>NC_058037.1:17264472-17864472 GCF_019176455.1 Solea senegalensis | reverse complement strand
ATTGATTTCCCGTCTTTTCTCAAATTCACAATTGCTTGTTTTTGACCCATAGACAGCGCTCTGGTTTTCATCTTGGTTCCACTTCTAAATGCAGTCTGCACATAGAGAAGACATGTGTCACCAAGCGAACAGCTTCAGATAATGTAAACTTATGAAGAGATGAAACACTTGATACGTGATAAAGACCACAGAATTGCTTTTAATAAGATCAGACAGAAATGCTGGCAGAACTGTGGACTGACTGAATGCAGTCACCCCAATACAAATCAGTGATTCTTGAGAAAAGGGACAAAAATTCATAGTTTGCATTAAAATAAAGACATTCATTATTTTTAAAAGACTTTGAATGTTCAATTAGTAAGACCTGTGTATAATCATGAAATGAAATTCTTATATAGTTGTACAGTTTCACTGCAATTTGTTGAAAGACCTGCACTGTCACATCTGTAGAGAGTTGGCTGTCCTCAGGAAGAGGTCATAGTGTCAAAATGCAAAAATAAAATGCATAAATATCCACATCAAATGCATTTAATGGTTTCATAAAACCACATAACATATATTTCATAAAGAGAGCTTTACATTCAATTTTCTGAAAAAACTGTCAATCAAAGTTGTGTCATCACTTTGTCAACTCTGTCCGATTTTTAATTCTAAAAAAAAATCTGGCAAATAATAGCCAGCTATAAACCTAAGGACCGCCTTGGAGATCTTGGTGGATGCAGCAGTAGGACACACATTGTCTCATAAGTTGTTATTTTTAGTATACTGTAACAGCGGTCACAGCTTTAATGTGTCAACACTGTCATCTTTGTTAAGAATTGTGGAATAAATGTTGGTATTTTAGTTAAGGTTATACTTACAGATAGTTGCTGAGGAAAATCTAAACGGCTACAGTTCATAAGACATGATTAAATTGGAAAAGCACTTTTATTTTTATGTGTCCCAAAATCTGAAAATATATAATGCACTGCCCTTAAAGGTTCTAAGCCTCAAATAAATTCACGGTTCCGTTTTCAGGTGTTTTGTTGTGTCAGACACAGTTGACAAATATCAGGTTATGATGTGGATAAATGTCAGTTTTAACAAAAAGCACTTTAATGATAAACCTGTTCCCTTACACCTGTATGTATATATATTGATATATATATATATTTATTAGAGCTTTATCATTATTATATTAACTGGTTTTATACTTCTTTGTATGTTCTATACTGTTCTATGCCGTAAAGTAAGTTTGGCTTCTTTGACTACATCAGGATTTCATGTAGAAAATAAAAAAGTATTTGTTTTTGAAAATGAGCTGCACTGAAATCATCATCATATTTGCAATTCAAACAGTTACCTCTCAGTTTGATATAAAAAATAAAAATTCCTTTGGTTTGATGTGGATCTGTGTTCAGTCCAATGTCCAATCACACGAGGGGTGAGTAGTGGTGTAGTGGTGTGTGTGTGGGTTTTCTCTGGGTTCTCCGTAACTCTAAATTGACTGTGGGTGTGAGAGTGGAATGGTTGTTTGTCTCTATGTGTGTGACCCCGCCTATCGCCCTATGTCAGCTGAGATTGGCACAGCACCCCCCACGACCCTCTGGTGGAGGATAAAGCCGTAGATGATGGATGGACATTTGTGTGCCATAGCAGTTTATGGCCACTGAGAGGTGCTATAGGGTGTTCT
This sequence comes from Solea senegalensis, assembly GCF_019176455.1. NCBI lineage: Eukaryota > Metazoa > Chordata > Actinopteri > Pleuronectiformes > Soleidae > Solea > Solea senegalensis. The sequence continues at coordinate 17,862,800 of NC_058037.1, read as the reverse complement.
GCATTAAAATCAGCTGAATGGAAGACAAAGTTCTGCACCTGTGTAATGATATTAGACTTAGACTGAGACTTAGACTTCCTTTTATTGTCATTGCACAGAAAACACAGCAGTGAAAACTGGCAACGAAAATTACGTTGCTTGGCAAGCAGATAAAAAACCAACACATAGCATTGAATTGATATCCAGAGATCATAATTACATGAGTCTGATTTTATCACATACAGTTTGGTAAATCGTGCTTTTATTTAGATCGTTCACATCCATTTGAATATAAAAAATGCAGCTTGCAAGAATAATAATAAAAAAGATAATCTGTGGTGAGTTCATGGCTCTGTGCTGGGTGATGCCTAATTTTGGATATCACCAGATAATTAATCAATAATCTCATGCAGGTACTTGTCCTGAAACTCTGTGTCCTGTCAGAAAGTCTGTCTAAGTAATCAGAGCTTCATCATCTAAAACATCGTGACGCAAACACACATGAATGAATCTTTGATATAATCGCCCTCGTCACTGAGTTGATTGAAACCACCTTTTCAACCGCAGCTGTTTCTAATCATCACCTGAAATACCAACATAATAAACATTCTGATCAAATATGAACATCAGTCATCATAAATTCATACAAGACTAATCAGAATACAATATCACATGTAATCACTGTAATATTTGAATGCAGATTAATAAAAAAGATGTGCACGGTAACCATGAATAACTGTAAAATGCTAAATTCAGCAGGATAAGGAACATTAAACAAGCTCTTGAGTTGAGGTTAAGATTGTGGTGGATTGTGGTCCTAACCAAGAAAAACCTACTAACACATTCAGTATAAATATGTTTTATTTGTTGGAACTGCAACGTCATTACAAAATAAACCATAACCATACGTCAGAGATTACATTCAACATTACATGTTTCATTCCACCATAAATACAGGGATATAGAAACATATGAAGGCACAATATTTTAGGAAACCTGGAATGTATTCATAGGCACTTTGTGGTTGGGGGGTTTGTGTCACCATTATGCTTGTCATGACTCAAAGTGCTACTTGTGTGTGTGCAGGATTCAGGCACGCTTTAGAAAAACAGAAGAGAAAGAACTGAGCAGAGTCAGAAGTGAGGCCTGCACACACTGAACAATATCCGAGTTACTATGAATTCAATTCATGTCCATGTTATGATATTAATACATTTACGTATACGACAATTTCCAAGCAACGTGCAAAGTATTAATTAATATTAAAATTCATCTGATGAAATATTTTTCTAAAAAAATAGTGACAAGCTTCTTTATTTGAGGAGCCATTTAAAGAATTAGGAAACACCAGATTTTCTGATTAATCAAAGAACTGGTCATTCAATCAAAAACAAAATAGCTGACAGTTTGATGAAAACCCCCCCAAAAAAACAGTAATCTTTAGTTGCAGCCTAATTGAAAGGCCTTGAAATCATTTTAACAAATATTATTTCCATGCATTCACAGTGAATTTGTCACCTTACAGGCCACAACTGCTGACCCAGAGGCCTGGACTATAGAACAGGATCAACACACAACTTTATCTTTACATTATCCAGTTTAACTGAGAATAAAAATCATATGACGGTGCTTCATTGCTACCATTACACAGTTGTAGCACGGCTTTCTGTTTTCTATTAGGAATGGTTCCTGGGGTTTTTTCAGTTCCTGCTCTGACGAGGTCCAGCTGAGCCAATACTAAAATGTGACATCAGACTAGCGGCCACTGATTGGTCAGATAGTTAAAAAGACTTAAACATCCTGAAAACATGCGTTCATCTCCAACATTTAGCAAGGAAATGTCTAAAATGTCAATATTTAACAGAAGTGTGGTGGATTTAGAGACAGCACTGCTGAAAGCCCAATCACAACCACGTTCCGTGACTGTATCAAACGTAGTCTGTGCTTCGCTCATTCAGGAAATACTGAAGTAATCTTTGTGATATACTGATTCTATGCCCGATACCAAACCGTGTATAATGGAAAAACACCATCAGTGTGATTGTCAACCCAACAAATACAAACAGGCAGCTGAGCAGTAGAATCTTTTACAAACCAAGTTAACCATCATTAGCCTTGTGAAGAAACAACCATCCATGGAGATCTTTTGTGTTGTTTAGGCGTTCAGACGAGTAGACAGGTCAGTGGATGCTTTTATCTATGGCTACATCCATTATACCATGTTTTCATCATTACAGAAGTCTGCGTCCATACTAATGCACCTAAAACGTGAACATTTTGGTACACTGGGCTTGTGTGGATCAAGGTATATGAGAACTTATTTTTCTCCTCTGAACGAGTTTGCTTAGTTTCACAAAGTTATACTAAAAAGAAAACGGTGAAAGGTCAGAGCAGGGATTTCTGTTAGGAGACAACAACAAATAAACAAAGGTCAATTTATGAGAAATTGATGAATGGTACTAGCTGTAGTGATCATATGCCTGAGAGAAGATGACCTCTAATTTTCTGTTTTCGAAAACTGAAATGGCACCAGTCAAATCGCAAATCTTAAAGGTGTCACAATGGGATCGGGAGACAGGTTTTATACACATGATGGAGCCTTAATCAAAGCAGGTTAGCTTCCAGGACAAGACACCACAAGTTAAACTACAAACTGCTTCACCAACCACAAATCTCACTCCTCAAACACACATAACAGCAGCTGTGAGGACACATAGGCCCTAAACTTAAACCCAAGTGTAACCATGAGCTACATCTAGATTGGACTACAAGTCTAGACTGTTAAACAGCAAACTCAAAGTGTGTTGAAATGTGTTGAATCTCTCTCACATGCACAGGCAGCAGTACAACAGAGCTGCATGTTGTATACATTGGTTGTTAGAACCTTGATAAACAAGCGTGACCTGCATCTTTAACGTCCTTATACTTTGTCCACACCTCCATAAAAAAATGTATCAATGTCTCACCCTCACTGTAAAGACAGTTTTGGTAAATGAAGCGCAGACCTGGATAATCACCAGAGAGAACCTCAGCCTGCCGTCCTCCATGTGGAAGGAACAGGATAAATAGAAAAGATAAAGCTTAGTGTTTAAATTAAGATTCACTTTCAAAATAAGTGTTAGGGAAAAAAAATGGCAATGTAGTAGTTTATACATTAACTGTGATAAAAATAATAATTTAACATAAATGAATATAATCTATTGTTTCATTTTACAGATAAATACAAAGTAAAAATGCTTAAGATCAGCAATAAATACATTTTGATAAATAAGCAGTGACATTCACACTAGGAAATAAACTAGACAATAACAACAACATACGACTACTACTAATAATAGGAATGAATGAGGTGGAATCAACAGAAGAATTTGAGCTCACCTGGTTGCAGACAGCTAACTTATATCTCACCTCAGACAGAGAATACATGTAAAACAGATATAAGTGGGAAATTAACAGCAGGCCAACATTGTCTGCTGGCAGGTCACACACAAAATACTGAAGAATAAACATGTGGTGGAAAAAAGTAGTGTCCATGTTATCCCACTTGGAAGGAAAGTGTCTTCAGTGGGTGACCTAGAGTAACATGGACACAGATGCTTCTGTTCTTTTTGTGCGAATTATGTTAATAATAATGGGGTGGAGTGGCTCAGTGGTTAAGACCGGTACCCTATGTGCGAAAAACATCATGGTCGCAAGTTCGATTCCACCCCTCGCTGACTGTACTCAGTAAGTCTGTAAGTCGCTTTGGATAAAAGCGTCTGCTAAATGACATGTAATGTAATGTAATGTAATAATGAAGATGGGCCAGTGGTGTAGTGGTTAGCGCTCTTGCCTTTGCAGGTTCAAGCCCCGGTTAGAACAAGGCTCTTTCTGCATGGAGTTTCCATGTTCTCCCAGTGTGTGCGTGGGTGTTCTCCGGCTCCCTCCCACAGTCCAACAAGATGCAATATGGGAATTATGTGAATTGGACACTTTAAATTGTAGGTATGAGAGTGGAATGGTTGTTTGTCTCTATGTGTGGCCCTGTGATGGACTGTCCAAATGGAATGATTGTTTGTCTCTGTGTGCAATGGACTGGCAAACTGTCCAGGCTGTGACCCACCATATGTCATCTGAGATTGGCACAGCACCCTCTGCAATAAAGCGGTAGATAACGATGGATTGATGCTTTCGAAAATGAAGCAACTTATCCACCCAGTGTTCAGAGTTTTGGGACAAAATTAAAATTGAACTTAATAAATAATATGCATGATGGAGACAGTTCATATCTATACATTGTGATGCTTACATTGAAGGATTAGTAGTTAATATTATGATGGTGTACTTTTGTAATGTTCCAATCTGGTTATAAATCTATAACACATTAAACATGTATGTTCCATAAATGACATAAATATTTTACCCAAATCATTCAGCCTAAATGAGGCAGACAAGGACAAACTGAACTTAACAAGTTTGTCAGTGCAGATAAGTAAAATAATGTGTTGTAAATAAGGTGAACATATTATACTGAATTGTATCCACAGACTCTACACCCCAGAGAAAGACAACGGTCAACCAGCTCAATAAAACAAGGCACAGAGCAGTCTGTGACTCAGCTCAGCACAATCACATGACATGAGCAAAACAACAGTTCATCTTAGTCATGATTAGAAAGCTTATTGGTGGTAGCAATAACCTTCAAGACCCATTGGAAAATTTACATTCACTAATTTTCTCCTGTTTCATGTCAAAGTTGAACACATAGTTGAAATGCAGTGCATTACTTATCAGGTATAAGTTTGCAATACACACGGTGATCTCTGCGCTGCTTTTCAAAATCATATCACCAAGGCACCACTGCAGAGCACGTAGCAACAGTTTAGAGCTGAAACAATTAATTGATGAATCGATTATTAATCAACAACTATTTTGATAATCAATGAATCGGTTTGAAACGTTTGTCATGATTAAAACAAGATTTCTGATTGTTTAAGCTTCTTAAATGTGAATATTTTGCTCTGGATAACAAAGAAATCATTAAAAGTTAATAATTTTGGTTTGTGGACAAAACAAGACATTTGAGAACATCATTTCCAGGTTTGACGAACACCAAACATTTAAGGTTTTCTGATATTTTTGGACCAATCGTTTAATCGAGAAAATAATCGACAGATTAATCGATTATGAAAAGAATCGTTAGTTGCAGCTCTACAACAGTTGATCATGAAGAGACTTAGAGTCTGATTTGGTGGGGCTACTTTAAGTTAAAACAGAGAAAGCATTTGGTCGATGTTCTGACGTTAGAGAGGTAACATTCATTCTCTCTCTCCCTCCACTTACATATGAGGCTAAAGGAGGAGACTCGTTAATCATCAGAGATGGAGAGCCTGCTAAAGATGGGTAGGCGGTGGGAGACATCCAAGAGGGGGGAATCAGACCCACTCTGACTGCCCATGCTGCTCTGGTATCCCTCCTGGTCAGACAGAGAGTCTGGGGGGCTCTCTGATGTGGGCTGAAAAAAGCCGGGGGTGGTTGGAGAAGGCAGGGCCAAAACATTGGTTTCGGACGCAATTGAATGGCCCAGGGTTGGACCAAACAGGTTGGCGAGCTCCTGGCTGGAATAGGTAGGAGGGTTGTTCTGCCACTCTGTAAGTTCTTCAGTGGAAAACATGGGTGGAGGTGTGACAGACCTTGGGCTGTCCTCTGGGCCGGCAGAGCTGGGGAAGCCAGCAAAGCTGACGCTGTGTTGTAGCCTAGGGCGCTCCATCTTGTTGAAAGCAGAGAGGGGAAGGGGCCTGCGGCGTTCCTCTGCGTTGTGAATGAAGTGGCAGCGGGGACCATAAGGACAGAAACCAATGGTATGGAAGGTGCGACACAGTTCTGTCTTGTATTTTGGGTGACGGCTCATGCTGCGCAGCTCATGCATGCCATGGGCAAACTGGCACTTATCACCATACTTGCACGTGCCGTTCCCCTCAAAGGGCCGACATAACTCAGTTTTATAGCGGTTTGAGTTGACTTGGCTACTTGAAACCACATTCACCTGATGAACGGGGCGAAACCTGTCCCCCAGCTCCGAATAAGAACGCTCACGGAAACGGTTCTCCTTGTTGTTGCTGCTGCTGCTACCAAGCACCACTGGTGGATCCATTTTAAGGCTGTTGACATGAGTGAACTTTGTACTGGGGAGGCTGACTGAGTGAAAGCGTTGGAACAGGCCTCCTGCAGAGGGGGCCCCCACTACTACCCTGTCCATCAGAAACACAGCAGGGTTGCAGGAGAGGTTTGCATTGGAGCACGGGACAGACGTCTGCCCAGGTCCCTCAAGACTGTTGCTGTGGTTCAAAATCGAACTGTTCTGTAAAAAGAAATGTGTGACAACAGAATCAACATTTCATCCTTTGTGATGTCAATGGATAGTTACAGTTGTGTGCTGTGCTTATAAACCCTTCCCAAATGCTACAAACACACCTATAGTGTTAGTCATCGCTTTAGCACCAGCTGAATTCTGTTTAAGTTTTGCTCTAAATGAGAGCAGAAGAGTTGCCTGTGTTAATGGAGTTGTTTTCCTAGTTATGCCTACGTCCTTATGATGCATGAAAAAGAATACTCAGTCATGTTTTTGTGGTCCCCCTTAGTGTAAGTATAGGCGATAAAACGTTCGATGTTGAATTCCCTGCACTTATGACGGCAGCATGCGCATTTCACCGAGAATGTTACCGCCCCACCAGTAAGTTTACTTGGAGAGCTCCACCTTAGCTCCACCTTGTCCCTGCGAGAGTGCAGGCGAGGGAGGAAGAGCGGTATTATGTCAACGCGGAAGGACAAGTGTGCTGTTGGTGGCTGCACAGTGGAGCACAGTGTTTTACAGAGGATTTTATATATGAAGCTAATGTGCCGGATAAAGTCAGCAAACGTGTGTTCATGTGTTCGCACCACTTCACATCAGACTGCGGCCAGCGGTCGCCGTATTTAGTCAGCGCCGTACAAACACACACACTGTTAAGAAAAGGTCACATAGAGCTCATAACTGACCATTCTGACACGTCCTAATTAAAAATATTTGTTCAGTACGTCCTCCATGACCGGAGCACAGACTCAGTCTGATACGGTCAGATACAGCAGCAGTTTATGTTGCTCGCCACTGGCAATCAGCGGTGGCGATCAGCGGTGCTGCACTCTCTGTGCAGCAGTGCTGCAATCTCTCTAACCCTGCACGCTCTGTGAAAATCAGTTAAAAAGACATAGGGACAGCACCGCTGATCGCCAGCGGCAAACTGCCTAAACAGGCGCTGTGTGTGACTGATCGCCAGCTCCGGAGCATACAGTCACCGGTCTGATGCAGTCGCATACAGCGGCAGTTTATTCAGCTCGCCGCGCGCCGCTGGTTTTTAACTGATTTACAGTTGGACAGTGTTCGGCTCCATCCTTATGTAGGACGTCTCTTCCTGTGACGGCACTCTCGCTGTTTTCTGCGCACACTGCCATGTTGATATACACATATACATATATATATATATATATACACACACACATATATATATACACACACACACATATATATATATACATATATATATATATATATACACACACATATATATATATATATATATATACATATACATATATACATATATATATGTATATATATATGTATATGTATATAAATATATATATATATATATATATAAATATACATATATATATATTACACTTGGCCATGGGCAGTCTGGAAAAGGTTACAAAGATCTTTCTAAAGCTTTGGGACTCCAGAGAACTATGGTGAGGGCCATTATTTACAAATGGAGAAAACATGGAACAGTGGGCAACCTTCCCATGAGTGGCCAGCCGACAAGAATTACCCCAATAGCGCAGCAACGACTCATCTAAGTGGTCACAAAAGAACCCAGAACAACATCTAAAGAACTGCAGGCCTCACTTGCCTAAGTTAAGGTCAGTGCGGGGTTATGGAGTGGCTCAGTGGCTAAGACTTCATGGTCGCAAGTTAAACTCCACCCCTGGCAGGTTGTACTCAATTCCCTTGTAAGTCGCTTTGGATAAAAGCGTCTGCTAAATGACATGTCATGTCATGTCAGTGTTCATGACTCCACCATAAGAAAGAGACTAGGCAAAAATGGCCTGCATGGCAGAATTCCAAGAAGAAAACCACTGTTGGGCAAAAAGAACATTAAGGCTTGTCTCAATTTTGCCAAAAAAAACATCTTGATGATCCCTAAGACTTTTGGGAAAATCCTCTGTGGACTGTCGAGACAAAAGTTGAAGTTTTGGAAGGTGTGTGTCCCATTACATCTGGCGTGAAATTAACACCACATTTCAGAAAAAGAAAATCATACCAACAGTCAAATATGGTGGTGGTAGTGTGATGGTGTGGGGCTGTTTTGCTGCTTCAGGACTTGGAAGACTTGCTGTAATAAATGGAACCATGAATTCAGCTGTCTACCAAAAAATCCTGAAGGAGAATGTGAGAATCTGAATGGCTTCTGAGTGGCCTAGTCAAAGTCCTGACCTGAATCCTATTGAGATGCTGTGGCATGACCTTAAAAAGGCGGTTCATGCTCGAAAACCCTCTAATGAGGCTGAATTACAACAATTCTGCAAAGATGAGTGGGCCAAAATTCCTCCACAGCATTGTAAAAGACTCATTACTATGGCAAACGATTGATTGCAGTTGTTGCTGCAAACGGCGGCCCAACCAGTTTAGGTTTAGGGGGCAAGCACTTTTTCACACAGGGCCATGTAGGTTTAGATTTTTTTTCCCCTCCCATAATAATAAAAACCGCATTGTGTTTACTTGTGTTGTCTTTGACTAATATTTAATTTAGTTTGACGACCTGAAACATTTAAGTGTGACAATCATGTTAAAAAATAAGAAATCAGGAAGGGGCAAACATTTTTTCACACCACTGTATTACTCTCAGAGAAAACACACGTAAACGGCTACAGTACCTAAACCTGGACTTGGAAAGTTATTGTGGTTTGTTTATTTCATGTTTAAAATGACACAGTGACACAAATAAATGAGTAATAAACTAAACTAGGGATGCACGATATATCGGCATTAATATTGTTATCGGCCGATGTTCGTCATTTTTTAACATATCGGCATCGGTTCAATGAGTAAAACTGCGCCGATTTTAACAACCGATGTTTATACCCGTCTAATTATTGTTTGTGTATGTGTGTCGGGAAGGGGAGGCCATGCGGCATTTGTTTGGGCATATGACAGTGTCAGTGGCGCAAGCGCAGCACAAGATGTGTGTGTGTGTGTGTGTGTGTGTTGAGGAGAGAGAATGTCAGCGGTGTGGGCGATTTTTCAGGGTGTCAATAGAAGATACGCAAAAAGCATTATGCAACACTTGCAAAGTCGAGGTAATGCGCGGAGGGTTCCACGTCAAGTCATTCAATACCACAAATTTGATTATGTCATTTGAAAAACTGCCACCCTGAAGTACACAAACAACGGCAGGAAGCTAACGCTAGTAACATTAGGCGGCAGACAAAAAGAAAGCAGCGCAGCTGGGACTCGACCAAAGGAAGACTTTGGCCAGGGCAATAACGATCAAGGTAATGGAAATGATTGCTCTTGACGACCAGCCGAGGGTTCCGACGGTTGATAACGCATATTGAACCCCGCAGCAACCTGCCAAGTCGGCGCTACTTTTCCAATGTTTTGCAATTGAATAAATATCTGGTTGCCATGAATACTGGCAAGTTTGATAAAGTATTTTCACATGTTTTTTTTATTATGGCAGCTCTTAGTAGAGCTTGTCAGGTATTGTTTCTCATAATTGTTGTGTAGTTTTATTGTGAAGGGAAGTGGTGCGGTTGTTGTTGCCGGGAGGAAGGGTTGTTGACTTTATTTACGTACCCAGTATAGACGCCCTTATCTCGGTTACAGTAACTTTGGCAGGGTATTATTTTTATTTATGTTCATGTTTGTAATTTATGATCCAAACTTTCTCACAGGAGTTTAGTGAGTTGAGGGAGTTAAACTGTACTGTAATTTAGTTTAGTTACACACTTGCTACCCTTTACTTGTAGTTGGTTACTTGTGTCTTATGTGACCTTGTTATTTGGAGGTAAAATAATAAAGGAAGACATGTGATTTTCATTCTGTACAAACTTTTATCATCTCAGAAACTTTTTTTTAAAACATATATCGATATCGGTTATCGGCCATAGCAGCAATATTAATATCGGATATCGGTATCGGCGGAAATAGTCATATCGGTGCATCCCTAAATTAAACGGACATCTCATTACGTACATTACAGTTTAACTCGTAACGTTACACTGAAAGCAGAACACGGGTCGTACACAATTAATTGCAAATGACACACTAACATTTAAAGATCCTATAGCCCGGAAGTGCCAATTAATGCTGTATTTTTGTGTGTATCTGCGCCATAACCTTGTTTATGAAGCCCTAAAAGTCTCAGCAGCTACAACAAAAGTAGTTTGTCTTCTTCAATATAAAGCATGACACAGCACCAAACTTCACCTAAAGGAAGGAGCAGTGCCAACAATACGTATCTGTCTCTGTGTTATTGTTTTGTCGTTTAGCATTAGCGATAGTCGGCTACATTACATTACATTACATTCATTTAGCAGACGCTTTTATCCAAATCGACTTAGAATTTGAAATATTGAGTACAACCTGCCAGGGATGGAGTTGAACTTGCGACCATGAAGTCTTTGCACACAGGGTCTTAACCACGGGCGGTCTTAACCACTGAGCCACTCCACCCCAGGCTACAGGCTAAGCTACACACTACGCTCGTGTTTCATTTGCATGTGTGTTTATCATCTCGTTAACCACAACGTTATCCAAGCTACAGGCGTCCTGCAGTGTCTTCTGAATCTGGCTCAGACTCTGGATCAAATGTGTAAGGGATTACGGCATTACTCAATGTTTTGATCATTGCTAGTGGTGCATCTGCCTTTCCAGAGGGGGAGCTGCGGGTCTGAGAGCTGACGTGCCAATTACATCACTTCCAGGTAACTGGCCAATCACAAGACAGTGGGAAAGCTCTCGTTGGCTGGCCAATCACAAGACAGTCTGTGCTCTGCGGGCGTGGTTTTGGTCTGAAACAGCACGGCTGACGAGAGCGTCAGAGATGATACATTTTCATCGGCTCGTTTGTAGCGACTAGGACTTTTTTTTTACCATAGAAACGACTTCATGTTTCTAAGTACACCTCCATATCTCACATTTAAGTGAGATAGGACCATGCTATGGCCGTTTTAATTTCCTACCAATTCAATGTTACCTTAGTTGAACATTAGCGTAATCTAACCCAGTTACTGTGTGACATCGCGCACTCGTATTTCCTCCTTTCATGGCAATTTTTGTGGCATGATTTGCAGGCTGGTGGGCTGTCCACAATGACACCAAGGTCATTTTTTTTGAAGCCCAAAAACTCCCACACGGCTGATTTGAATAACTCTTCTTTTGCCATACTATAAAAATCGGGAACGGCTCGATTCTGCAACTCGCATGGAACAAAGCAACACAAACGGTAACACGCGGCTGTTGTGTAACTACCTATGTACTGTATATGGTTCCGGCATAATATTTTCTGATGGTATAGAGGGAACAATTGTGAAATAAAGTAATCGTGACATCCTTACACACAACTGTAAAATGAATACCTTTCATTTCTGCACAAAACACTCAGTACGTTTAAATCCACATTTTAAATCAAGCTGCAGCTGTATAAATTTGATTTGTGTCTATACGACACTTTACGAATTGAGCAAACGAAAATGAACAAATTGCAAATAAAATATTTACTTAATCATTCAAAATTATTTTATTTTATTAGTTGAAAATACACTTTTTGTTCGCAATGATCAGAATTTTGTTCTGCTTCGACTCTCTTGCGTGTGCGCTCCCTAGTTTATTTGTTGCACCGTGGTTTTTTGTTTGCGATTCTCATTCACATGAGCAGGTTGACTGCTGATTGGCTACTGAGACAGCTCAATGGACTAGAAGTAGTAACAGACTTGGAGTCGCTGTCCGTCTGGAACTTAGACAAAATACTAAAAGTATCTAACGTTTGTTAAATACTTATAGGGCTGGTTATCAAATGTTCGATACCGTACCAATACCGATACCATCATTTCGATACAGGTTCTTGAACGCTACTTTTTTCGATACCGTTTTATAATATAATTTTAAAAAAAGAAAATTACATTACACATTATGGTACAAATCCACCCTTAGTTTTTATTTTTCAGTTTTGGCATTTTTACATTCAATGCAGTTTTTTTTTTACAAAAAGAAAAAAAATTCAATGCAAAAACAACAATTGCAAACAAGAGACAAGTCATTTACACTAAGGATCTCACAGAAACTTAGAGATGTAAAATCAATGTCTTATCTCCCCACTTGACATTAGAAAACAAAACATAACAATAACATGGTTGTATTATTACTCAAAAACCATAATCTAGGCTAAGATAACCTAGGCTTAACTGGTCAACAATAGCAACAGTTTACTCACCTCAACTGTAGAAAAGGGTAACAAACCTTTAACAATAAAGTTGTGACTGTGGCACTCGTCTTGTTTTTCTTTACTAATTTTCTTTTTCTGCCAGTGTGAACAGATTCACACTGACTGGCCTTGTGCGCCTCCTCACATCAGGGTCAGAGGTCACTGTGAGGACAAGATAAACATAACAGTGAGCTGTTTAACAGCTGATGAATTAGATTTTAACAGGTTAAGCTTACTTACAGTTACTGTCTATATTCAGTTAGCTTTCCATTTAGTTAGCTGTATAGCCATACCATAACATAAAACTACATACTAATATCTTAAGTTAGCATTACATGGATCCCAGTTCAAGCACATATTATGCTGCAGTAACGTTAACTTCAGTAAACAAACATACAACACGTAAACTTACCTGTTGAAATCCTCGACACAGCGCTGTCAGTACTCATGGATGAAGCAGAGTCCGGTGGTGATTTTAAATCAGGCCGCTCTGTAACATCCACAGTACAGCTGTGGTTGAGAGTAGGTGGATGGCTGCGCTTCGCTCTTCTTACATTCAAATACTGAGCAACTTTCTGCTCTGAGGTTGATGCAGTGCACGTTCGGGTGCTTTGTTAAACGTTGTGTTTCCGACCTTAGTGGCAATATCTATTTTACAAATATTGTGTTGCACACCATATTAATATTACTTTTGTTGAAATGAAGCCTCACTTTCGACCTCCAAAGCATTTTTAGCCCCTTCATCACAAGTCACAACACACTTACAGTATGTATAGTTAACAACACGGAAAACACATGAACGTGGTCTGTGGGCGTAACCGCATTGTATTCTACCACATGTAATGTTACAGCCAATCACCAGCAGCATTATCAGATCTTGTGATCTTGATCATGTGACTAACTCCGTAGGTTTCGAAACTTCGGCCTGAAAAACAAGGCACGTTTCGATACCAGGTAGTATCGAAGCATTTCGGTCGGTACCATAAAGAACTAAAGCTTGGTAACCAGCCTTAGATACTTACAATTATTTTGTTGAATGTTGACAGAGAAAACTTGGGGAACAAGTTCCAGATGGACAGCGACTCAAAATTCCAATCATTGCAAACAAAAAGTGTATTTTCAAACAAATAAAATAGAATCTTTTTGTATTATTTTATATACAATTATTATTATTGTATATATATTATTGTATATATTTTATTTGTGTGTTTTGAGGTTTATTTTTTTTGCTCAATTCATAAAGTGTTGTTTGCTACATTTGGTGGATGCACAAAACTCAAGTCTGACTTCATTGTAGCTCTATCTTAGTCAACGTGTTTACATATGGGCTGAAATATGTTACATATATTACATTACATGTCATTTAGCAGAGGCTTTTATTCAAAGCCACTTACAAGGGAATTGAGTACAATCTGCCAGGGGTGGATATGTGCCTAAACTTGAATAATTGCATTAAAAACTTTGAGCAAGATTAACCATTTAAATTCAAATATAAATGATTCAAAATTGTGTTCCTGGTGGCACATATTTTAGCCTATATTTACATGACATTAAAAAAATGAATTGTTATCTTAGTACAACTAAAATTTGACTTTTAACATGCATGCAAGCACACTGACTGATCATAAGGTTATACAGTTTCCTAAGCATTTAAGGATGTCACAACAATCTGGATAAATAGCTAACATCCAGTATTGTACGATATGTTTAACACACCAATCATACCTTGTAATCTCAGATGCAAAAATTAGAGGGTGAAAATAAATTAAGAGCCATTTAGAAGATGATAGAGTCGTCTCTTATTGGTTAGCTGTGATCAATGATTGATTAATGATAATCATTTGAGTTCCGTTCACTCGCTTGTGCTTTTGCAATGACGTGCTACACAAATCGATGCTAAAAGTTAACCGTCTCAACTCTGAAAACACGCCAGGAAACTGTGCAGCACATGAGTCTGACACACGCTCATGCAGAAGCTGCCTACTTATGTTACGGTGACGCTTATCTAAATTAATAAACGTCCAGATAGACGCGGACGAAGTCGTTTAGTGTCACTACAGCAAACACTCATTTACGTCATCGTCATGTGCGGGATCAGGCCAATGTTCCAACATACAACACAACGTTAAACTGTGACTCCCAAACGACACTAACCGCGACACAAAATAAGTGTTTCACTTTACAAAGTGCTGTAGCGGGTGGACAATCTAAATGGTGACACACGGTACGAGCCAGAAAAACTTCACGTCGCACTTGTAGCAACTACAGTAGCTAAGCTAATGCTGCTATGTGAGTGTGTGTGTGTGTGTGTATGAGCTGGCGGCTCCAGCCGGATTAGGCGTCATTTATTCACCTTGTTGGGAACTTCTGTGCACTCCGGGAAATGCGAAACAACAGTCGCTGTCATTTTTGTAGAAAAGAAAAAACAGAAAATAGTTGCTGGTCGTTGTTGTTTACCCTGCAGAGAGCCCCCTCGGCCGCGCACCACTGCTGCGCAACTCTTTTTCAGCAGGCAGCGGGAGAAGGGTCTAGCTGCAGACCCGCAGACCACTCGACGACACACCCCCTCACTAAACAACACACCCCCTCACACTACACGACACTCTGATTGGGCCACAGAAGAGACTGCGTTTGAAACGTGATGACGTTTACTAACGTGATGACGTTGCTTTTAGTGAAACTTTATTTACACACGCGTATTTCACAGACACTTGTTGACAAGAGACTTTTATCCCGGTGTGCGACAGGAATAGAGAAGAATAAACACTCGTGTTGACTTTTATGAACACAGAAATGTTCTTTCTGTGCAATTTGTGAATAATTAATGTCACTTGTAAACTATGAAATGTTATAGCCAAACTGCTAAAATATATAAATGCCGATTTGAAACAGGCATGCAGTTCTTTCAACATTTAATTATAACGTTTACACAATATAGTATCACCTTTATGTGATCTAATTATCACGTTTATACAACATAGTATCACATTTATATGATCTAATTATCACGTTGATACAATATAGTATCATGTTCAGAGCCGGATTAAATAAATGGAATATACTAGGCAGACTGTATTCTTTGGGGGCCCCTCCATTGATGTTATTTATGAATTTAAATCTGAAACTTACCAAAGTTACTAATAAAAGTAATTCACATTTTACATAGCGTAGTCTTTGGTTACGAGTTGGTTCTTTGAATGCTAAAATAAGTCATGTGTCGTATATTAAACAGTTTATCAGACTATTTTACTACAAGGCTCTATTAAATGCTATTAAATTATCCTTATCTTATCCATTGCGAGTGTCATTGTTAAGGCAGTAGTACCAGTAAACCACCAATAGGTGTCAGCATTGCTATGTAAACAGAGCAAATAAGATAAATGTTGTAAGCGATTGCATTTTGCAGAAAATCTTAATTAAATGTGTTGATTAAATAGTTTAATAAGTAGTCAAATATACAAAGACCAATCAAATTTGCAATAAGAAACTGTGTTGTCGTGGTAAACTCTCGCCTTGCGCCAGCAAAGTTTGTCCCTTGATCACACCTTACCTGCCGCACTGCTCCACGAATGGCAATGAATGAACACAGGGCGTTAATGAAGGCATCTGACGTCAAGTCATAGAGCATTTCAATGTGAATTGCCCTGGAGAACACACAGGTGAGTAACAGTCCGTACCTCTTCAACTCTTTCCTCCCTTCCTTGATGTAAAACGGGCCGAAACAATCCATGCCACAGAAAGTGAATGGTGGTGTGGCTTCTGTTTGGTCTACAGAAAGATCTGACATTCTTTGTTGTTCCATACTTCTTCTGAATTTTCTCCACTTAGTACACTTGATATGGGTTGAGACCGGGTTGCTACATCCGAGGATCCATATGCCATTGGAACAGATCTCATTTGTGATTATTCCCCGGCCTTGATAGTGGACTCTTTCATGATAGTGCTTGACCAGCAATGATGAGATGTGACTGTCTCTTGGAAGACCCGCCAGATGCTTTACATGTGGATGTAAGGGAGCATGAGTCAAACGGCCTCCAACTCTGATGATACCTTGATCATCCAGGAATGGATTCAGTCTGTGCAGCTTGGACTTTGGTGGTGTCTCCTTGTGATGCTGGAGATACTGGATTTCTTGAAAGAGGTTTGTTTCTTGAACCATTTTTATTATGTTTAACTCTCTCCTCTCTCTCCTTTCCTCTAGACTTGTGGCTTCACAGGACCGTGGCATCAGACCTTTGACTTCTCTAGCAAGGCGCTTTAATCGAGCAATGGCCTTCACCAACATTGACCAATCTGAGAACTTGTGTAGGCGATCCAACAGTGACCTCACCCCCTTTGCCTGCATGTCGAAAACGTGGGCCTTCTTGAGCTCTGGGTCACTACTTGGGCTCTCTCCCACCTTGACATCTCCAGTTTGTAACTCTTTCTGCCAAATCAGGTCTGGGTCTATGAACCAGTTAGTTGTTAACAGCTGGTCAGCTGAGAGACCTTTTGAGGCATGATCTGCTGGGTTTTCCTCCGAAGTCACATACCTCCATTTTGCAGATTCTGTACTTTGTTTGATACATTCTACACGATTAGCTACGAACACATGAAATCTTCTGGCTTTGTTACTGATGTAGCCCAGAACAATCTTTGAATCTGTCCAGAAGACTTCTTGCATACAATCCACTTCTAGCTCTCTTTTGAGCATGTCACTGACAGCTCTAGTCTTGGTATAGTGGTCATCTTAGTAGGAGCTACTCTTGAACTCCCCATGACTAGAGTACAGTGCACTTCACCTGATGTACCGATCACTCTGAGATATGAACACTCTCCATATCCTGACACACTGGCATCGGAGAAATTATGCAACTCATAGTGCAGAACTTCAAAGTTTGGTGGAACGTAGCACCTCTGGATCTTCACACCAGCCAGGTTTTTCAGGTCTTGGAGCCAGGACTCCCACAGAGGTCGAAGGTTGTCAGGTAAGGTGTCACCCCAACTGAGCTTGTCGCGACACATCTGCTGGACAACCCTTTTCCCTACCAGGATAAACGGTGCCATGAATCCAATCGGGTCAAATATTGAGGCGACCGTGGACAAGACTCCTCTTCGGGTGAGTAGATTCTGTTTGACAACTACTTTGAACTGGAATTCATCTGAGGTCGCACACCACTGAACGCCAAGCGCCCTTTCCATATGATGTTCACCCAGTGCCATATCCAGATCTTTGGCAGCCTCAACACATTCCTCCTTAGGAACTGTGGCCATGACTTCCTCACTAGTTGAGATGAACTTATGCAGCCAGAGTTTGCCTGTGCTGCAGAGTTCTCTTGCTTCCTTCACTAGTTGGATGGCTTGCCTTTGAGATGTGACACTTGCCAGCCCATCGTCAACGTAAAAGTAGGTAGATGGTTGATTTTCCAGATTTCCAAGTAATCCAAGTAATCTTGGTCTTCTGTCTTTACATTGAATTGGTGAAACATGCGCTTGATGTCACACATTATCGCCACAGGACCTCTACAAAAACGACAAAGAACTCCGAACAAATTGTTTGTCAACTCAGGGCCGGTTAGCAGATGGTCGTTCAAGGAAGTCTCCTGAAACCTTGCAGAGCAGTCGAAGACGACGTGGATATTTCCAGGTTTCTGCGGATGATACACCCCGTGATGAGGGATGTACCACGCTGGAGTCTTGTTGATGTCTTCTTCAGGAACCCTTTCTGCGAGAGCTTGAGGACAGTTGTAGCCAATTAACAAGCCAACGTCACAACTTTGTAGAGGAGCTATGTCAGCTGCAATGTGTTCAAGGTGAGGGAATGTGTTCTCTGTTTGCAGGTATGAAGTCTCTTGTATATAGAGATGCACCGAATATTCGGTAACCGAATATATTCGGCCGAATATTGCAAAAAAAGCCACATTCGGCCTTCGGTGGAGTGAGTTAAAAGCAAGGCCGAATAGTGGCGTGTGACGCAATCAAACAACGACCAGTGACGCGGTGACCCGGCGCCTTCGGTAAAATGTCGGCAGTGTGGAGATATTTTAAAGTGTTGGAGAGCGAGAAAAGAATTGCAGTTTGCAACGAGTGTTCAACCAAACTATCTCGAGGGGGTGTCTCTGCAAAGACCTTTAGCACTACTGCTTTAATTTTTCATTTAAAAGCCAAACACCCTGAACAGCATGCTGAGTACGAGAGAGAGACGGCTGCAGCAGCTAAAAGGAAATCTTGTCACAGCACGCCCACTCCGTCCGTGCAAGACGTCTTTGAAAAGACGAAAAAGTTTGCGAATGACAGTGCCAAAGCAAACGGAATCACAAAGAAGGTAATGGAGTTCATGGCTTTGGATGATCAACCGTTTAGTGTTGTGGAGGACATTGGCTTTCGGAGGCTTGTGCAGTACATTGAGCCCCGTTACACGATACCGAGCAGACGGTATTTCTCGGATGTGTGCTTACCAGAGATGTATGACAGTGTTGCAACTCGCGTCCACAAGCTCTTGGTTAAAGACAATGATGTTGACCTCAGCTTCACGACAGACATATGGAGCTCGGATGTCAGCCCCACCAGCATGCTGAGTTTAACTGCGCAATGGGTCGACGCGGATTTCAAGTTACAAAAGATTGTACTTCACTCACAGGAGTTCAGAGGCTGTGGCTAAGCAGACTTGCCAAAAAGACAATAATTCATTTGTTGTGAGTTTATCCACTGCACTTTAGTTTTTTGGAATACATGTTTTGTTTGAAGGCCTAATATAAATGAAAAATCTTTGTGCTTTTTTTTGAAAAGAAAAGCCTACTGGAATGTTTAAAAATGTCATTATCAATAAACATTTACTTTTATGTCTAAAAATGTATTCTAGGCTATTAATGCAATATAAAAAAAATAATGAAAAAATTAACAACCGCATTCAATATTCGGTATTTGGTATTCGGTATTCGGCCACACATTTAAATTTTATTCGGCTTCGGCCACAAATTTTCATTTCGGTGCATCCCTACTTGTATAGGTAACTGGCTGAGGAATTTAGTTGAATCCTCTACTTTGCAGGCCAGTGACTCTTCGACACGGCACAATGTTGTTTCTTGAAGCCATGGTGGACAGCTTTAACTGAACTGGTTAATTTTTTGTGTGTAGAGCCTTTGCAGTTTCTTCAAGGAGGAAGGTTGTGTCACTCTGTTTATCTAGGAGTGCGTACAAGAATTTCTGTCAGGCTCACTTGTGGCTGACAAACACACCGGGATGATAGTGGATGTATGAATGTCTTTGATGTTCTGTATGACTCTGTTTGACATTGCCTCAAATGAAGATCTCATTGCTTTGTCTTGTCGCCGTTCAGTTCTTCCGTCTTTCAGCTTGTCATGGTTACCTGCTCCTTTAGCCTTTGTTAGCATCTTTCTTTCTTTAGTGCGATCATCATGGAGGCTAGCTGGATGTCTTTTCTCAAATATATTTCAGGTCTGTCTGCTTTCACATTCTTTCGAGCGATGGCCAGATTGTAGACAACCAAAACACAACTTGTTTTCCTGGACAAATTTAACTCGTGTGAACACTGTTTCATCCATAAACCTGTGACACTTGAGTAAACTGTGACCTGCCTTCTCACAGAAAGCACAGCTTGTAACAACAGTCCTTTCACCTGAGTTGGTTGCCAGCACCTTTGCTCCAGGACCTCTGTTCCTTGAAACCTTGTTCTTCTCACTTTCACTTGGCTTTAGAGCATGGAGAGATGTTATTGGGTTACAAGCAATTCTGGCTTCACGTGTGAGGAACCTAACAAAGTTGCTGAAGCTTGGGAACTCGTGACTTTGCTCTTGTACTTCCATGACCTTCCTATTCCATCTAGAGGTCAGCTAATCTGGAAGTTTAGCGAATATCTTCTGATTCTCATTACAGTCAGTGAGTACTTCGAGGCCTCTGATTTGAGACATAGCTGCCTCACCGCTGCGGAGGAAGTCAGCAAGTTCTTGAAGTTCCATACTGCTCTTGGAGTTTATCTTGGGCCATGAATCAAGATTGTCCCTGAAAGCTTTGGTGACGAGGAATGGATTGCTGTATCTCTCGTCAATGATGGTCCATGCTGTGTGATAGGCTGACTCAGGGCCGGCTCTACCTAATTTTGTGCCCTAGGCGAGATTGCTCTCCGGTGCCCCCCCACACACACACACGAATTACACCAGCCAAATGAACAATCACACATGTTAAATTTGACAACAGCAAACAGCAAAAAATCACAACTTTCAAGTATTGAATTACAGCAACCACAAGAACAATCACAACAGTTTCATTTGAACAACAACAACAAACTGTCAGATAACTCTTTCCAGCATGTCTTTCACTTTAACTAAAATTGTACACGTCTGGACTTCCTTGCAGGAAAAGCATCTATGGTATCATCAAATGACACCTGCCTAGACACTTCACGGTTGATGTTCTTTTCAAGAGAGAACACACAAATGAGGGCGACTGGGTATAGAAAATCATTTTTATTTTCATTGTTTTAAATTTTTTTATTTTTTTTTTTTTGCTGGAGGGGCGCCCCTCCAGCAGATGGCGCTCTAGGCGACCGCCTATATCGCCTATGCCAAGAGCCGGCCCTGGGCTGACTCTATAGCTTTCAGTCTCTTGAGCAAAGCACTCAAAGTCTCTCATTTACGCAAAGTTCACAGTAGTAGCACCTTAACCCTCCTGCGGCTGCTTCCTTGGTTGCTGCGAGGATGGCAATAAACGATGCACCCGCGATGTGAAGAGGCTTCATCCCGACCGTGGATCACCGTGCTCTAGCGATGTTCTTCTCGGCTACTCACGCTAAGCAGTCGAGTTCTCACTGTAGCTCCTCTAGGTAGTAAAACATGAGGCCCGAGATCGTTTAAAAACAGGGTTTCTTCACAGTTACCGACCGACCCGTGAGAAATGAAGAAAAAGAAAGTAAACAAACAATTACATAAATATGCTAATGCAGAGTTTGTAACTTAATGTACACAAATACACCAATAGTGTTGTTTCTCCCTTCCCGTGCTCTGCCAGGTGGTGTATCATTGAAGTGTTACCGTGTAGAAACAAAAACAGCTAATGAGCCTGCCTCAACTGAATGGTGGGTAGGAACCAAAAAATAAATAAATGAGAATGCATTAAACTGACACGTGGGGCAGTTATAAGGAAGATATATGAAACATTGGTATCTGAATCAAACCCAGCCAGTTGGACATCAGTAGGTATTTTGATGAAAGTAAAACAAAAGCACTGAAACCCTTGATTCTGTACAGAAAGTTGCATAACTTTTAAATCCATGTAATGAATACAAGTGATGAATGATATATCGTTTTTATTTGTATGCATAGCAGACAATTAACTATTTACATTTTTCAAAAAATTGTCAGGGATTACAGGCGCCTAACGACAAAGTCCTCACTCTCTAAGGCTTTCCTGTTTGAGCCTTGCTTCCTTGGACATGTGGCTCTGAAGCGGTTATCTTGCTGATAAGACAAAATAATGAAGTCATTAATGACACTCACATACATTATGGGATATAAACTGTTGTGAAAATTGGATTAACAGTTTCCTAAATGATCAGTTTACCTGGAGTCAAACTGAGTTCCACATGTGTCCATGTCTTAGATAGATAGAAAGATACTTTATTGATCCCGAAGGAAATTCTTGAAATTCAGTCTTTGTCTTTGTCCAGGGAGATGGAGAGTACAGCTGCAGGGACATACATCAATGATTAAGATTTAAGATTGTGTTGGACAGTGACAATGTGTTAAAAGGAGACATATGCAGTCATATAAAACATGTAGTCTACAAATCAGTGTAAAGTGTCTGATATCTCACCTCTGTAGGATTAAAGCCACAGAATCTGCAGACTTCTTATCTGTCTGTGGACTTTCAAAGACTCCAGACAAGAAGTGCATCACCTGGTCCACTTGGTCATCATCTTCAAAAAGACTGAAGACCCTGTCCTCCTTCTTGACCCAGGGAGACACAATGTTGCCTCTGATGATTTTCTATAAATATATTATAGGTGTTTAGCTTGGGTATTCATATATAAATACATAAACACCACACAAAATGCCATTGTCACTCACCTTAAGGTGTTGCAGCACGCCTTCATCCTGAGTAATGACATGAATTAACAGACAACTGGAGTTGCTGTTTGGCTTGTTGGGCCTTTCCTAAAATTAAATGATACAACACATAAATATGTAACAGTGAATACATGTGATGAAGTACTTTGAATAAGACATTTTCTTTCCATGATCATTTGCACTTCCATACGTAGCACAAGACACTTTGAAGACGTGTCCTCTTGTCTGGCCACAGTAACATCACTGCTCTAAATGGACACACACTTAAGCCTGAGTGAGAGAGTAAGGATCTGTGTGGTTGATGATGAGTGAAAGAAATGCTGAGACTCACCAAGTCTTTGCTGTAGGGACGGTCTTCAGTGTCCTCTGGCACCTGTAGACCATCATCACAATCACAATTGTTACATAATGTCTCAAATGTAAATGTCAACAACTTCCAAAAGAGATCCATGTTGAATTCAGAATGACACAGTACCATAGTAAACATACATGTTTCTTTCTGATGGTCTGCTGTGGACGCTGGAGTCACCGTGGATGCCAAAGTTGCAGTGATATTTGTGGTTGCTGTCTTGCAGGACAAAACATTTTTCACAAAGCCACAGTGATAATGGCTTTGCACACAGTCAAGGTGGCATTTGTATAAACTGTATCCTAAAAGGAAGGAAAAGTGATTCATAAGTTTCAAGAAACACACAAAACAATCATTTTTTAAACCCTGTCTGAGAGGCAAATTGTTCCAATTCTTCTTAATGTAGAGGTTCAAAGAACAATCACTATTATCAGGGGCATCTATAAAAATGCAGGAATCTTGAAACTTTTTCTCCAAATCTAAATTCACAACAATGGTGAAAATAAAATACACATGGACTAAAGATTCTACACACATGAAGTACAGTACACATAGATGACATGGCTCCAGCATTAGTTATTGTGAGTGTCTGATGTTCACAGTTATCCATGGTGAAGACAAACAGACATAGCATCATATTTCATAACATGTGAGGGTCATGGGGAAATAAAGGCCTTTCAGCATTGAAATGAACAAATATTTGATAATATAGATGGATCTACCACCGTACTCTACACTTGACCGTCGCTGTCCCTGCAGATGAGACAAAAGCTCCCCTTTGTTTGGCACAATGGCATCTCCTCAGCTCAGGGTCTGCTCCATTACTGAACGTAGTGTTGCTCTATAAGAGAAAATGTAAAATAAAATTGTATTTTGCATTTTTAACATGGGAACATTTTTAATCCAGAATCAAGTAGTAATGAACTGGACTGCATTTGCCTGTAAGACTTTCCCTGTACTAAAATATATGCAGGCTAACTGAAATCAAATCAAATCAAATGACACTGTTGACTGTGATTCAACAGAATGTTTCATTTCTAAATATGAAAAATATTATTCATCATCAAATCTTTTATCTTAACAATTGTAGAACTGAGGTCACAAGTTTTCAAATTAGCAAAGCTGTGTGCAACTTCTCAGAGTCATTTTAGATTAAAAAACAGATAAATACTAATACATAGAGATCATATAATTTATCTTATACGTTTCTTGGTTGAAATGAGACCCTCTGTCTTAATAGCATTAGCTCCCCCAGCAGCTCCCGTGCAGCCGGGAGACAAACAGGGCAGCTGGGTGACTGTCCGCAGTAAGAGGCGTAGTGTTAAGCCTAAGAGTCCTGACCACCACCAACCTGTTCACACCTCAAACAAGTTTTCCCCTCTCAGCACCACACAGACTGAGAAACCAACTCTGGTAATTGGTGACTCCATCCTGAGGAACGTGAAAATAGCGACGCCAGCAACCACAGTCAGGTGTTTTCCCGGGGCCAGAGCGGGCGACATAGAGTCTTATCTGAAACTGCTGGCTACAGATAATCGTAAATTCAGTAAAGTTATTATTCACGTCGGCAGTAATGACACCCGATTACGCCAATCGGAGGTCACCAAAGTTAATGTTAAATCTGTGTGTAGGTATGCACAATCTATGTCTGACAGCGTAATCTTCTCTGGTCCTTTGCCCAATGTAACCAGTGATGACATGTATAGCCGCATGTCGTCATTCAATCGCTGGCTGTCGAGGTGGTGTCCAGAAAACAACATTGGGTTTTTAGATAACTGGCAAAACTTCTGGGGGAAACCTGGTCTCATGAGGAGAGACGGCGTCCATCCCACTTTGGATGGAGCAGCTCTCTTATCTAGCAGCTTAGGGCATTTTATTAGAAACCCATGACAATCCAGAGTTGAGACCAGGACACAGAGTTGCAGTCTTTCATGCTTCTCTGTGCTTCTTTTCGAGCAGTCACCTATTAAAAACCCCATAGAGACTGTGTATGTCCCTCGACCTACTAAAGTAAAAACTAAAGTAAAAACTAAAGTAAATAAAGTAAATAAACCAATAACAAACAGAAGAGGAGTTAGACATTCTAACTTAATAAAGATTAATACCAACAATAAAATAGAGTCAAATAATACCACTTTCAAATGTGGACTATTAAATATAAGGTCTCTCTCCTCAAAATCTGTTTTAATAAATGATCTTATCTCCGACAATTGTATTGATTTATTCTGTGTAACTGAAACTTGGTTACATGAAGACGATTACGTCAGTCTAAATGAATCAACTCCACCCACTCATGCTAATACCCATATTCCTAGAAGCTCAGGCCGAGGAGGAGGAGTAGCAGCCATTTTTAATACTAGATTACTAATCAATCCCAAGCCCAAACCAGGATCGTTCGAAAGCCTTATTCTTAATCTATCTCATCCTAGTTGTAAATCACAGAAACCAATTATAATAGTCACAGTTTATCGTCCACTTGCACCTTATTCAGAGTTTCTATCAGAGTTCTCTGAGTTCTTATCTGAGTTGGTGCTTAAAACAGATCAAATCATAATTGTAGGGGATTTCAACATCCATGTAGATGTTGACCGTGATAGTCTTAGCTGCGCATTTAACTCGCTGTTGGAATCAATAGGTTTTATTCAACACGTAAATGAACCAACTCATTGCCTTAATCACACCCTCGACCTTGTTTTAACTTATGGTATTGATATTGATAATTTAAACATAGTTCCTCAAAACCCTCTCCTTACTGATCATTATTTACTCACATTTAACTGTTCAATAATGAACTACAATAACATAAATAAGAAATACAGCTACAGCTGGTGCCTGTCTGATAATAATATTAATACATTCAAAGAGACAGTGCAACCTTTATTTAACTCGGTGCCATATGTCAGTACATCTGAAGGTACCTTTTGTGATTTTACTCCCGCCCTCATAGATAACCTTGTTGATAGTACAGCAGCCTCACTGTGTACTACATTAGATCGTGTTGCCCCTCTGAAAAGGAAAGTGGTGAATCAGATGAAACGAGCACCATGGTTTAACTCCAATACTCGTGCTCTTAAACAGACGTTACGTAGATTAGAAAGAAAATGGCGTTCCAATAACCTAGAGGAACTTCATATAGCCTGGAAAGATGGTTTTGTAGCTTACAAAAAAGCCCTACACAAAGCTAGAGTTGCCTGTTATTCTTCTCCAACTGAAGAAAATAAGAATAATCATAGATTTCTTTTCAGCACTGTAGCCAGGCTGACACAGAGCAACAGCTCCACTGAACCATCTATTCCTTTAACACTGAGCAGTGATGACTTTATGAACTTTTGTGAATAAAATAACATCAATTAGAGAAAAAATTGATCATCTCCTCCCTCATATTGGGACTGACACATCTTCTAGCACAAGAGCTTTAGAAGCACCAAGTGCACAGTTAGACAGTTTCTCCCCTATAGATCCCCCTGAGTTAACATCATTAGTTTCATCATCTAAGCCATCAACCTGTCAGTTAGATCCTATCCCCACCAAACTGTTTAAAGATGTGTTTCCTTTAATTAATAACTCTATATTAACTCAAATTAATCTATCCTTATTAACTGGATATGTGCCCCAAAGTTTAAAGTAGCAGTTATTAAACCCCTTCTAAATAAAGCGACCCTTGACCCAGATATTTTAGCTGATTACCGACCGATATCTAATCTTCCCTTTGTCTCTAAAATCTTAGAAAAGGCTGTTGCCAATCAATTATGTGAATATCTGCGCATTAATGGCCTGTTTGAAGATTTTCAGTCAGGTTTTAGATTAAACCATAGCACAGAAACAGCACTAGTTAAAGTTAGTAATGATCTTCTTTTGGCGTCAGATAATGGTCTAGTTTCTTTACTTGTCCTGTTAGATCTTAGTGCTGCATTTGACACCATTGATCATGATATTCTACTGCAGAGATTGGAGCAGACTCTTGGTATCACAGGTGCTGCCCTCTGCTGGTTTAAATCATACTTATCTGATAGATTCCAGTTTGTTCACGTTAATGATAAAGCCTCACTACAAACAGAAGTTAATTGTGGAGTTCCACAAAGCTCAGTGCTTGGGCCTATACTTTTTACCTTATATATGCTTCCTCTAGGGAACATTATTAGAAAGCATAACATACACTTTCATTGTTATGCAGATGACACACAGCTATATCTATCGATGAGGCCGGATGAAATAAATCAGGTTGTTCAACTCCAGGAATGTCTCAGAGACATTAAGTCCTGGATGACCTGTAACTTTCTACTTTTAAACTCAGATAAAACTGAGGTCATTATACTCGGCCCTAAACACCTCAGAGAAAAACTTTCTGCCCACATTGTCACTTTAGATGACATCACCCTGGCTTCCAGTTCCACTGTGAGGAACCTTGGAGTTACTTTTGACCAGGAAATGTCATTTGATTCACACATAAAACTAATTTCCAGAACAGCCTTCTTCCACCTGCGGAACATTATGAAAATTAGAAACATTCTGTCTTTACAGGATGCTGAAAAACTAGTTCATGCTTTTGTTACATCTAGATTAGATTACTGTAACTCCTTATTAGCAGGATGTTCTAACAAGTCTGTTAGAATCCTTCAGTTAATTCAATATGCTGCAGCACGAGTTCTGACAGGAACTAGAAAGAGAGACCATATAACTCCAGTGTTAGCTTCTCTACACTGGCTCCCCATACAGTTTAGAATTCAATTTAAAATCCTCCTCCTCACGTACAAAGCACTTAATGGTCAGGCCCCTTCATACCTGAAAGACCTAGTCTTACCCTATCATCCTAATAGACCACTTAGGTCACAAAATACAGGTTTACTTGTGGTTCCCAGAGTCTGTAAGAGTAGAATGGGAGGCAGAGCCTTTAGCTACCAGGCTCCTCTCCTGTGGAACCAGCTTCCAATGATAGTTCGGGAGGCGGACACTCTCTCTGTATTTAAAGTTAAACTTAAAACTTTCCTTTTTGATAAAGCTTATAGTTAGAGCTGGTTCAGGGAAACCTAAACCATCTCTTAGTTATGCTGCTATAGAACTAAACTGCTGGGGGATTTTCCGGTGGTACACGCACATTCACTCTCTCACACTCAGCATTTGATTATGACTTTTTATATGTCATTAACCTTGTCTCTTTCTCTCCCTAGTTTGTGTCTTTCCTTCCTTCCCTCTCTCTCTCTCTGTATTCTCATCATGCAGGTTGCAGGATCAAGATCCAGTTTCCGAGGCTACGCTCATCGTCACCATTATTATTATTTTGTAAATTAAAAAGTCGATATCAGTAACTGTATAAACTTGTAACCTGATACAGTTGTTGTGTATCTGCTGCTGGTCTCCCTCTCTCTCTTCTGTCTCTCCCTCATCTCCCTCTTGTCCTTTCTCTCCCCCCATTTTCTGTCCCCCACCTCTCCACTATCCCCCATTTTTCCTTTCACCCCAACCGGTCGAGGCAGATGACCGCACATCTCTGAGCCTGGTTCTGTCAGAGATTTCTTCCTGTTAAGAGGGAGTTTTTTCTCTCCACTGATGCCTAGTGCTTGCTCATTGTGTGAACTGTTGGGGGTCTCTGCTCTCTTTGATGTTGTCTATGTACAGTGCCTTGAGATAATGTATGTTATGATTTGGCGCTATACAAATAAAATTGAATTGAATTGAATTGAATTAATGTTATAATCTGTACATACAAATAAAAGGAAAAAAAGGGAAAAAAAATCGCTGCGTCTTGCTTACAATCGCTATCGTTACAGCAGACATTACTGGTTAATAAACCACACTTAATTGATTTAATGTACACAAATAATGACTATTCATATCAAACTGTGTTTTTTATCCATTCTTACCTTTTCCTCCGTCATTTTGGACCGGTTTGTGTTTTTCCCGTGTTGGTTGTTTCCGGTGTTCTCCCTTCATACTTTGTCAACGTAAACGTCATCACGTTTCAGACGCAGTCTCTTCTGTGACCCAATAAGAGTGTTGTGTAGTGTGAGGGGGTGTGTCGTAGAGTGTGAGGGGGTGTGTCTTTGAGTGGGGGGGGGTCAAAAATGCAAAAATGCTGGATGAAGGAACAAGTCACGTCAAGTCATGTTTTATTGATATAGCCCATTTCATACAAAGAACGGTAGCCCAATGTGCTTCACATAATCATAACAATCACATATTAAAATATCTAAAATGTCATGTCATAAGACATCAAATCGATTAAAATAGTTAAATGAAAGCATGGGAATTCACAGGGAACATAGTACACAGAAATGACAAAAGCAAAATAAGTAATTACAAAACAAACGAATAAAAGCAAACACAGCACAGATAAAAACATGAAAGCTAACAAGAATGAAAAGTAACAGGAATTAGGCAACTGAAGGCTGCATAGATAAAATGTGCTTTTTTTAATGGAACACACACACTGCTGCCTCTGTAAGTATAGGTTCAGAAGTGTATGAACTTAGATGAACACATTAACACAGCTAAGCTTTAATTCTTTAATGTATTAAAGATGGACATTAAGAAGCAAACATGAGATCCCTGAGGAGAAAGGTCATTCTGGGTGTTAGACGCAGGATAGTTATTCAACATGAGGATCCATTATGGACATGGCACGTCAAGGAAGAACAGATGTTTGTTGTTTGACTAACTGACGCCATTGTCCAAGTTGTTGTTGTGATATAAGTTCATGAGACTGTATGGAATATCCGGACAACATGCTTTTCAGTACACGGGTACCGGTACATGGGATGCATATGATGATAATGCTACATAATCTTTAGAAGTGTAGTCTTGCTCTTCTGAGGGCAGGGTTGTTCTGAGATTCGGCTGAAACACACTCTCTCAAGCGAACTGCAGAGCTTGAACTGATGCTTGACTTGTAAACAATAAAAATCTCTTTGTTCAGTTACCTGTTGTTCTAAAGAAAAAAAAACAGTTCATATTATCTCTTATTTGTTATTTTGCGACTTTGGTCTTTGAAATGCTTCATTTGGAATGACCTAATAACAGATTGTCTTCATAGATGTGGGTGTCATAATTAAAGAAATCCTTACCTTTCTGGTTACCACTTTTGTAATCAGTGTCGGATAACGCTACCACAGCTAGCAAGTTGTGCGCGGCAGAGTGGTAGAGTGTTCTGTGAGAGACAGCAAGGAGCGGTGAAGACTTGACAATGACTGGCCAAGGCGAGCCGCCATTTCCACCCCCAGCTGCTCCCACAGCCAAAACTTCACTTACTAGTGCCTCTAGTGCAGGGGTCTCAAACTCAAATGACCTGTGGGCCACTGACTGTCTCATCTGGTCAGTCGGGGGCCAGTCAAGTAAAAAAAATAGCCCAACTTTTTTGGGAAAAGCAACAGTTGCGGTGGACGTTATGAGCTCAAAATTACATATCAATATGCCATATTCATTCCTTTTTGTATATGTACTCTTGCCTCGTGTGAGCTTTTTCATCTTTTATCCATTATTTTGTACAGCACACTTTGGTCCACTGTGTTTGTTTTAAAGTGCTTTACAAATAAAGTTGGATTGGATCATTTCAAAATATAAGGGGTTGTTTTAATATGCAACAATAAAAAAAACATATTTATGATGCAAAATTGATCTATTAATTTAAAAATAAAAACATGATGTGACTATATATTATATTATATATTTAATTGAATTTCATTAACCTTTAGTTAGTTGGCAGTGTGTATGATCAGAGACTCCAGTAATAGTTATTTCTACCTTTTCCCCAAAGCCTCATGTTAGACAATAGTGTAATAAGTGTTTGTTTCTGCAAGCTAAATGAACTGTATTTTTCTTTGGAGTCTGGTGCAGGGAGTGAGTGCTTTACAAAGCAATGTTTAAAGATATCATAGACTTCTCTCTCTGTTCCCACTCTCTCATGCATACACACACACAGAGGGAGAGAGAGTGAGAGAGAAGCGGTACTTTCTTCTGGTATTGTATTGGTATGTGTTGTAAATCTGTGTCCAGGATGCCATTTATCCATTTTCTACCGCTTTATCGTCCACGCGAGGGTCGCAGGGGGTGCTGTGCCAAACTCAGCTGACATTGGGCGACAGTTTGCCAGTCCATTGCAGGGCCACATATAGAGACAAACAACCATTCACTCTCACATTCACACCTACGGTCAATTTAGAGTGACCAATTTACCTAATCCCCATATTGCATGTTTTTGGAATGTGGGAGGAAGTTGGAAAACCCGGAGAAAACCCACGCACACACAGGGGAACATGCAAACTCCATGCAGAAAGACCCTTGCTCCAACCGGGGCTTAAAATTAAAAGTCTCCTGAAATGAATAAAAGTGGTGTTTGGAAATAAAAGGCTCCTGAAAAGAATAATTTTATTTATTGATTGATTGACTGATTGATTGATTTCATAGCGATATTTATTTATTTATTTATGGGGGGTTTTCTGGTATTATTTATTTATTTAATTTTGACTGCGCTGGCTCTCCATAATCCTCTAGATGTCACTAAATATTACAAACTTTCACAGCCTGTTTGTAAAGGGTGTACAAGGGTTTCAGCATAGTCACACCTGCCTGGGAGCAGCTTGTAGCACAATATGACAGATGTGAGAGGATCATTGAATGCATAAATAATTTAGCAGCATGCATAGGTAATTGATGTCTAATATGTCTATAATTAATTAAAATAGCTCTGACATTTCTGGATATCATTTTTATATGCGTTCTAAAAGTTAGATTAGAATCAATAATTACGCCCATGTATTTGAAGTTGTCAACAATTTGAATCCCCTCTCCTTTGACAAAAATATCAGGTTGTTGCTGTGTTTATCTTGTTATCTTGAGAAATACATACCAACTGTTTTACTGTAGTACTGCAGTGAGTTTTGATGCAGCCTGACCTCTATCCTTAGCATGTGTAGATAACTGTGCCATCAGCATACATTATGCACTTCTGGGCAAATCATTAATATATAAGTTAAATAAAATTGGTCCTAAAATTGATCCATGTGGGACTCTAATGGTGTTATTAGCTAAAGAAGAGCATGCATCATTAATTCTGGTGCACTGCTTTCTTGAATGTAAATAAGACTCCATCCATGTTAGAGCTTTAGACGAAAACTTTACAGAACAGAACATTATGATTTACAGTGTCAGAAGCTTGTCACACACAATCCTTTCAGTTACTTTGGAGAATCTAGGAAGTATACTAATGGCTCTGTAATAACGTCAAATACGTAGTTAGTAACGTCAAACGCGTAGTTAGTAACGTCAAATACGTCATTGTCATCCTGTCCAATCAACAAGCTACGTGTATGACGATGACGCCGAGGGTTCACAGGTTAGAGGTTGCTAATGCGAGGGGAAGATGGCGGTCGGCAGAGTGAGCCGTTGGCACCACTGAATCACATTTAGCAAACTGACAGGCGACTTAGCGCCTACGGTTCTCATTTGACCGCTGTCTGGTAAGACTTTGACGTGCAATTCATTCGGGGTAATGGCGCTGATGTGCGGCATGTTATGGCGGCTCTTGCTAGTTTTGGTCCACGTCAACAGAGCCCTTGTTTCCTGGCTCCGTGTCCGGCTTCGGAGTTGGAAGGGCCGGATGTGGGAGCGGGCGGTGGCTGCGCTGCTGCTGCCGGTCGCCCTTGTTGGCTTCCCAGACCACCAGAAGAAGTTGAACACCGTTCGCAACACCGGTGCGAACGCGAACACGCTCCCCGCCAGCGGCACTTCCACTCACCGCTCTCGTTGTCTGTCCGACGGCAGGTCTCTAGAGAAGCTGCCGGTCCACATCGGCCTTTTGGTTGCGGAAGAAGAGCCGAGCTACTCTGACATAGCCAACCTGGTGGTGTGGTGTGTGGCTGTGGGAATATCTTATGTCAGCGTTTATGACAATCACGGTAAACACTTCCTATGTTGGTTGTATGTCTTTATTGAATTCACCTGTCCACAACAATGTGATAGAATACATTTAACCCAGTGGGATGAGAAGAGGATCATAACTCAAACTCATAGCGTGAGTATGAGGTACATCACATAAATAACATTTAAACCGTAAATGCTCGTCATTGGACAGACAACAGTAGGTTCTTAACATTCCTACACGCACACAAATCAGCTGTTTGGCAGCATCGTCAACTAATTGTATGTATATCATCAAAGCAGAACACTTTCTGTCCTAGTTTGTATTAGTGTTTAAAAGTCCTTCACTGCATATGTTAACATCAATATATCTGCAGTAATAATAACAAGTGTCTAATCCCTGCTGTTGGTGTATCACTTCATTCTTTTCCTTGTGTTTGATTAGAGTGGAGTTCACTGTGTCACTGACCGTAAGTCAGACGAGCAGGAAAAGTCTCCTCCCTCCTCATGTGACTAGGGGTTATGGAAGTTTGTTCCACATTTCTGTTTCAATTGGCATGAACGTCAAGTGACTGTTATTGCCATAGCCTTACAGTTCGATACATGTGTGTATGGCAATTAAAAAACAATACTGTACAACAAAATGTGATCGTATAATGGTAAATAATATGTTGAAGTTCATGAGTACAGGACAGACTGTCACATTATAAATCTGAGTCAGACACTTACAAACCACTATACTATAATATTCTTTATATACTTTAACTATGCTTGAATATCTGATATTTCCTGTTTACATGGACACACCCGAGTACAGAACACAAGTGTTTTCTATTATTTGTCACGTCCGATCATCAAATTTTAATAAACATACAAATTACAATTATTCAAGGTAAAGTTATAGAACAAACAGTATATTGAATTAATTACAGTCACAAGGGAATGCAATAAATGTATGTGTTACATAGTTGGATTTATGCTTGTGTATCAAATGACACATGTAATATCAACACTGATCTCTCTCCCTCAGGTATTTTTCGAAAGAACAACTCCCGCCTGCTAGAGGAGATAGAGAGGAGGCAGCAGAAATTTCTTGGTGGAGATGGATCTAAGCACAATGTGGAGTTCCTGAGCAATGGCACTGACAAACACCACAATGGTAAGGGTGTAGTTCTGCTGTTCTTTCAGCACTTTAATAGTCTACAGTTGTTTTTCAGTTCAACAGATGCGTGCGTGTGTGTCCAGGTATTACTAATGTGGGGACCTAAACCTGCTCACACAGTCACATTATGGGGTCTGACGGCAGAGTCTGACGGCTCTGACAGTGATTTGCATCATGAACGCATCTGAAAATATACTATGTCAACTAGTGATATCAGCACAAGAACGACAAGCAACACTGTACAAATGAGCTCAGCTTCGTGGCTAAGACACTAACAGACTGCAGTTGTAAAATGAATCAACAATTATTAGACTAAAACAATGAAACATGCCAATTCTGATATGATCGTATACTCAAAACGGACGGAGCAACCTAACGCAGACAAGTTGGCTTTAATATGATATGTTTGTAGTCGAGCTGTGACATGCAAACTGTTGCTAGCAAAGTTTACATATCACTTTTTTCCTGCCATCTATTTTGTGAAATGCTGCCACACTGTGATGTCTTTGACATTAATGTTAGAGGACTGACTGACTGTAGCCCTAAAATGAAAATCTCAAAATAGATTTAAGAATGTCCATGTTCGGGTGTCTGCAGGGGCTGAAAAAGTATTAAAGGTGACATAGAATGCTTGTATCACACACATATGTTAGTTATGGAGGCCTACTTACATATATTAACTTGTTTTCATGATTAAAAACCTCCTAATCGCTGCAAACGAGCTGATCAAAATATCTCCTCACTGACGCTCTCGTCAGCCGCGCTGTTTCAGACCAAAACCACACCCCTAGAATGTGGACTGTGTTGTGATTGGCCAGCCAACGAGAGCTTTCCCACTGTCCTGTGATTGGCCAGGTACCTGGAAGTGACGTAATAGATACGCCAGCTCTCAGATACACAGCTCCCCTTCTGGCACGGTGGATGCTCTGCATCTCAGCAGCTACAACGAGAGTAGTTCTTCCTCTGCGGCTGAATATATGCAACCGGATGTGCCCGGACTAGTGCCTGCACCAGGAGGCGCTACGGTGGTGAGAGGAGTGGTGAGGATTTCTGATGACGACATCAAATTAAGGAAGTGCTGATCCGCTTCGCAGAGCCCAGGAAAACAATACAACACTATTTTCTCAGCAGTGGCTGAACTGTTTGTTCTGAAACTTTAGGGTTTCATAAACAAGGTAATGACACAGATACACACACAAACGCAGCGTTAATTGGAGCTTCCGGTCTATGTGGGCTTTAAAAATACTTAATTGCAAGTTCACAAAGTATCAAATTTTGTCCATAGAGTTTGACTGCAAAAATTTATTTTCCTCCCCATGTTTGTTAAAAACAGCTATGCGCAGGCATGCTCGCCCAGCAAGATCAAATAATAGTATCCCAAAATCACACAAAATAAACTCTTAAATCGTCAGACATGGGAAAATGTAGGTTTGCGGACTCCTGGTGGGAGATCCCACCAGGAGGCTTTTTGTATATATTGCAGAAAGAAGATAAGCGTAACCTCAATGGGCATCATCTCTGACGTTTTTAAATCAATGTTTCCGAATTGGGCCGTAGCACAGACGTTCACCTGTGGCAAGGACAAAACCGGATACGTCATTAGATTTGGTCTTGCGCCGTACTTTAAGCAGCAGTACAATGACGCCATCAACAACCTTGCCTTTTGGTTTAATTTATTCTTTCGAGCTTTGTTCCTTTGTATGGTTGTGCTCTATAGATTTTATTGCAAACTAAAACTGTTTTGTAAGTTAAATATGTATTGCTAATTGCAGCTTGAAGTGGCAATTAAATAAAAAGGTATTGAAATTAACTTCAGGATTCCTGCATATACCTTGTTCAATCTATCTGTCTCGTGGGTTGGGCTAAACCAAAATAGTGAAGACAAGGGGGGTGTTCTCTGAAGACACGCTGTTACCTGTGAAACAGGGGTGCTCTGAAAACACCCCCATTAGCACTTGGTACATTCCCCCTGATGAAATCAAGTTAACCATAGACTGTATGAAACACAGCAAAAAGTCTATTTGTTGAGCTAGAATGTATGGACTCATAAATGGACCAGTCAACTGGGACTTTACAGCCGTAGTGCCATTTACATGCAGCATCTAAAGATGTTTGAAAAATGCATGGAAGAAGCCAGAGGTTGTGTTTTTGGGCGTGTGCCTCTGTTGCATTGAACAGTACTACAACTAAAACCTGGGAGCTGCTAAGATTACTGATGTGCACAGAAGAGGTGCAGTTAAACTATTTTGAATGAAACATTTTCAGAGTTCCTAAAATCCTTATTTTAAAGAAAAACCTTAACATGAAAAAATAATGTGTGGGTTTCTATTCATTGGACAGACTTAGTTTCCAGTTTGACCTAATGGCGCTTTACCACTATACAGTTCTAGCATGACTCTACTTGCTTTTCCATTACCTAGTCCGACGAGGTTCCAAGTGAGCTGAGCCGATTCTAAAATGTGACGTCAACAGACTGCCGGCCACTGATTGGTCAGAGTGACGTACTCAAACTAAACAATGCCATGTTGAAAAGACTTCAAAATCATACAAAAACTTGTGTTAATCTCCAACATTTAGCAAAGGAAATTTCTAAAACAATATTTAATGGCAGAGTCTTGTATTTTGTATTTGTATTTAGTGACAGTTGGCGATCGTGAGTTCAGTCCAGTGACTGTATCAGACAGAGTCTGTGCTCCGGTCATGGAGGAAGTACTGAACTAATCTTTTTAATGTCACTACTTTGTGTGTTTGTGTTGCGTATGAAACAACACCACGGCAGCCCCGCCCATGTTTAGGAGGCGCTATAGTAATGGAAAACAACATGCCTGATACCAAACCAATTAGAGTGGCGCAAAGTAGTGCTAGAACTAGTGATGGTGAGATGAAGCCTCATGAGGCATTGAACCACTTAAGCCAATTGGTTCGAGAAAGGGTTAATTTCTTGAAGCTTCATGTGCACACAAAACCACCTACTGGCCAAGTGTATAATCACAGGCAGCTGTATCTGAACCACATAATGTGTGATGCATTGAGTTTTTGTGTCTGTTATGTCCGTTAGAAATGACTATGAATTCCAAAAAATGTACGACCAAATAATTTCTGTACATATGTGTTTAATACATTTTCTGTGTGTGTAAATCTTCCCAAAATGGTAATAACATAATATGGCAGGTTGTGCAATGTTTTTCTGGAAATGGCATGGGTGTAATCAGGCAGAGGACAGTGAAAGTGCTTGTGGAACTAGGAAAAGGGCACAGATTATGCTTGTGTAACTTGGACAATGATGAGCCTCGCTATAGCAGCATAACGAATGGCGTATTTCCACCGGCTCTACTCGCCTCGCCACGGCAAGTAGCATTTCCACTAGCATAGTAACCTGGTACCAGGTACTATTTTTAGTACCTGCTCCGACGAGGTTCCAAAAGCATGCTGAGTAGGTACTATGCGTTGATTGATTGGTCAGGGTGTCGGCCACTGACTAACCAGAGTGCCGTCACAGGAAGAGACGTCCCACACACAAATCAAGCCGAACAGTAGATCAGTTAAAACTACTCACTGAATAAATAAATACATAGAGAGGCTCCGCCTCCTGAACTGTCATTGGGAGCTGGTTCCAAAGGGGAGGAGTCTGGTAACTGAAGGCTCTGCCTCCCATTCTGCTTTTGGACTCTGGGAACCACAAGTAAACCTGTATTTTGCAACCTGTGATCTGTTAGGATGATAAGGTCTTTCAGGTATGAAGGGGCCTGATCATTAAGTGCCTTTTTTCAACAATACTTCAGTTACCACATAAGATGACCAATGATTGGTTTTGCAAAATCTATCTTATTCTTACCATGTATGACATCGTTTTAACTGTTTGACAACATCCCACTTCAAACATGCTGAACCAGCAGGTTGTCACTGTCTGTGACCCTGTGAAGGTACATCATTTATGTGGGTTGAAGGTAATCGTGTGTGTGTGTGTGTGTGTGTGTGTGTGTGTGTGTCTGTGTCTGTGTGTGTGTGTGTGTGTGTGTGTGTCTGTGTGTGTCTGTGTCTGTGTCTGTGTGTGTCTGTGTGTGTCTGTGTCTGTGTGTGTGTGTGTGTGTGTCTGTGTCTGTGTGTGTCTGTGTGTGTCTCTGTGTGTGTGTCTGTGTGTGTCTGTGTGTGTCAGTGGTGTCCTGCAGGCCGACAGTGAAGGTGTTGTCTCCAGAGGACGGGAAGCAGAGCATCGTCCAGGCAGCGCAGCAGCTCTGTCGCTCTGTGGAGAGCAAAGAGAGGAGCTCCAAAGACATCAGCGTCACCATGCTGGATATACTGCTCAGAGGTACCACAGACTTTTTACTATTGAGTATCTGCTGATACTGGGTCCGTACTTTAATGTTACAGAGCTGCTCAGTACAATATTTAAAACAAACAAAAAAAAAGGTGCGATGATCAAAATGAAGAACAGAAGTATTGTAGCACAATTATGTGGAATCAGAATATGCGTTAAGTGGATTCTTTGGTATCATTATCTGTGATTATCTGTTTACAAGAGGAAATGAAGAAATGCTCTGTTTGAAATTTGGATTATGCACAATATTGATTACTATGGTGGATCATTTAATACATTCAATAAGTTTGCATCTTCAATTCGTTTATTCTACAATAATTACTTAATTCTGTATTCTCAGTCTAATTATTATCAATATTTTCTGGGCAGCCCATGTCCAAATGGAACGGGAACTTGGCCTGGAAGGTTGCCGGTTCAAGTCCCCGTCAGGTCAAGGGTTTGGTTCCACATTACGTTTCTCCTGCACACTCACTCGTACTACTTAAACTCTTATTATTTTATTCTTGTGTGAGTCAACCAAACCTAATGTTGTCTTTATCCTGACCCTGACATGGAATCTGGAACATACGACACTTAGTGTGTTGAGCTGATGACATGCTTCCTGTCTGTGTTTCCTCCAGAGTCAAAGAATATTCCTGACCCTGAGCTGGTGGTGAAGTTTGGTTCAGTGAACAGCACGCTGGGTTTCCTCCCCTGGCACATCAGACTCACTGAATTCATGTGAGTTACCGTCTGTCCACCTGACCTCATTCTTGTCCTTTCTGTCCCCCACCTCTCCTATGTCCCCCATTTTTCCTTTCACCCAAACCAGTCGAGGCAGATGCTGCACTTTTGAGTCTGGTTCTGTCAGAGATTTCTTCTTTTTTCTCTCCAGTGCCCCCTAGTGTTTGCTCATTGTGTAAAATGTTAGCTTTCTCTGCTCTCCATGATGTTGTCTATGTACAGAGACTTATGATAATAATGTATGTTGTGATTTGGTTTTATACAAATAAAATTTAATTGAATCAATGTCTTGATGAATAATAATAAGCCACACACAAGTCAGGAAACTGCAGTTTGAATAGCACAAGAAAAACAGTAGAACAGTAGATGGCGCTGTTGAGCTTTGTGTGTGACATGTGTGTTCTGCTCTGTCCTCAGCTCCCTGCCCTCCCACAGAAACTTGTCCTATGAGGACTTGTTGGGGGCCCTGCAGCGGTACAGTGCCTGTCAGCAGCGGCTCGGCCAGTGACCTTCTTCAGGTCAACAGTCAGGGGAGAGTGTGGACAGGACCTTGCTGTGTCCCTCACTGGCCCTGTCCCCATATCCTGGATCTCTAATGGACAAAAGGCGAAGAAGCC
The DNA here is from genome assembly GCF_019176455.1 of Solea senegalensis. Lineage (NCBI taxonomy): Eukaryota > Metazoa > Chordata > Actinopteri > Pleuronectiformes > Soleidae > Solea > Solea senegalensis. The sequence continues at coordinate 17,823,233 of NC_058037.1, read as the reverse complement.
AGGACAGCCAGCAGCTCACTTCCTGTCATCAGTTCTGGAATTCTAACAAAGTGACTTGTAGGACTTGTAGAACATGTTCTCTGACAGAGAACGGGATACCAGAGAGATACAGTGGCAAATGAGGGACACACGGTGCACAAACCCGGCTCTGTCCTCTCACAGACTCTGTCATTCAGTCTCCAGCTGCTGTTTACTGCTGAAGACCCAGAAAAATGACTTGCATTCTTCACTCAGCAGACAACAAAGAAGAAAAAGAGAGGCTTTGTGCCATCCTGGGAAATACAGCCGCATTTTAGGGAGAAGTTCAACTAGCAACACCACAGGAGTTGAGATTAGGGACATAGTGGTTACTTATGTGTAAATAAGACAAATAAATGTGATCTGTGTTTGTTCCTGTGGTCTCCCGCTTGCAGTCGTGTGTTCATGTGTTGTGTTGCTTCAGACACATTCAGAGGTTGTGTGCGTGAGAGTATTACTAATGTTGTGGGGACTTAAAAGTCCCCACACGTAAAACGTAAATGACTACATTTTAAGGTGAAGATATGTTTTAAGGTTAGGTTGAGGTTAGGGTCAGGGTTAGTATTAGGTCAGTAGTAATTGTGGTTAAGGGGTAAGTCTCCAGGAAATGAATGTAAGTCAATGCAATGTCCCCTCAAGAATGTCCTGTGTGTGTGTGTGTGTGTGTGTGTGTGTGTGTGTGTGTGTGTGTGCGAGTGATGCAATGTGTGTGTGTGTGTGTGTTTTATCATTAGACAACGAGGCTTAAACTCTACAGACAGTAAGTGGACACTGATTGATCGGTGTTCATCAAACCTGGAAATGATGATGTTCTCAAATGTCCAAAAGATTCACTTTAAGTCATTTCTTTGTTATCCAGACCAAAGAAATTAGGAAATATTCACATTTAAGAGGTTTAAACAATTGGAAATCTTGTTTTAATCATGAAAAAAGCTTCAAATCGATTATCAAAATAGTTGTAGATTAATTTAGTAATTGATTAATAATCAATTAATTGTTTCAGCTGTTTGGTTTAGTTTGTCAAACTATTGCTTTGAGCCAATTTCATGTTTTTATGAGGATTTGTTCTAGATTTGAAAAATATTTCTCTCAATAATAAGAGATGAATGCATCATACAACCAATAACATCAGGAAAAACTGAAAGCTCAAACATGATTACCGTAGTCATATTTGTTCAATGTAGAACAATGTTGAGGGTTTTTGAAGTGTGGTTGTATGAGAAGCAGCCTGAGACACAAAAGCTCACTGTCACTGAAGACATGACACAAGGAAAAAACAAACAAAATATCCGTGATATACTGACAATATGTCTTTTTCTGGATGGAGAGTGAAGTTTATAAAGTGTCCTCCCACACCAAAGTCCATAGAGAAAATCAGTGATTTTAACATCACAGCACCCAGGAGTTGTCGATCCACTGCTGCCTCCATCACTAAATTAAAATGTTCTCATTTCAAACACTGGTGTCGCAGCAGCAGTCGAGCAGCAGCTCCCTCTCCAGTGCAGAATGAGAGTCATTTGGTGGACTTTGACTGATCGGTTTTGGAAGTTATTTTTCTCTGTGTTGACCAGAGAGAAGATTTTCAACCACATTTATTTGGTGTATACTGTGCAGTCTGTTGTCTGGCTGGTAACTGTCATCCCTGAGGTTAATGCAGTGAACTACATGAAAAAGCAGCATTCTGATGTCCAGCTGTCCCTGAGGTGTGCACACAACAGCTCTAAAGCAAGATGATTAAAGATCAAACAAGGTGACATGGCATAACCTTTCACTAACCTATGCTTTTTCTTGTTAAATAATGGATTCTTTGTACTTTTGTGGCCTCTGGAAATGAACAATCTGAGAGAGAGAAATCCCTCTGGAACAACACACATCAGTGAAGATTAGACCGAGTGCGTGAGGAACTGCTAGTCATTTGGTGGACAATCTATGTCTGATAACGTAATCTTCTCTGGTCCTTTGCCCAATGTAACCAGTGTTACATGTATAGCCGCATGTCGTCATTCAATCGCTGGCTGTCGAGGTGGTATAATAACATTGGGTTTTTAGATAACTGGCAAAACTTCTGGGGGAAACCTGGTCTCATGAGGAGAGACGGTGTCCATCCCACTTTGGATGGAGCAGCTCTCTTATCTAGCAGCTGAGGGCATTTTATTAGAAACCCATGACAATCCAGAGTTGAGACCATGACACAGAGTTGCAGTCTTTCATGCTTCTCTGTGCTTCTTTTCGAGCAGTCACCTATTAAATACCCCATAGAGACTGTGTCTGCCCCTCGACCTACTAAAGTAAAAACTAAAGTAAATAAAGTAAATAAATCAATAACAAACAGAAGAGGAGTTAGATATTCTAACTTAATAAAGATTAATACCAACAATAAAATAGAGTCAAATAATACCACTTTTAAATGTGGATTATTAAATATAAGGTCTCTCTCCTCAAAATCTGTTTTAATAAATGATCTTATCTCCGACAATTGTATTGATTTATTCTGTGTAACTGCCTTATTCTTAATCTATCTCATCCGAGTTGTAAATCACAGAAACCAATTATAATAGTCACAGTTTATCGTCCACCTGCACCTTATTCAGAGTTCCTATCAGAGTTCTCTGAGTTCTTATCTGAGTTAATGCTTAAAACAGATCAAATCATAATTGTAGGGGATTTCAACATCCATGTAGATGTTGACCGTGATAGTCTTAGCTGCGCATTTAACTCGCTGTTGGAATCAATAGGTTTTATTCAACACGTTAATAAACCAACTCATTGCCTTAATCACACCCTCGACCTTGTTTTAACTTATGGTATTGATATTGATAATTTAAACATAGTTCCTCAAAACCCTCTCCTTACTGATCATTATTTACTCACATTTAACTGTTCAATAATGAACTACAATAACATAAATAAGAAATACAGCTACAGCCGGTGCCTGTCTGATAATAATATGAATACATTCAAAGAGACAGTGCAACCTTTATTTAACTCGGTGCCATATGTCAGTACATCTGAAGGTACCTTTTGTGATTTTACTCCCGCCCTCATAGATAACCTTGTTGATAGTACAGCAGCCTCACTGCGTACTACATTAGATCGTGTTGCCCCTCTGAAAAAGAAAGTGGTGAATCAGATGAGACGAGCACCATGGTTTAACTCCAATACTCGTGCTCTTAAACAGACGTTACGTAGATTAGAAAGAAAATGGCGTTCCAGTAACCTAGAGGAACTTCATATAGCCTGGAAAGATGGTTTTGTAGCTTACAAAAAAGCCCTACACAAAGCTAGAGTTGCCTATTATTCTTCTCTAATTGAAGAAAATAAGAATAATCATAGATTTCTTTTCAGCACTGTAGCCAGGCTGACACAGAGCCACAGCTCCACTGAACCATCTATTCCTTTAACACTGAGCAGTGATGACTTTATCAACGTCTTTGTGAATAAAATAACATCAATTAGAGAAAAAATGGATCATCTCCTCCCTCATATTGGGACTGACTCATCTTCTAGTACAAGAGCTTTAGAAGCACCAGGTGCACAGTTAGACAGTTTCTCCCCTATAGATCTCTGGCTTCCAGTTCCACTGTGAGGAACCTTGGAGTTACTTTTAACCAGGAAATGTCATTTGATTCACACATAAAACTAATTTCCAGAACAGCCTTCTTCCACCTGCGGAACATTATGAAACCTTACTTTTTATTTATTTATTTATCCTTTATTTAACCAGGTTAGTCTCATTGAGATTAAAATCTCTTTTAGAAGATGGACCTGGCCAAGATGGACAGTAGAACGCAGTTAAACAATAAAACACAATACAAAATACAAGTTCAATATTAAGTGCAGTAGTAAAAGTCCGATGGAGTCCGACTTTAAACTCATTCGTTAAGAGTTACTAGATCATGAAGCTTGAGCTGCTTCTGCAGCTTATTCCATGAAGATGGTGCAAAAAACTTAAAAGCTGTTTTACCCAGCTCTGTACAAGCTTGAGGAACAGTCATAAGCACCATGTCCTGAGACCTTACCGCATGGGGGACACATTTTTGGGACATATACAATGACAAATAACAAGGGAGTTTACCTAAAATCGCCTTATAGATAGAAACATACCAATGACTAAGTCGTTGCATAAAAAGAGAAGGCCAGTTTACTCTTGAGTACAGTGTACAGTGATGAGTTCAGGCTCTGCTGTTTGTAATGAACCTCAAGGCTCCATGATATACAGTGTCCAACATATGTAGACAGTGAGCTGATGCATAAATGTACAACAGATCATCATAATCAAGAACAGGCAAATAGTGATGGGAAGTTCGACTCTTCTTACTGACTCGGATCTTTTACTCTCGGACAGTAAATTGAACTAATCTTTTTTTGAGTCATTTCGTTCATATCGTTCATTTTTACAACGGTGTGTGCTGTATCCCTCTTGTGAGCGTTGTAAAAAAAGACAGCGGTTCTCAAACACTTAACATGGTTTGCTTCAGCTGACAAAGTATAATAAACTAAATGCCACAACCTATTTAAACCATATGAAATACACACCACAATTAAGTGACTTGTGTCCTGTATCCACTCTGCCATTATTGTTTAACAGCACGACAGTGACTAGGTAGCTGAACGAACAAACCACTCGTTTGAGTCAGTCCTGAACTAATCATTTCTGTTTCCTGTTCTGCTGACTGAATTTATGCAGTTGTCTGCCATGTGGCGAAGGAAGGTACTGCATGAAAATGAACGAGTCACTCACTGAGATGACTCATTACTCCAGAGTCATATAAAAGATTAGTTCATTTTGAACGAAACGTTCACGAACGACACATCACTACCGGCAAAAAGGTAGCTTCGACTAGTCGTCGTCTAGCCTCAAGAGAAAAACATGATTTATTCCTAAAAGTAAAGTTTTTAGAGTTTAAAAGAGATGTGGTCATCAATTATAAATCCCAAGTATTTGTACATACACAACCTCAATTGCATTACCTTGGGAGGTTAAAGTATTCTGATTTAACAGAATCTTTTTGGAGATTGAGAATATCATAAGTTTGGTTTTATCAGCATTGAGAACAAGCTTCAGTTGACAAAGCTGAGCCTGCACTTGATCAAAAGCATGTTGCATGTACGCAAAAGCCTTATTGAGCGAAGATCATCCCATAGAAATGGAAAGCTCCATTTGGGATATTTTGTCCAAGGCTATTATACAAAGTAAATAAAAGCTGTCCCAGAACTGAACCCTGGGGAACTCCCTTACGCACTGTCAGTATCCCAGAAGTAAATCCATCAAACTGAGTAGCCTGAGTTCTGTCAGTGAGGTAGTTGACAAACCATCCCACAGTATGAGCAGAAAAAATAAGTTGCTGTATCAGAATGTGATGGTCCACAGTATCAAACACTTTAGATAGAGCTTCTATGATGTCATTTAAAACTTTCATGGCAGCAGTAGTGGTACAATGATTTTTTCGGAACCCTGATTGATATACAGATAGTATTTGATGACTATGGACATAATCTTTAACCTGCTCACTAACCAGGGATTCCAGCACTTTTGATAACACTGAGAGGTTTGAAAGTGGTCTGTAATTATTACAATTTTTGGATCCCCTCCTTTAAGTAAGGGTAGAATGTAAGCAGCCTTCCAGCTCTTAGGGATTTTGTTTGAAGCCAATGACAGATTAAAAAGATGTGTCAATGGTTCGGCTATTAAGTCTGCTGCTAATGCAAGTGATCCGGACCAGACAGTTTTCTAGGGTTCAAATGCTTTAAGGCTTTGTGAACCTCAGCAAAAGGGGTAAGATTGAAAGTGTGGTGTACATCGCTATCATTGTTACCCAAATTTGCAGATTTCACTACAGAATGTGTGGCAGAATTGAACAAGAACCCAGAAGAAATAAAATGCTCATCAAAACAGTTTAACATTTCAACCTTATCATGAACAGTAATGGAGTCTTTGACTCTACAATGGTGTTGCTCTCCAGAATTTTCTCGGATCATTCAAATTTTCTGTTGTGATAGTTAGATAATACTCAGATTTGGCTTTCCTGAATAGAGAACAGTTTAATGTCTTCTGGCATGACTGTTCGAAGACAGTATTTGATAAAGGCCACATTGTCCCAGAGCAGCAAGGCAACGTACGGGTCTGCATTTAAGAAAGGTCACACTGACCGTTATCTCTTGGTTGCATATAATCCTTCTTTTCTGTTTGGAGCATCAGAACCTATGTTTTTTTCTTCCATACTCCAGTGCTGCTGCAGTGTCCTCCATTTTGACTGAACAACCAACATCAGACACACACACACACACACACACACACACACTTCATGCATGTGAAATAAGTGGATGGCCCTGAGAGTATTTCTTAAAATATTACATTTTGTCAATTGTAATTATGCTGAAAGGGAAAGTTGAACTATGGCCAGTTCTCTGAAAGAATCAAACAGTGACAATAGTTCAATGGTGCTGATATTAAAGAGGATCAGATTCCAGGCTTGACCTGGCTCTGACTGCTGCACTGTGTGATAAAGTTACCACACCACATATGGATTGTGGTGTAGACCAGTGTTTCCTAAACTTTATATATGTGGACCCACTTTATAAAGATTACAAATGTGTGCTGAATCTGTACAAACTAAGATTAAATTGTTAAACAAAACATTTAAGAGATGTTTGGTAATCAACTAAAACTTTTAAAATTTAAAACATACTTGTCTAAAAGGTTGGTTAAATTCAGCAAATTGTTTGCGGCCCAAAAGCAAATGTGTGGGTCTTTGGGAAGCACTGGTATAGACTGACACAGCGTTACCTGCTCACAGCTCGTATTCAGCATTAAAACACACAAGTTCATCAGTGCAGTTTTAAACAAACACGGCTATCAATAAATACATCAATCATTTGGTACTGACTATTAATGGTAGGGCATTCAGTTGCATTTGTAATGCAGAGAACAAACACAAAATACTCCATTTAATGGAAAGAAATCTTCAATTGAACCTGGCTCAGAGTGGGCGGTCCAGTCTGCCTCAGACAGAAAAGAAATAGAAACATTTCATTTGATTTGTAGTTTAGAGCACGAACACAAATTAAAACACAAAACAACAAGCATTAAAAAAATGAACAGAGGGATCTGCAGTCTGCAATCCCACCTGTAGATGTCACTCATTCTTACATAATGGACCATTGTCCTAGTGGTAACAATACTAATAATTATTATTATTATTATTATTATTATTATTGTTAGTAGTAGAATTATAAGAAGAAACCACAAAATTAGTGATTATTAGTTATTCAATGAGTGATTATATGGACTAGTGCATGTAGGTATTACGTCTTCATCCTCACGAGGATGTCTGGGTGGAAGGACGCCATCTGGTGGTGACTTCAGCATCTTCATATCAGTCATAGGATCAGGTTGTGAATGTCATAGTCAATCACCAGGAAAGAGCTGCACCGGTCACCGCTGAGCCTGCGCCGTCTCCTCCTCCGGTTCCTACTCCGGTTCCTCCTCCTGTTCCTCCTCTGCTTTCTCCTCCGGTTCCTCCTCCGGTCCCTCCTCCGCTCCTCCTCCGCTCCTCCTCAGTGCACAATGCGCTGATCTGTGCTCAGCGTGTGGCAGGATGATCTCCGTCGTGTCCACGGTGGAGAGCGCTCCCAGGGGCTCGGGCACACCGGCGCCCAGCCTGTACCAGCGGGTCCGGAAGGTGTTAACCAGGTAAGAGGGGGATGATGAGCAGAGCAGAGCGGCCGCAGATAGAGGGTCGGTGTGTGTGTGTGGGGAGACATTCTGTTTCATACACAACCTAAAACATCAGAGCCATGAGATTGACATTCAGCTGCTGCTGCTGCTGCTGAGGACCCAAGCATGTTGTGCAACAGATGTCAGCAGCTTTCGTTTGCACGAGCATCATACGTGTGTGTTTGTGTGTGTGTGGTGAAAGGATGGATGAGGCAGCAGAGACAGGGACAGAACAGCAGCCATTGTTCAGCATCAGCAGGAGATGGAAGGTGCAGGAATGCTCCCACTCACACCTCAGAACACACACACACACACACACAGGTTTGTGCAGCTATTTGCATTATGTGCATTTTCTTCCATTCGTTTGGACTAAACCAAACATTAATCCTAATTAAAACCATAACCAGTTAATGACTTACTCTGAACCTGAACTCAATTCATCCTGCCTCATTAGGATTTTGGTCTCGAGGAGGACGACTGGTCCTGCTAAGAACCATGACAGAAAAGGTGTGTGCGTGCGTGTGTGTGTGTGTGTGTGTGTGTGTGTGTGGGTTAGCTGACTCAGTCACATCAGACAAAAGAACAGAAAACTGAGGTTGATATTATGATCTGTGTTTATATATATACTTTTCTTGTCTTGATGACACTTAAAGCTGCTTTACACCACAGTTTTGTCATTCACCCATTCACTCACACATTCATACAGCATACATTCATTTTCTACCACTTTCACACACATTTACACACTCAGCCGTGTAGAGCAATGTCAGTCTTGCCCAAAGACACGTTGGTATGTAGACTAGTGGAGCCTACAACTGAACCCACAACCTCCAGTTGAAAGACGTTTTATAAAATCTGTGTTTAAGGAACTGAATGCACAGCAGTACAGCAGCAGTTTATGCACTCTCTGTGAAAAAGATTTACAGTTGGACAGTGTTCGGTTCAATCCTTATGTAGGACGTCTCTTCCTGTGACAGCACTCTCGCTGTTTTCTGTGCACGCTGCCATGTTGATATTGTCAGAGAACTAATGGAGGGAGGGGGAGAGGAATGGAACGGAGAGAACAGAAGCTGAGCAAGTGAGCGTTGTAAAGAGGACAAATCAGAAACCCCCTGGAAGTGGGTGTGTGTTTGCCTGTGTCTTATTTTCATATAAAGGGACCATGCACGAAAACCGAGCGTTCTGAAAGGGGCGGGTTTAGCAGGGTTATTGAACTGCTATGATGCTTCATCCTTATGGTATTTTGACCAAAGCATGTCACTGACATGTTCATTAGGACACCAGGGAACTATTTTAATGGGGGAAATAGGGTATAATATGTCCACTTTAAGTTATGTCCGTGGTTTGGAACAATTTTAAAGTCTCACCTTCAGATACAAAATTACCCTTTTGCTTGACTGAAAAACAAGCAAGGAGGAACGAAGACGTCTTCATTCAATACCTCCAATTTAATCGTGCACCTGAAGAAGATTCACTGAGAGGTACCCGCACCTGAAGAAGAATCACTGGGAGGTACAGGTACACGCACCTGAAGAAGAATCACTGTGAGGTACACGCACCTGAAGATTCACTGGGAGGTACAGTTACACGCACCTGAAGAAGATTCACTGGGAGGTACAGGCACACGACCCGAAGAAGATTCACTGGGAGGTACACTCCACCTGAAGAAGATTCACTGGTACAGGCACATGCACCTGAAGAAGAATCACTTCGTGAGGTACACACACCTGAAGAAGATTCACTGGGAGGTACACGCACTCCGAAGAAGAATCACTGGTAGGTACACGCGACCTGAAGAAGATTTTACTGGGAGGTACACACCCGAAGATGAATCACTGGGAGTGTACACGCACCTGAAGAAGATTCACTGGGTACACACGCACCTGAAGAAGAATCACTGGTAGTTACACGCACCTGAAGAAGATTCACTGGGAGGTACACACACCTGAAGAAGATTCACTGGTTCCTTGCAGTGTGAGAAGGAGTTACCACAGAGTTGTCGAGGGTGATGGTTAGGTCTGTGGTGGGAGAGCCCTTTCCTGGGAGAAAAAGAAACTCAGTCTTGTCGAGATTGAGTTTCAGGTGATGGTCAGACATCCACTGGGAGATGTCGGTCAGACAAGCGGAGAGCCGTTCTGCTACATGTGCTGGGAAAAGAGAGAATGAGTTGGGTGTCATCGGCGTAGCTGTGATAGGAAAATCCATTGGAGAACCAAGAGAGTTGGTGTATAGAGAGAAGAGGAGAGGGCCCAAGACAGAACCCTGAGGGACCCCAGTAGCTAGAGGACAGGGTTCCGACACGGATCCTCTCCAGGTTACTCTGTATGTTCGGTTTTGAAGATAGGACGAGAGTAGGGTAAGTGCAGAGCCTGAGACACCTAGTTCTTGAAGGGAGGAAGTAAGGATCTGGTGGTTAACTGTGTCAAACGCTGCAGAAAGGTCCAAGAGGATGAGCACAGAGGAGAGAGAGTCAGCCCCGGCAGTGTGGAGTTGCTCAGTGACAGCAAGAAGTGCATTTTCGGTCGAGTGACCTGCTTTAAAACCAGACTGAAGAGAATCGAGAAGGTTGTTCCGGTGAAGGTAGGATGAGAGTTGATTAAAGATAGTATGCTCCAGAGTTTTGGAGAGAAAAGGAAGAAGAGAGACAGGTCTGTAGTTATTTACTTCAGACGGGTCAAGGGTGGGTTTTTTAAGGAGGGGGGTCACTCTGGCCTCTTTAAGAGAGTCCGGAAAGCAACCAGATGAGAGAGATGTGTTAATGAGGTGGGTGAGGAAAGGAAGAAGATCAGAAGCAATAGACTGAAGAAGGTGAGAGGGGATAGGGTCAAGGGGGCAGGAGGTGGAGCGGGCAGAGGTTATTAGGGAAAGAACTTGATCATGAGATAGAGGGGAGAAAGAGGATAGAGAAGGAGCTGAATGTGTGGTTGGTAGAGTGGTGAGATCAGGAGGTGGGGTTGAGAAAGAAGAATTTGTGGTTGGTAGAGTGGTGAGATCAGGAAGCGGGGTTGAGGAAGAAGAATGAATGTCATCTACTTTTTTGTGAAGTAGTTGACAAAGTGAATTGGTAAAAGGGAGGAAGGAGGAGGGGGTGGGGGTATCAAGGAGGTTAGAGAAGATAGAGAAAAGTTTTTTGGAGTTAGAGAAAGAGGATTGAATTTTAGTCTGATAGAAAGATTGTTTGGCTGCAGAGATAGAGGCAGTGAAGGTGGAGAGAAGAGAGTGATAGGAAAGCAGATCATCAGGGTGTTTTGATTTCTTCCATTTCCTTTCTGCTGTCCGTATCGTGGCTCTCTCAGCACGCACTGAGTCAGACAACCACGGGGCTGGGGAGGACTTTCGAAACTTTCGAAGTAAGTGGACAGAGAGAGTCAAGAGAGGAGGACAGCGTAGAGAGGAAGGTGTCTGTGGCAGAGTTGGGATGCATGAGGGAGAAGGAGTCAGCTGAAGGAAGTGCTGATTGAACAGTTGAGGAGAGAGAGGAGGGAGAGAGAGAGCGAAAGTTACGACAGACAAGTGCAAAATCTGATGAGATGAGATCATCAGATTGGGAGAGTGGGAGAGAGTAGGAAAAGAAGAAATGATCAGAGACATGAAGTGGGGTTACCTTGAGGTCGGAGGTGGAGCAGTTTCTGGTGAAGATGAGGTCAAGGTGGTTGCCAGCTCTGTGAGTTGGTGGAGAAGGAGCAAGTGAGAGAGAAAGAGACGAAAGTAGAAGAAGTAGATCGGATGACCTCTCTGACTGGATGTTGAAGTCACCAAGAAGAACAAGCGATGGGCCATTTTCTGGGATGTTTGAGAGGAGGACATCTAGTTCATCCAAGAAGTGTCCCAATGGGCCTGGTGGACGGTAGATGACAACAATGATGAGTTTTATTGGGTGAGTTACAGTTACAGCATAAAATTCAAACGACTGTGAAGAGAAGTGTGGCAGTGGGTAAAGAGTGAAAGTCCAGTTGGGGTTGATGAGCAGACCTGTCCCGCCACCTCTTCCAGTGGATCTGGGTGTGTGGGAGAAAGAGTGGGCGGAGGAGAGCCGCAGGGGTGGCTGTGTTGGAGGGTGTTATCCAAGTCTCAGTGAGAGCAAGGAAGTCCAGGCATTGCTCAGTAGCAAAGCCAGAGATGAACTCAGTCTTGCGGGTAGCTGACTGGCAGTTCCACAGGCCCCCTGCAACAAGGTGTTGGGTGTGTGTGGAGTGGGTGGGATAGATAAGTGAGGACAGGTTACGGTGATGCTGTGAGTGATTGTGAGGTTTGTAATATCTCTGAGAAGAAACATGAAAAGGAATGGAGGTAGAAACCACTTGCAGACAGGTACTTAGCCTTGTTAGACTCCGGTTTAGATTCCTTTGTCTTTGTCTTCCTGAGTCTTCGTCTGAAGAGTCTGCCGCTGAAGCTGCCGCTTCAAAGTGAGTGCTGCTTTTTAAAAGACACCAGATTAGGTGCTGATTGGTTGCAGCTGTGTGGCCACTCCCTGTAGCCAGTGAAACTTCAGTGAAGCTGATTAGGGGCTGATTAGTTACAGCTGTGTTGGCCACTCCCCTGTAGCCAGTGAAACTTCTCACCTGGTGATGGCTCAATAGACACAATGAAAGTTTAGTTCACTTCTGAAAGACAAGATGGAGCAGGCAGGAGTGGATCCTCACCTCAAATCCTGGATTGTGGATTATTTGACTGATCGACCCCAGTATGTGAGGACTCGGGATTGTGTATCCGACACGGCTGTCTGCAGTACAGAGGCCCCACAGAGAACGGTTCTGGGTCCGTTCCTCTTCACCCTGTACATTGCAGACTTCTCCTACTGCTCCCCCTCCTGTCACCTGCAGAGGTTCTCTGATGACTCTGCAATTGTCGGCCTCATCACAGATGATGACCGCCTCCAGATCAACTGGTGGTGGATTTCCGCAGGAGACGACACTCTCCTCCAACACCGGTGAACATCCAGGACATGGACATTGAGATAACATCTTACAAATACCTGGGTGTTCACTTAAACAATAAACTGGACTGGTCTGACCATGCTGCTGCGCTCTACAGGAAGGGTCAGAGCAAACTCTACCTGTTGAGGAGACTAAGGTCTTTTGGGGTGCAGGGAGAACTCCTTAAGACCTTCTATGACTCGGTAGTGGCATCAGCCATTTTTTATGGAGTGGTCTGCTGGGGCAGTAGTATCACAGCTGTGGACAGGAAGAGGCTGGACAGACTGATTAAAAAAGCCAGCCCTGTCCATGAATGTCCCCTTGATGCAGTGGAGGTGGCGGGAGAGAGGAGAATGGCTACAAAGCTATCATCTCTGATGGACAATCTCTCCCACCCCCTGCAGGACACAATCACAGCACCGAGCAGCTCCTTCAGTAACAGACTGAAACATCCTAAATGTCTGAAGGAGTGTTCTCGCACATCATTCCTTCCTGCAGCTGTTAGACTGTACAACAAGCACTGCTCGCAGTAGACCACACGTTACCAGACTCCATGTGCAATATACTGTAAATTTTTCCTATATACCTATACATATTTATTCTGTAAATTTCAAGTACATACTTTGTCTATAATGTACATTCAACATTCTATTTTTAACTATTTTTTTATAGCCTAAGTGTTAATATCTTAGTATATTGTAATTTTCTTTTCAACTCTGCCAAAACCGCCCCTTTCAGAACACTCGGTTTTGTGCATGGTCCCTTTACATGCAAATGAGACACAGGCAAACACACACCCACATCTTCCGGGGGTTTCTGATTTGTCCTCTTTACAGCGCTCCCTCGCTCAGCTCCTGTTCCCTCTGCTCCATTCCTCTCCCCCTCCCTCCACTAGTTCTCTGACAATATCAACATGGCAGCAAAATCCTCTGAGGCTGGAAGTTTGTGTAAAACACTGTACTCCACTGTGCAGCCACCAACAGCACACTTGTCCCTCCGTGTTGACATAATACCGCTCTTCCTCCCTCGCCTGCACTCTTGCAGGGACAAGGTGGAGCTAAGGTGGAGCTCTCCAAGTAAACTTACTGGTGGGGCGGTAACATTTGCGGTGAAATGCGCATGCTGCCGTCATAAGTGCAGGGAATTCAACATGGAGTGTTTTATCGCCTATACTTACACTAAGGGGGTCCACACTGTGGCGACTGGTAGGGCCTCCAGAGTCCCAAATATAAGTATTGAAATGGTTAAAAAGTTGATTTAGCATAATATGTCCCCTTTAAGTTGCTCTTGTTCACAGAGACAGGGAAGAATAAAATGACCAAGGCGAGGATAAACAAATGTCACCGAGCAGTCTGTGTTTTTAGTTTTTATGGCACATAATGACAGCGGCAAACTTTTTTTTTTTGTCTGGACCAATTAATGTGAAAATCAGATAAAGAGAGTTAATACAAACAAACACATTTTCTAATTCTCTCACCCAATGAGAATCGATAAGAGAATCGATAAGGAGTCGGATCGATAAGCAATATGGATAATGGAATTGGAATCGTTAAATTCTTATCAATTCCCATCCATAATGATAAACTGTGTAGATGTATCCTATTCTAGAAAACAGGTCCAAAATGACCTTGCAACAACAACATGCGGTCTGCATCACATATAACAAACCTTATGCTCTGGTAATTAAAATTAAAACTAATCTTGTTTGCAACGATGCTATGGTTTGTTGATTTGTTAATACAATAAAGCCCACTGTATGTAAAGATTATGATTTTACATGCGTACAATGTCAATCATCATTTTGAAAAATAAAAACAAAAGACATTTGTTATATTCAAGTAACATTTTTTTCACAATTCAATTATTATACATATCATCATTTACATAAAGTGTCACAGACATATAAAATAATAAGCTCACAATAATATGTACTTACATTGTACATTATAAAACATTATAAAAATATACTTAAAACAAAAGAGAAACTTTAATGAAAATAAAACAGGTTTTATACAGATACAACAACAAACATAAACAAAAAGGATACTCTATGCAGCCACATATGATCATCTGAGATCAAAGATGCAGGGTGCTGTGATGAAAGACCTTGTCAGTGTGCATGGTTCAGAGTGCTATGTAGATGTTCGGCGTATGTTGTTTTTTGAGACTTGTTCATAGCAGCATTTAGCAGATGCTTTTATCCAAAGCGACTTATAAGGGAATTGAGTATAAGCTGCCAGGGGGGGAATTGAACTTGCAACCATTAAGTCTTTTGCACACAGGGTACCGGTCTTAACCACGGTCTTAACAACTGAGCCACTCCACCATGTGTCGGGGTTGACGTAAGGTTTCTCAGATGTGTTGCTGTGTCGTTATCTGTAGCCTGTATTTCAGGGGGTGGTATCCTCTCTGCCTCTCTGCAAAGAATTTCAACAGCGAGCAAAAGCGTATACTCTTTAGTCCCCCTCGAACATGCTGGTGATGGCTGTTGGTACAAGAAAAAGAAAATGATATATATACAATACTGTGCAAATGGTTCAGGCACCACCAGCTCTGTTGTTTTTTCTGTCTGTCAAATTCTGTGATCATTGGAATTTGGAATGAAGCGACTTAAAGCTGCTCTTATATATTAACGAGCTGTCAATGAGTTGAGCTCATGCTACATGTCAAAATGCATGTTTTGAATAAACCCCAAACTCAGGATTTACCAGTAATATTAATGAAGGTTCCACTCCAGTATTAACAGAGCCGTGTTATTGTTCAATTGTAAGGGTAGATCACGCTAAATACTTGACACCTGTAGAGGATTTTTTTTTTAAACAACAAAAATCTGCATACATATTTTCTGGATGTGTTCTAGTAAAGTGAAATAGAAATAATTATCCTCTATTGTCGTTACAGCATTGCTAAAACAACAAATCTAATGGTGCGCAGACTATATATATATATATATACATATATATACATATGTATATATATACTGTATATACAGTATATTGTTTTAAAAATAAAGAAAAAAAATATCACAAATCTTTTGTGCTAACAGGACGGGGCTTTTTGTCTTTTACAGTCACCAAGTCAACATCATCATCATCGGAGATATACCATGGTGGTGATTAAGTACATACAGCTTCTTCCTTTTGTCTTTTTCATTTTTTTTGCTGGTTCTATAAAAAGGGCGAAAACAAAATGTGCATAATATTTAAGGTGTAACAGTATTGTTAAATAGGCATCTTGTTTTAAGTAAGTTCTACCCTTTAAAAAAAATTTATCACATTTCACATTTTCAAAAATATAACACACACAGGTACATTTGAGTATTATATCAATAATAATTATTATATCAATAATAAAATAAAGAAAGTTCTTACCTGCGTATGAAAACACGAGTGCTCTGTTTTCAGAAAACACAAAATAGAGTGCGAAGAAAAAGCTTGCTTGTTCTGCAACAAGACGGGATGGGGTGGAGTGGCTCAGTGGTTAAGACCAGTACTCTATCTGCAAAAGACATCATGGTCGCAAGTTCGATTCCGCTCCTGGCTCATTGTACTCAATTCCATCGTAAGTTGCTTTAGATAAACTCATGACCTCGTTTATGAAACCCTAAACTTTCAGAACAAACATTTCAGCCACTGCTGAGAAAATAGGCTTTCACTGTTTTCCTGGGCTCTGCGAAGCGGCACTTCTGTAGGTTGATGATGTCATCAGTATACCTCACCACTCCTCTCACCATTGTAGAGCCTCCTGGTGCGGCACGAGTCCGGGCACATCCGGTTGCGTACATTCAACCGCAGAAGAAGAAGAACTACTCTTGTTGTAGCTGCAAAGATGCAGAGCATCCACCGTGCCAGAGAGGGAGCTGTGTATCTGATAGCTGGCCTACCAATTACGTCACTTCCAGGTACCTGGCCAATCACAGGACAGTGGGAAAGCTCTCGTTGGCTGGCCAGTCACAACACAGTCCACGTTCTGGGGGTGTGGTTTTGGTCTGAAACAGTGCGGCTGACGAGAGCGTCAGTGAGGAGATATTTTGATTGGCTCGTTTGCAGCGATTAGGAGGTTTTTAATCATGAAAACAAGTAAATATATGTAAGTAGACCTCCATAACTAACATATATGTGACCATGAAAACAAGTTAATATATGTAAGTAGACCTCCATAACTAACATATATGTGACCATGAAAACAAGTTAATATATGTAAGTAGACCTCCATAACTAACATATATGTGACCATGAAAACAAGTTAATATATGTAAGTAGACCTCCATAACTAACATATATGTGACCATGAAAACAAGTTAATATATGTAAGTAGACCTCCATAACTAACATATAACCATGAAAACAAGTTAACCATGTGACCATGAAAACAAGTTAATATATGTAAGTAGACCTCCATAACTAACATATATATGTGACCATGAAAACAAGTTAATATATGTAAGTAGACCTCATAACTAACATATATATGTGACCATGAAAACAAGTTAATATATGTAAGTAGACCTCCATAACTAACATATATGTGACCATGAAAACAAGTTAATATATGTAAGTAGACCTCCATAACTAAAACAATATATATGTGACCATGAAAACAAGTTAATATATGTAAGTAGACCTCCATAACTAACATATATATGTGACCATGAAAACAAGTTAATATATGTAAGTAGACCTCATAACTAACATATATATGTGACCATGAAAACAAGTTATATATGTAAGTAGACCTCCATAACTAACATATATGTGACCATGAAAACAAGTTAATATATGTAAGTAGACCTCCATAACTAACATATATGTGACCGTGAAAACAAGTTAATATATGTAAGTAGACCTCCATAACTAACATATATGTGACCATGAAAACAAGTTAATATATGTAAGTAGACCTCCATAACTAATATATATGTGACCATGAAAACAAGTTAATATATGTAAGTAGACCTCCATAACTAATATATACGTGACCATGAAAACAAGTTAATATATGTAAGTAGACCTCCATAACTAACATATATGTGACCATGAAAACAAGTTAATATATGTAAGTAGACCTCCATAACTCACATATATGTGTGACCGTGAAAACAATTTAATATATGTAAGTAGACCTCCATAACTAACATATATATGTGACCATGAAAACAAGTTAATATATGTAAGTAGACCTCCATAACGCACATATATGTGACCATGAAAACAAGTTAATATATGTAAGTAGACACTCACATAGCTTAACATATATGTGACCATGGCTCAGGATTAATATATGTAAGTAGACCTCCATAACCTAACATACTTATATGTGACCATAAGAAAACAAGTTAATAGCAAGTAGACCTCCATAACATGTGACCACACATGAAAACAAGTTAATATATGTAAGTAGACCTCCATAACTAACATATATGTGACCATGAAAACAAGTTAATATATGTAAGTAGACCTCCATAACTAACATATATATGTGACCATGAAAAAAAGTTAATATATGTAAGTAGACCTCCATAACTAACATATATGTGACCATGAAAACAAGTTAATATATGTAAGTAGACCTCCATAACTAACATATGTGACCACGAAAACAAGTTAATATATGTAAGTAGACCTCCATAACTAACAAATATGAGTGATACAAGCATTCGATGTCACCTTTAATGAGCCTTTTTATTTAGTTTTTATGTAATTCACTCTTTATTTTATCTATGAATAGACTATTTAAAAGAAAATAAAAAATCTAGATACAAAAATTTAAATAACTCTTATTAAAAAAAACTCCCACCCTAACTCTGGCTGTACAAAATACTCTCAATCTATAGCCCTCCCTTTCCGCTATTGTGTATTTTATTAATAAGCGGTTTTATTTAATTGTATTTTATCTTAAGTTTATCTGTAAATAGCCTGAAAACATAGGGCACTGTGTGCTGAGCGCACCTAACTCAAAGTCAAACCATGTCTTTGTAGTCTTTGCTTTGTCCACTGGGACACTGATACAAAGTTGGAAGCATAGCATTGTCCAAAATGTCTTGATAAAGGTTGGCCTTCATTAGCAATGCGAGACAGAGCCCAAAACCTGAACTTAGTACTTAACAGGTGTGACTAAAGACATAAAGACTGGACCCAGATGCAGAACGAATGGTAAAAAAAAAAATCTTTATTTTCAACAGACACAAAAAACACACACGCAGATCCTCAAATAGACGACAAATGCCGGCGGCGCGAGATCCATGTGAAAGCAGGGGACCAGACAAAGGGAGAGGGAGCGGTTAAATACACTGAGGAATTAGGGAGATGACGAACAGCTGAGACGAACGAGACACAGGTGAAACGGGGTGGGGTAATCACAGAGGGGAAAAGGAAAGTGCACACCGACAAGGGACAAAAAATACTTCAAAATAAGAGGGAATTTCATAATAAAATGATATTGACCATTTAGTGTATATATTCTGTTTATGATCTGTATTATATCCTTAAAACACCTTTCATTTCAGATAACACCTGGTTTATTTATGTATGTGCCCAGCCATGGCAAAACCAGCAACAAGGAGGCTGAGGGACATTGCAGGAGTAAATGTATATTATACATGTGTTACAATAAAACTGACTATAAATATGGTAGAATTCAAGTGATATTTTTTTAATAACATTCTGTCAAATTTTTTAATTTTCTTTTTTTTATAATTTTTGTATTTCACAAATTTCTTGCGAAATAAATGTGATGATTATCAATGCAACAGTCTTTACAACCAGGAAAAGTGATATCTTCAAAATTTAAGACCATATTTTGTCTCATTACATTACATTACATTACAATGTAATGTAATGTAAGTCGCTTTATCCAAAGCGACTTACAAAAGTACATTTAAACATTTGGGTACAAATAAGAGCTAGAAGTAAGTAAGAGCTTCAAGTAGATCAAACTATGAAGTGCTAGTCATAAGTGCGATGTACAAGTTTTTTTTTGTTTTTTTTTGTCGTCTTAGTCGACGTAGAGTCGGAAGAAATATCATGCTGTATATATAATATCCATATGAACCACTGGTGTATTGTCAGTGAAGTCTTCCTGTTTAAGACCACGTCTTCCATCAAACAGCACCCATAACCAAACCATCATGTTGCTTGTTCAGCACAGTCCAAGTTAAACACGTCATCATTTTTTTCTTTTTTTCTTTTTTTTAAAGCTGACCACATGCCAGTGTGTTGTTCACTGTGTTTCCACTGCCTTCCAGTGGACAGAAAAACAGTGGGATTTCAGAGTGAATGGTGTGTGTTTATGTACACTGACTTGATATGGTGTAAGATAAAAGAGTGATAATATCTTTTATCCTCTGCAGGGACCTGCTGGTGACCCTGGCCCTGGGCCAAGTCCTGTCCTTGTTAATCTGTGCCATCAGCCTGACCAGCAAGTATCTGGCTGATGACTTCCACGCTAACACTCCTGTGTTCCAGATCTTTCTCAACTACATCCTGCTGTTTCTGGTCTACACCACCACACTGGCAGTCAGGCAAGGTACCATAGAAACGGAGGTGTATTTTTGTGTGTGTGACTGTGTAAATATTGTGAAGTAATGTTGTTTCAGCCAGTGTGTGCTCACGTAACAGCAAACAGAAAACAGATTTGAGCCATTTAATAAAAGCCTTGCCTAATGAAGTCATTTAAGAAAATGTTTCCTGCTTTATCTCAGTGACTGACTAGAAACTGAAGTATGTTTACCACTCACACTCCCACACCAAAGTCCATGGAGCAAAAATGTCACGCTAACCCTAACCCTGTTGAAAATGTAATAGTAGTGTACTTTCTCAGTAAGTAATATAACGAATTACATTTTATTACATTTTGATTACTTTTCTTAATTTAAAAGTGGATTAAAACCATACATATTTATTTCGGAATTAACCACATATTTGTCATTTAACCTGCATGCATGGAAGAGGCATGAAAAGTCACACAGAAGGTTGGCACTTCTTCCCAATGCTATTGTATGTGAGCGCTTGCAGTTACAGCTATAGTAGGCTACATAGCTTTAGATGTGTCCTCCGGTTCAACATTGGCTGTCTCTGTGTCGACGGCACCTTCACTGCCGGCAAACACTCTTTGCATTGTACTATAATGTTTGGCCGCTTATCTTCTGTCTGCAGGAAGTGTTTTTTGTATTTCCAACCTAGGAACGTATTGTGCGCCTCCAAGAGAGCACGTTTTGGCTTTAGAGGGAGGATGTTGATGTGAAAAAACTATTTGACAAATCCGAGCTTTTGCAGCGATTTTTAAAATTAATCATAGAAATTTCCAAAAGCAACTGTAATTTAATTTAACATTTAACATTTTCTCCCAGTAATGTAATGGATTACAATTACGGAAATCTTGTAATAATTTACGTAACGTCATTACATGTGATGGGCCACACAGTGGTTAGCACTCTCGCCTTGCAGCGAGAAGACCCGGGTTCGAGCCCCGGTTGGAACAAGGGCCTTTCTGCATGGAGTTTGCATGTTCTCCCCGTGTGTGCATGGGTTCTCTCCGGGTACTCCGGCTTCCTCCCACAGTCCAAAAACATGCAATGTGGGGATTGGGTAAATTGGACACTCTAAATTGACCATAGGAGTGAGTGTAAGAGTGAATGGTTGTTTGTCTCTAGTTGTGTGTGGCCCTGCGATGGACTGGCGAACTGTCCAGGGTGTACCCCGCCTATCGCCCGATGTAGCTGAGATTGGCACAGCACACCCCGCGACCCTCTGGTGGAGGATAAAGCGGTTAGATGATGACTGACATTACATGTCATTCGTTACTCCCCAACACTGGTCATTTTATGTCACTTAGGTAAACCCTACTATAGGATTTCATACACTTATTGCAAGAGCAGTATGTCTCGAGACCATGTAAAAGTGGTCTCGAGACAGTAACAGCCGTCATAGTTTATCTCAGCCAGTGAGTGAGCTCACATGACATAAACTCTGCCTAGGGTAGAAATAATACTTTCTAATATGTATTGAATGTAAGCTGCGGCTGAACCCCAGTATGCTGCTGTTCTTCAGTTTGGGCAAGTTATGGTGTAACTTCAACACTAGTCTGTTTTTGTTTTTGGTCTCGGTCTCAGTGTTGTTTCTTGGTCTTGCCTTGATCTCGATACCCTCTGGTCTTGCTATTGTCTTGGTCTTGGTTTAGGTGGTCTTGACTACAAGTCTACTTATTGCACATCCACTTCTTGAGACAAGTGCATAAAGAGAAAAACGTGAATCATTGAGTTGCAAAGAGACAAGACATATTAGTCTAACTACATGTTGAACAGATCACACATATGATGCAATTAATGAAAGTAATTATGGGTATCTGTGGTGTGTAATGGTTCATTCACAGCAGCCCTTCTAAATCGAATCCTAGTTGGTTTGCTTGGAAAGTCCGGTTCATTTGGGAATGTGTGACTGTGCAACTGAACTCTAGTCCGCCTAAAAGGTCTCTGTTCGCATCAAGTGAAACACATGCGGGAAGTGGACTACAACACGGGGCATCGCCCAGGCCTTTAGGGGGCCCTAAGCAAAATTTGGGCCCCCTCCCACCACGCAGAGTCACCTGTGCATGACAATTATTGACACACATGTCACACTATAATGTTACATTATCAATTATATTAATACAGACGGATTAAGAACTAGGGTCACACAGTTGGTGTAGTGGTTAGCACTCTTGCCTTTGCAGCAAGAGTTGGAACAAGGGCCTTTGTTGTATGTTCTCCCTTTGTGTGCGTGGTGGTTCTCCCACTTCTACCCACAGTCCAAAAACATGCATGGTGCTAAATTGGCCATAGGTGTGAATGCGAGAGTGAATTGTCTGTTTGTCTGTATGTGTGGCCCTGCGATGGACTGGTGAACAGTGTCACCCTATGTCAGCTGGGGGGGGGGGTTTGGCACAGCACCCCCTGGCTGTGCCAATCCGGTGGAGGATAAAGTGGTAGGATTGATGGATTATGAACTACTCTTCACCTGCACACATAAGGACCTCCCTACTTGTTCAAGTACGCTTAAGTCACCACCATGCAAATATGATAAGAACTGGATAGAGCCAGAGCCGGATTAACGCAAACGCAAACTAGGAAAGAAATTTCAAGTCAAACTTATGTGTGACAGTGCACTATAGAAATGACTGAAACGTGATTAAAACTAATAAGCGTTTTAGTCCAAAAGGCTAAAACTAAGACTAAATCTAGAATGGCTTCCAAAAACAACACTGCACAGTACACCATCCAGAGAAACATCCAGACCAGTGGAGAAAACTGCTGAACAGTCCAGACCAGGAGCTGAATACCAGAAAATGGAAGAGAGGTGATGCTTGTCCATGAAAATAAACCTCTTTACCACAGTTTCTCTTACTGCAAATTGTATTGGTCTTTGTATATTTGACTACTTAACTATTTAAACAACACATTTAATTAATTAATTAAATTAATTCTTCTGCAAAATGCAATAGCTTACAACATTTATCTTATTTGCTCTGTTTACATAGCAATGCTGACACCTATTGGTGATTTACTGGTGCTACTGCCTTAACAATGACACTCGCAATGGATAAGATAAGGATAATTTAATAGCATTAGTAACGTATAAATACAGTAATAAAATACAGTAATAAAAATCAAAAAATAGTCTGATAGCCTGTTTAATACACACGACACATGACTTATTTTGGCATACAAAGAACCAACTCGTAACCAAAGACTACGTTAAGCAAAATGTGAATTAACTTTGAGACCTGCGCTCACTTCACCACTGATTCCCGGGGAGGCTGCTTGTCTTATCCTCACTATCGGTTCATGAAGTTACTGATAAATGTGATGAACACATGAATTAGAGTTGAAGATAAACATGTTGAATGCATTTATAAAACTACTTTTAATACGTTGTAATTGTTCCTAATAATTTGATCATGTTAGAGTCTGCAGATTTCCTGTCTTTATTTTAATATTGTATGATTACTATATTAACCATATTACTAATTATAACAATAAGTTAGCTTTATTTGGTAACCACCTACAAAACAGTTAGAAATGTGAACTTTGAAAATTAAACCACAATACAAAGCATAGCAATGAGACCAAAATCATATTCATGGTTAATATTCAATGGAATTGTTTTTTTTTTATCATCATAAAAGTACTTAATGTTGTCTTTATTTTGTTGGACAATAATGTATAAAATCCCTGAGTTCTGTGACAGCAACATTTAATATTTATTTTATCAGTGTAAAGTTAGTTTTTATTAATCCCCTTAGGGAAAGTATTCCTCTGCATTTTGACCCATCCTAGAATTAGGAGCAGTGGGCTGCCACACTGTGTGGCGCCCGGGGAGCATTGGGGGGATGGGTACCTTGCTCAGGGGTACCCCAGCCCTTTTTGGCCGGGTGGGGATTTGAACCGGCGACCTTCTGGTTACAAGTCAAGTTCCCTTTCCACTTGGCCACAGGCTTCCCATGGAAGGTGTATGGAAGAAAACAACATAATTCCTGTAACAACACGTATAAACTAATATTCACGGTCAATTAAATTGATCATTTTAACCTGTAATGACGTCATTATACTTTTCACTTTACTGCATTCACTATCGTTGGGTTTACATTCATTTACAAATCCATGGTTTAAAGACCGAAGCTAACATCGGTATTCATGAAATCCGCTTGCACACGTCAGTAGTGTACTCCCATCATACCTTTCACTGTTTATGGACGCGCCGAGCAAGTCGAGAAGGCGGACGGCTTGTTCGCATAGCCGAAAGGCATTATGGGAGTAACACTACTGCATATGCTCATGCTCTACACAACCCGGAAATAAACACGGAAGTCAGAAACTATTTTGGCATATGTGCTGAGTGAGCAACTCCATAGGAATGAATGGAGCCAAAGGGGCGGAGCTCTATCCAGTGCTTATAATACATCCATGGTCATCACCCGATGCATACTTATAATACGTAAAATGGGTGGCGCGACAACACTTCCGGGTTTTGAGAACTGTCCTTGCTGTTAGCTTACTTAAGAATTGGAACAGAACTTGGACTGAGGCTGATGATGTTTTCACAAGTATTGGCGTACGCACAAGTACACACAAGTACACACAAGTATGGACATTGAGAAACGGCCAAGTTGTCCTGCATTAACCAACAGATGAGCGAGTTTTCTTGTTCTTTTTTTGTTGCATCTTCTTCAGTAATTCCTGATGAAGCGCCGCCTCAGACGAGGAGGGGAATACGTTATTAAACGCTTGGGTTTGTGTGAAAGTGTGAAAGCAAACTTGGACTGGCTGAATGTTGCAACCCTGAATTGTACTGAGTCTAGTGGAAACTATTAGATGTGAATAGGACTTAAGGGTGTATTCACACCAGTCCTTTCTAAATCGAATTCTAGTTCGTTTGCTCGGAAATTGAAGAAGCAAACTCTTGTCTGCCTAAAAACGTAACCAAATGCAGGAAGCGGACTACAACGCAGGGCATTGTGGGCAGAGTTGTATTGTAACCAAGTAGAACTACTTCACTACTGTACTTCAGTACTGAAATTGTACTTTACTGGAGTATTTCTTTTCTCCTACTTCCAATTGTACTTCACTACATATTTTCGATGAGTGTGATACTTGTACTCTGATACAATTTTCATGTGCTGCATCGTTACTCGTTACAATTGCAATATTTGTGATGTTGTTAGCCCTGTGTCTCTGACGCAAATAATTCAGAAAGGGCACATTGACCTCAGCATTGTTGTGTTGATGTATCCAGCCCGGTCATCGTCCCCCCCTCCCAGTCTCCACTACAGTGCACATAAAAATAAATTACTTTCCAAGACGGTCCAAGATGGCGGCGCGCACGGACGCAGCGGCTCACGGCTCTCCCTTTTTGTGCTATTTTCTGTGTTTTTCGTTCGTGTTTTTCGTAAGTACGTGTTCAAATCGCTGCTATAGCCGTCAGGACTTACTCGACGTTGGTTTTAGGCATAAGTTACCCACCACAAGTGACTTTCAACAAACTCACAATATACCCGACGACGTCGCGAGGCAACCGGGCTCTCCGTGGATTGTTATCGGGTCCGGCAGGCGTCGGAGACGGCGGAGGGAGAGAAAGCAGAAGCGAGGACGCCGGTCAGGCCTGTTGGTGAAACTCAGGACACAGCCACACAAGCCTCCCCTACCCAGCTTGTTCCTCACAAACGCGAGATCTATGGTTCACAAGATGGACGAGCTGGAACTACAGTTGGCTGGGAATCGCTATGTTAAGAACTGCTGTGTTATGATTATAACCGAAACCTGGCTTCACCCGCAGATCCCCGACGCCGCAGTAGAGCTAGCTAGCCGCTCTCTCCACCGCTGGGACAGAAACCAAGACTCCGGTAAGAGCAGAGGAGGAGGTCTTTGCATTTACGTACATAATGACTGGTCAAACAATAGCAAAATCATAGATAAACACTGTTCCCCGGACATAGAATACATGTCAGTTAAATGCAGACCACATTATTTACCCAGAGAGCTAACAGTAGTGATAGTTACAGCTGTATACATACCTCCGGATGCTAACGTTAGCATAGCTCTCGCTAGCCTGCTAAAAACAATAAATACACAGCTGCGCGCGCACCCACACGGAGTTCACATTATAGCTGGGGATTTTAATCAGGCGAACCTTAAGACGGTTCTTCCGAAATTTTTTCAGCACGTTAAGTGTCCAACCAGGGGTGCAAACACACTGGATCATGTCTATTCTAACATCAAGCATGCATACAGAGCCATACCACAACCTCATCTAGGCCAGTCAGATCACCTCTCTCTGCTCCTTACCCCGGCATACACCCCTCTCAGGAGGAGAACTACACCTCTCAAAAAGACTGTTACAACCTGGCCGGACGATGCACTCTCTCAGCTACAGGACTGTTATGCGAACACTCAGTGGGAGGTATTTGAACACCAGGACCTGGCAGAGCACACAGAAGCAGTACTGTCATACATCAGGTACTGCATTGGGAACGTCACTGTGGAAAAGAGCATCAGGGTTTTTCCCAACCAGAAACCCTGGATGACCAGCCAGGTCCGAATGCTGCTCAGGAAGCGTGACGCTGCCTTCAAGTCAGGTGACAGGGAACTGTACAGTGCCTCCAGAGCAGACCTGAAGAGAGGAATCAAGGATGCTAAGTCGGCCTACAAGAAGAGGATAGAGGACCACCTCTCTGATAACAACCCGCGACAGGTGTGGCAAGGCATACAGCATATCACAAACTTCAGGGGCTGTAACATCACACCTGGGAACCCAGACGCCTCGCTGGCAGAGGAGCTGAACTGCTTCTTCGCAAGATTTGAGAAAACTGAGCCCCATACAGCCTCACCACCTCCGCAGCCACCAGCACCCAGCACCGTCACACTGACTGTACAGGATTCTGAAGTGAGACGGGTGCTAAGAGCAGTAAACCCAAGGAAGGCAGCTGGCCCGGACGGGATACCAGGGAAGGTGCTCAAAGCCTGTGCAGACCAGCTCTCACAAGTTTTCACCTGCATCTTCAACCGTTCCCTGTCTCAAGCCACCATCCCATCCTGCCTGAAGACAGCTACAATCATCCCCGTGCCCAAGAAATCATCCACAGACAGCCTCAACGACTATCGCCCAGTCGCCCTAACACCGGTCATCATGAAGTGCTTTGAGAGGCTGGTTCTTCACCACATCAAAGACAGCCTTCCTCAGACCTTCGATCCACATCAGTTTGCTTATAGAGCAAACAGATCCACGGAGGATGCCATAGCCATAGCTCTCCACACTGCGCTGAGCCACCTGGAACACCAGGGGAGCTATGTGAGGCTACTCTTCATCGATTACAGCTCAGCCTTCAACACAATCATCCCGGACATTCTGGTCAGTAAACTTGTGGATTTAGGCCTCCACCCACACACCTGTTCATGGATAAAAGACTTCCTCACGAACCGTCCACAGACTGTTAAACTTGGTAACCACATCTCCTCCACCCGCACACTCAGCACCGGCTCTCCACAGGGGTGTGTGCTGAGCCCACTACTGTACTCCCTCTACACCCATGACTGTAGCCCAACCCACCTTGGTAACACCATCGTCAAGTTTGCAGACGACACCACTGTGGTTGGACTAATCTCAGGGGGAGATGAGTCTGCTTACAGGGATGAGATCCTAAAGTTGACAACGTGGTGTTCAGCGAACAACCTGGCACTGAATGCCACAAAGACAAAGGAAATCGTCATCGACTTCAGGAGGCACCGCGCAGACCCAGCTCCCCTCTACATCAACGGTGTCTGTGTAGAGAGGGTCCAGACCTTCAAGTTCCTGGGCACCGTCATCTCGGCTGACCTCTCCTGGACCCCGAACATCACGGAGATCACCAAGAAGGCCCAACAACGCCTGCACTTCCTGAGAGTGCTCAGGAAAAACAACCTGGATGAGAAGCTGCTGGTGAACTTCTACCGCTCTTCCATAGAGAGCCTGCTGCTGTACTGCATCACAGTGTGGTACGCCAGCTGCACTGAAGCAGACAGGAAGGGTCTTCAGAGAGTCATCAACGCAGCACAGAGGATCATCGGCTGCACTCTCCCCTCCCTAAAGGACATTTACCACTCTCGCTGCCTGAACAGAGCGAGGAACATTGTTAAGGACAGTTCCCACCCCGGCTTTCATCTGTTCGACATGCTGCCCTCTGGCAGACGCTACAGGTGTGTCCGAGCTCGGACAAATAGACTTAAGGACAGCTTCTTCCCCAGAGCCATAACCACACTGAACATGGACATGCACTGACCATCCTACCTCTACCACATACTCTCACACATTCTGGCATGTGCAATACTCTACATTTCATGCTGAAATGCTTATTTATTTAATAATTTACTCCACACTATGCAATACTTATATACTGTGCACTACTTATATTGTATATACAGATTTTTATCCTGCTTAAATTACATTCCAACTGTGCAATATCTGTATTTTTAAATGGTACCCTGCTAAAATCACTTTCATACTGTGTAAATGTTTATATTTCTATTTTTATATACTGCAAAATTACATTTCACTCTGTGATATTTATATTCTATATGCTGCTAAAATCATATCTCACACTGATATTTATATTTCTATATTTCATATACTGTTTAAAAAAAAAAAAATACACTTCATACTGTGGAAATAGTCTTATTTATTATTTTTTATACCCTGCTATGGGTCACGTCTCATAGAAATGCACTTTTTATATTTAAACCCTGCTACAGACCTGCTATTTCATATTGTGCAATAAGAATTTGATGGCTGTATATCCTTTTAATGTAGTACGCTGCAACTGAAAACCCACCTCACGTTAACTAGGGTCACTTTTTCTTTTTAATGTCCTTGACCCATACACTGGTTGTTGTTGTTGTTGTTGTTGTTATTGTTCTTCGTTGTTAGCTGTATGCACTTTCAAGGTGAAGTCAAGTAAATCTCGTTGTACAACTTGTATAATGACAATAAAGGCATTCTATTCTATTATGTGCACTGCCCCATTGCAACAGAGACATTAAACTACGCTACTATGATGTGTCACGTCAAACTACGCAAAAAGGGAGTAGCGGCTTCAGTTCATTTGTTTTACGTGCATCAGCCCACAGGCTACAGTCTAGAGTTGTGATGTTCATGAACGAACCAAATCTATTGAACAGCTCTTTAACATGAACGATGGGAACTGAGACGCTCGAGCCATTCTTTTCATTTTTTTTCTTTTCAAATCGCTGTCACACACACACACAGCATGCACACATAAACTCCTCTTGCTGTGCAGACTGTGGAGTGTCAGACTGCAGCTATTGCAGTTTTTAGTATATTTTTGCATGGAAGTTCATTGTTGCCTGCTTAGTTTTTAATTGTGCTACAAATAAAAAGGTGTTGTATGATTCACAAGTCAAAAGAGCTTCATTTACACTAAGACACATTTTATACAAAGTATAATAGTGAGCCAGTCTTTTGAACGGCTCCTCAACATCCGGCTCCCTTCAAAGAGCCATAAATCCCATCTCTACTACAGTCTGAGTGTCTAAATTTAGCGACACAAACCGAGCGCCGGAGAGACACCAAATTACAAGCGACGAAAACGATTTTATCCCTCATGGTCCATTTTGATAGTCTCGCTAGTTCTACAGGAGGGTGGCGCTGAACACAGGTCCAACGCTAAATAGACTGGGTGTGTGTGTGCCTGCAGTTAATAAACATGGTGTCCGATGAGGATACTGACACGGAGAGAATATGTGCCCCTCAGAAGTCTGTTTAAGACACATTTTCAGTTATTTCTGTCTGCTAGAGTCCTGTTGGATGGACATAACATGTCTTTGTGATTTTGTGACATATATTTAAAGTGAATCAGAGTAATATAAACAACTGTGGTTCTTATAGTTTTTATTATGTTGAATATCTGACATAGAAGTGAGTAGGGAAGTGATTAGTAACATGTGGAAGAAACATATTAATTACGTGTGGTCAGCCATAATGACAAACAAAAATGTCTTTGAAAATGGATCGTTTTTCCCTGGGACTCATCAAATGTCCTTGGGACCCATCTAAAAGACCGTTGTTGGATCCTGGGACACCGAGCAACATCACTGCAAAATTGTTATGAATCATTTCAAAACCACATTATCACTGCCAGAGCTGTAGATGGCTCTGTCACCAGGTTTGATGAAGCTGGCTCATCATTGATCAAGCTGTCTATAAGAAGACAGCGCGTGCTTTCACTCTGCTGCTGCCTGCCTGCATGGAGAACACTTCAGTCCTCGAGATGGAAGAAGAACCACAAACGCCACCTTATACCTTCAACTTCTTCGAGCGATCGTGGTGTTAAGGAAGGAGACCACTTCTGGCCCTCCTTAGGGTTTATGTTTTCATTTTTGGGGGCGTAAAATGAAATACAATTCACCTTCTAATTTGAAGAAATATATCAAAGTAACTTAATAACTGCATAACACAATACTTCTACTTTTACTGTCAGTACTTAAAATTAAAATAAAATTAACACAGTCCCTCATGTGGCAGTTGTGGATGAAAGGATTGCAGGGGCAGATCATGTCTGGACAAAAGCAGTGAAGAACTGTACACAATAAAAAGACAAATAAGAATGTTGGATTGAGACAAGGCAGTGAAGACAGTGTGTGATTTACTTTGTCTCTCATATGTGTCACATCAGGGGAAGAGAACTTACTGGCCATTCTGAAGCAGCGCTGGTGGAAATACATGATTCTGGGTTTGATAGACATCGAGGCCAACTATCTGGTCCTAAAGGCGTACCAGTACACCACACTCTCCAGTGTGCAGGTTTGTAATGTGTGTGTGTGTGTGTGTGTGTGAATTCATGTGTGTGTGTGAATTCAACACCCTTGTCAGTCTAGCACAAAGCATTGCAAGACATGAGGGCCAATACCAGGCATTAGCAATACTTCAGAGGGGGCAAAACAGAAGGGGGCACAAATTAGTTTTCAACCAAAGTAATAGTTCACTTTTTCAGACACAGTTTAAATGACTTAGCTTTTTATTTTTTAAAGTCAGCCTGCACCATGTTTAGGTGTGCAGTAGTTAAGTCTTTTTATTATAAAGACCACAGAAGTAGAAATATTCCTGCTTTTATTTCAGAAACATGATCACCTTCATCTGAGTGCTCAGTAGTGTCACATCAAGAGACACGAGTGACCTGTCACCATAATCTGCATCAGCAGAGATCTACATGTGGGACAAAGGCCAAAAACCTCCCTGGTCTTCTGCTGTGAGGACAGTTTATGTTGACATGGTTTGGATGACACATAAGAGCGTTGAGTTCATGAGTAAATTATCAACACTTTTCATTGAAAGAAAGTACTTGTGACACAAACCATGTGACATTTGACTTGGCACTATTTCCTCAGAAATAGGAAGAGAAGGAGATAAATGTCATTATACAATAATGAAAAAGAGTTTTAGGGCCTCTGCAGTTGCACTGAGATAGAGCCGGCAACGCTATGGCATATGAGAATCATGGAGGCTGAACTTCCATTTAAGCAGGAAATAAACAAATATTATATGGTGAAAACATAATCATTAATCACACAAACAATTATGATCCATTTCACTCCAACACAACACAAAGCAGGACTAAGTTATCACCTAGTATGACTGAGCAAAGGCATGTGCTCCACAGTGAAGCGAATACAAAATAGCAAATTAAACAGTTACCACAGTGGAGTCGATAAAATAAATGAATAACATAAAGATTAAAGGTGAACAAAGTTACATCACTTACATTTGGAATGAACACACACCTTCGAGGAGTGATAACCTGCAGCTTGCAGCCTTCAAACGGTGAAACAAAGACTGGAGCTTCACGTTAACAACGTCCAACAAGTCAGTTTTATTGATGCAGCCCAACATCACATTTACTCATTTACAGTCTGTACAGCAAGTGACACCCTCTGTTCCAACCTGTCCTTAGACCCTCACATCGAGTGAGGAAAAACTTTACAAAGAACCTTTTTACAGGGAAAAATGGGAGAAGTCTCAGGAAGAGCCACAGAGGAGGGATCTCGCTGTCAGGACAGACGGACGTGCAGCAGGTGTCACAAACAAAACATTAGAGACCAGAAGCATTTCAAAAATAATATGAATGAGAATTCTCTTCATCTTCTCATCCAGGGCATGACACATATCGCCATCAGGGATTGGTTTCAGCTCCTGACCCTCAGGAAAGATCAAAACATCGATGAAGGGTGGATGAGGATAATATTAATGTTAGCTATATAATATATAGTAATAGTTATAGTTGCCTCCTGGTTCCACAGGAGAGGAGCTTGGTAGCTCAAAGGTCTGATCACCTTTATAGTGCTTTATATGTGAGGAAGAGGATTTTAAATTGTACTCTAAATTTAACATTAAAGGAGCCAACTGAAGACTCCTTTGAGACTTTGTAGAGCACCTGATAATAATAATTTACATGTAGTCTAGATGTAATAAAGGCATGATCAAGTTTTTCAGCATTCTTTAATGATTTGTGTTGCTCATAAGGAATGGGTAAAACATGTTGGAGGAAAAAAGCACTACATCAATCAAAAGAAAAAAACAGCCGATGTGGATCGAAGTGGTGCGTGATCCATTAAAGATCAGACATGATGATTGCTGTTCGGAGCTGTGACAGTGAGAGAGAGAGAGACTGAAAGCCCTGTACAAATAATCACATCATTGGTTTTTCACGGATTTTAGAAATTAATGGGAGGTTAGATTTAGGACGATAAGCAAGAACATCCGGGTGGATGGTGGGTGTTTTTTTTTTAATGACAGCCACTTTAGAAGACTGTGGCACGTAGCCTGTAAGTAAAGATACAATGTGGAATTGTTAATTAATGGCAGAACTTCCTTTAACACTGTAGTAGGAATGGGTCGAGGAGACAGGTCATGCGTGTAGACTGTGCTACCATTGAATTTAGCTCGGACAGATCTATGGGTAAGAGGTTATCCAACTGACAATGTGGTGATACAGAAGGTTGTGAGAACAACAAATCAGTATTATTAGTAGGTAGGATGAGAGATGAGATTATTTCTTCCCCTAATGATTGTTATTTAGTGGTAAAGAAGTTCATAAAGTCGTTACTACTGACAGTTAGTGGGATGGTGGGTTCAGAGCTCTGACTCTGTGTCAATCTGGCCACAGTACTGTGATTTCAAATCAAAGATGAGTAATAGGATGTTCTGGCATTATCTTGTACATTGTCAGATTTTTCCTCCTGGTTTGTGGAGCACCACTTCCTTTCTAACTTTAGTGTTGTTTGTTTTAAAACATGTGCTGTGCAGTTATACCAACCTTCCCTGACTCACTACCTTCCTTTTCAGAGGGGAAACGGAATCCAGTGTTGCAGATAATCATGCTGTAATATTGACAAGATCATTAATTTGGGTGCAAATGAGAGTTAATTTAGGATATCTTATGCTATCAGTATACATTTATACTAACACTGCACAGTGATGTCAATGCCAGTGGAAATTTAGGAGAGAACTCGTCTTTACTTGAATTTAGATACAGTCATCTCAGACAGATTTCAGCTGTAATAATAGTTACTGTACTTATGAGTCCACTGTTGATTGTCATAGGAAAATCAAATGGAATTAGAAAATGATCAGAAAGTAGAGGGTTATGGGGATAAACCAGTACATTTTCATGGCATTTATGCCATTGATCAGCACAAGATTAAAGGTTTATTAACATGTTGAATAAACCCAATTGAGGTCACTTCAGACTTATGGCATATTTCCACCTGCTCTACTCGACGTTATCTGTCATTCACTCAGACAGGAAGTCAGAGAACTCCAACAGTGGCCGGTAGACAGTAGCTCGCAGACTAAAAGACTAAAAGACTAAAAGTAAGACTTTCAAATGACCTGTGCCCATACATTTGGCTGGTTGATTACTTACATCCTTTACTAAAACAGTTCTGTCCTGATCAGTGGCAAGTGATCAGTATGTGAGCGATCTCATCCACAGGGTAGGAGACCTCACTGACTCATTTGTTTAGGATAAAAATAAATGTCACTTATTTGAACAATTCCATGTGATTCTTTTCTACAGAAATAAGCACAATTCACATGTCTTAGCTTAGCTTATTATTGCGACCCACATGGGTCACTTAGCTGGTGCTCGTATGATATTTGTGAGTCTTCCTGTGGTAAATACAAGAATTCATCATGTGCATCTGTGTCTGCTGTCTGTGTCCCTCCTCTCAGCTCTTAGACTGCTTTGTCATCCCCGTGGTCTTGCTGCTTTCCTGGTTCTTCCTCTTGGTCAGGTACAAGGCTGCCCACTTTGTCGGGGTAGGACTTTGTTTGCTGGGCATTGGCTGCATGGTAGGAGCCGACCTCCTGCTTGGTCGGCAGCAAGGCCTTGGTGAGCCCCTTACTTTACATTATCATCACACACACTCTGCACCATTGATGTACAATGATTGAGGGATAAACAGTTTTCCACTTTTACAAAAAACACATTACCTGACACGATGGTCATGTTTGACAAAACTCCTATTTGAAACTCTCAACCAAAACCAAAAAGCAAACACTACAGCAAAAACTATACAAAGTCGTTTTATTTATAGTTACAATTAAAGTTTCTTACCTTAGGGAGATGGTACCTCAATAGTAGCGCAAGTTGTCTTTCAACATGAAGGTTGTGGTTATATGTGATAGAAAATGTGCTGCACATAAATGATCTGTCTGGATGGGTGTAAATTAGAGTTCTCAACGGGCCTGAACATTACAACCCGACCAAGCCCAACACACCAGCATGAACCCGACCCGGCTGAAATCCCCCAGTCTGATTCTGTCTATCTGAATACATTTTCCCAATGATCGAAGCACGGTGTTTTCTTTGCAGCGGGAGACACACTGCTGCTGCTGCTAAACCTGTTGAGAACTTTAGTGTGAATGGATGAATGGCAAATCTGTTGTGAAAAGCAGCTTTGAGTGGTCATCAAGACTAAAGTGATCTGATTTGGTTACATGTCTCTTCACATGTGTATTCTCTGTGTACATGTTTATCAATTACCACACACTGGCCCTCTTGTATCAGCTGTGCATACACCAAAAAAGAGGATGTACTGTACGTTAAGATTTATCAATATGTACAAAATCTACAGCCACATATTCAGCACTTGAAAATATGTATCTTAAGGTGAAAGATGCTTTTTTTGTTGACATTATCACAAGTAGTTTACATTAATTCAGTGCTCAGAGAGCTGTGTGATGTGAACAGGGTGGAGAAACATCTGCAGAGGAGGTGTGTGTGACATCATTTTAGCCTGTGAGATTCTGTAAAATGTAAGAGTGGAGAAAAAAGAGCAGCAGACTATCGTCTGCCCGCAGAGTCCCTGTCCACTGTAGGCATCTGAGAGACACAGAGGAGGAGAAACACACTGTAGAACATTGATTTGTCATCAATGGAGGTGGAGGACTCAGCTCTGTGGAGCTCCAGGCTTGTTGCTGAAAGAAACGTCTGTAGCAACCGATAACGTAATACCTGCCAATAATGTAATAATGGCCAATAACGTAATAATTTAAATGTAATAAAACCAATAACGTAATAACCAGCCAATAATGTAAAAAGTTATTACGTTATTTGCAAAAAGTTATTACGTTATTGGCTCAACAACTTTATTACATTATTGGCAGTTTATTACTTTATTGGTTTTATTGCATTTAAATTATACAATTATTGGCCGTTATTACGTTATCGGTTGCTACAAATGTCTATTCTAAATATTCAAACTCTGCAGATGTGTGCTTCTTGTGACAAGTTTAAATATTTACCATTATCTGAGGTCTGGCTAAAGCGCAGTTAAACATTTTTTGGTTGTGAATCATCTTGTCATTTTTCAAAGCTTCTCGGTCAATCGTTAAAAAACTGTAGTTGACAGTTAATGACCATTGTTCTCCTGACCTTAAAACTGATATTTTAGGTTTCATCACCATGAGTGCATCACATGAGATACAGGAAAACAAACATGGCTGCCTGTGGGAACACAAGCATAAACAGAACTGATCAAAATGCTTACTCAATAAAATTTACAACTGCTTTCTACAACATCTACAGAATAAATTAAATGCCTTATATTGCTGTTTGATCGACAAAAAATTGTTTTTCTTTTGTAACCACTGACACACAGACAGGAGGACAGACAGGTGTCTAGTGATGGTGACAGTAAATGCTGACAATGTGTCAATGCCTCAAACACATCAATTCAATTCAATTCAATTCAATTCAATTCAATTGTATTTGTATAGCGCCAAATCATAACATACATTATCTCAAGGCACTGTACATAGACAACATCAGAGCAGAGAACCCCAACAGTTCACACAATGAGCAAACACTAGGCATCAGTGGAGAGAAAACACTCCCTCTTAACAGAAGAAGAAATCTCTGACAGAACCAGGCTCAGAGATGTGCAGTCATCTGCCTCGACCGGTTGGGGTGAAAGGAAAAATGGGGGACAGTGGAGAGGTGGGGGACAGAAAATGGGGGGAGAGAAAGGACAAGAGGGAGATGAGGGAGAGACAGAAGAGAGAGAGGGAGACCAGCAGCAGATACACAACAACTGTATCAGGTTACAAGTTTATACAGTTACTGATATCGACTTTTTAATTACAAAATAATAATAATGGTGACGATGAGCGTAGCCTCGGAAACTGGATCTTGATCCTGCAACCTGCATGATGAGAATACAGAGAGAGAGAGAGGGAAGGAAGGAAAGACACAAACTAGGGAGAGAAAGAGACAAGGTTAATGACATATAAAAAGTCATAATCAAATGCTGAGTGTGAGAGAGTGAATGTGCGTGTACCACAGGAAAATCCCCCAGCAGTTTAGTTCTATATCAGCATAACTAAGAGATGGTTTAGGTTTCCCTGAACCAGCTCTAACTATAAGCTTTATCAAAAAGGAAAGTTTTAAGTTTAACTTTAAATACAGAGAGAGGCTCCGCCTCCCGAACTATCATTGGAAGCTGGTTCCACAGGAGCGGAGCCTGGTAGCTAAAGGCTCTGCCTCCCATTCTACTCTTACAGACTCTGGGAACCACAAGTAAACCTGTATTTTGTGACCTAAGTGGTCTATTAGGATGATAGGGTAAGACTAGGTCTTTCAGGTGTGAAGGGGCCTGACCATTAAGTGCTTTGTACGTGAGGAGGAGGATTTTAAATTTAATTCTAAACTGTATGGGGAGCCAGTGTAGAGAAGCTAACACTGGAGTTATATGGTCTCTCTTTCTAGTTCCGGTCAGAACTCGTGCTGCAGCATTTTGAATTAACTGAAGGGTTCTAACAGACTTGTTAGAACATCCTGCTAATAAGGAGTTACAGTAATCTAATCTAGATGTAACAAAAGCATGAACTAGTTTTTCAGCATCCTGTAAAGACAGAATGTACATCAAAAACTCTCAGCAGTCTTTCTCACCCTATTCCTCCCCTCTTTCTTTTTTTGACTGCCCTCATGTGTAGGAGAGCAGAAGCTGTTTGGGGATCTTCTGGTTTTGGGAGGAGCGACACTGTATGGAATCTCCAACGTTTCTCAAGAGTTCATTGTGAAAAACCTGAGCCGTGTAGAGTTCCTCGGCATGATGGGACTCTTTGGATCCTTCTTCAGCGGCATACAGCTGTAAGTGTGTGTGTGTGTGTGTGTGTGTGTGTGGAGGAAGACATAGTGGTCACGTATTCCGTGTACTTGCTGTAACTCGCCTTACTCGCCTCAGCACGGCACAGTTTAGGTTGGTTTTCCACTACAATATAGACTTTGTGTTACAGGCGACACACACAAACGAGTGACTACTGACTTCTAAAGCAAATGTTTTCAGTGTAACTGAATCAAAAGTATTTGTTCAGTACTTCCTCCATGACCGGAGCACAGACTTCGTCTGAGGGGTTTGTGATCAGCAGTGCTGTCACCAAATACACCAGACTCCTCTGTTAAATATTGTTCATGGAAACACGCCATTAGGTATTTTCATGTGCTGCTCTTTTACTGATCTTCTGCACTTCTGAAGACACAACAACCTGACTGACTGACTGACAACCTCTTATAGCTTGTACATAGACTTTAGTGATGATCTTAAGTTCTTCAACAACTTAAAAAAGTAAGTTCTGAAAATGATTCTGTTTGTTTACTTGTTGGAGTGTGTGACAATGCAATGTGGCAGCTCTACATGTCTGGTCCACACTGTTGTGTAGTTGTGTAGTCCCTCAGCTTCTCCCCTGGAGCCCAGCAGATGGTGAGTGGGTTGTGCTTCCTGTGTCTTGCTGAAATAATTACCTCATTTTCTGTCTCTTTAGCATTCAGAGATGAGCTCTTGGCCTTACACCAGGTTCTCCACCTCAGGCAGAAAATACCTCTGCTGTGGCCCAAGCTAAATTTACCTTCCTGGGCTCCAGGGCTGAGGGAGATTTAGGAAGATGTTTTCAGGTCTTACCACCTGAGGTATCAGAAACCCAGATGGAGGAGAGCTGCTCCAGGTCCCTGCGGGAATGTTGCTGCTCTGTAATCTGTTTTGTATTTCTGTTGCAGAGCAATCATGGAACATAAGGAGCTGCTGAAGGTGTCCTGGGACTGGCAGATAGGTAAGAACACAAACACAGATGTCATATGACAACAAAAGGTCATCCTCAGGTTAATCTAACAGTGTTGTTGAACGCATTGTGAAATCATTTGCTTCCTCTGTGTGTCTGCAGGTCTTCTCTATGTGGGTTTCAGTGCCTTCATGTTTGGTCTTTACAGCTTCATGCCTGTGGTGATGAAGAGGACAAGCGCCACCTCTGTCAATCTCTCTCTGCTCACAGCTGATCTGTACAGCCTCTTCTGTGGCTTCTTCCTCTTTCACTACAAGGTAATGTCAAAGAGCTTTAGTAAAAAGGTACATGGTTTTACTAAAACATGTGCCAGACACCCACACGGTGGTGTAGTGGTTAGCACGCTCGCCTTGCAGCGAGAAGACCCGGGTTTGAGCCCCGGTTGGTTCTGTGGGTTCTCTCCGGGTTCTCCGGCTTCCTCCCACAGTCCAAAAACGTGCAATGTGGGGATTGGGTGAATTGGACACTCTAAATTGACCGTAGGAGTGAGTGTGAGAGTGAATGGCTGTTTGTCTCTAGTTGTGTGTGGCCCTGCGATGGACTGGCAACTGTCCAGGGTGTACCCCGCCTAGCGCCCGATGTAGCTGAGATTGGCACAGCACCCCCCACGACCCTCTGGTGGAGGATAAAGAGGTAGATAATGACTGACTGACAAAACACTTGAACAATAACACAGCTCTGTTAATACTGGAGTGGAACCTTCATTCATGTTACTGGTAAATCCTGTGTTTGTCCTACTATTTCATTTAAAGGCGACATAGACCAGAAGCTCCAATTAACGCTGCGTTTGTGTGTGTATCTGTGTCATATCGTTTATGAAACCCTAAAGTTTCAGAACAAACAGTTCAGCCACTGCTGAGAAAATAGTGTTGTATTGTTTTCCTGGGCTCTGTGGAGTGGATCGGCACTTCCGTAATTTGATGTTGTCATCAGTAAACCTCACCACTCCTCTCACCACCGTAGCGCCTCCTGGTGTGGGCACTAGTCCGGGCACATCCGGTTGCATACATTCAACCACAGAAGAAGAAGAAGAACTACTCTCATTGTAGCTGCTGAGATGCAGAGCATCCACCGTGCCAGAGGGGGAGCTGTGTATCTGAGAGCTGACGTATCTATTACATCACTTCCAGGTACCTGGCCAATCACAGTACAGTGGGAAAGCTCCCGTTGACTGGCCAATCACTACACAGTCCACGTTCTGCGGGTGTGATTTTGGTCTGAACAGCACGGCTGACGAGAGCGTCAGTGAGGAGATATTTTGATCGGCTCGTTTGCAGTGATTAGGAGGTTTTTAACCATGAAAACAAGTTAATATATGTAAGTAGACCTCCATAACTAACATATATGTGACCGTGAAAACAAGTTAATATATGTAAGTAGACCTCCATAACTAACATATATATGTGACCATGAAAACAAGTTAATATATGTAAGTAGACCTCCATAACTAACATATATATGTGACCATGAAAACAAGTTAATATATGTAAGTAGACCTCCATAACTAACATATATGTGACCGTGAAAACAAGTTAATATATGTAAGTAGACCTCCATAACTAACATATATATGTGACCATGAAAACAAGTTAATATATGTAAGTAGACCTCCATAATCTAACATATATGTGACCATGAAAACAAGTTAATATATGTAAGTAGACCTCCATAACTAACATATATGTGACCTGAAAACAAGTTAATATATGTAAGTTCTCCATAACTAACATATATGTGACCGTGAAAACAAGTTAATATATGTAAGTAGACCTCCATAACTAACATATATATGTGAGCATGAAAACAAGTTAATATATGTAAGTAGACCTCCATAACTAACATATATATGTGACCATGAAAACAAGTTAATATATGTAAGTAGACATACATAACTAACATATATATGTGACCATGAAAACAAGTTAATATATGTAAGTAGACTTACATAACTAACATATATGTGACCATGAAAACAAGTTAATATATGTAAGTAGACCTCCATATCTAACATATATGTGACCATGAAAACAAGTTAATACATGTAAGTAGACCTCCATAACTAACATATATGTTTGATACAAGCATTCGATGTTGCCTTTAAAGAAATATCTGCTGTAAAAACGTCTATATTTATTATATTTATAATTTATATATATTTATATATTTATAATATAATATATTATATTATATTTATTATTAAAAAAAAGAAAAACATCTATTATGCCAGGTTTATTCAAGACATGCTTGAGCATTACATACACATGTTGCACTCATTGACAGCGTGCTAATAATAATAATAATAATAATAATAATAATAATAATAATAACAATAATAATAAGACCAGCTTTAAGTCGCATCACTTCATTCCAAATTCCAATGATCACAGAATTTGACAAAAAAAACAACAGAGATGGTGGTGCCTGAAACTTTTGCACAGTACTGTATATACATGTATATATATTTAAATATATGTTTATACATATATATATATGTATATATGTATATATATATATATATATATATATATATATATATATATATATGTACATATATATGTGTACATAATAGTAGAGTATTCACCCATATGAGTCTTCAGACTTTCAATGACTTTGAATGGAGCAATATCAAGTGGCGCCAAACTGCATTGTGGCTCCATTGCTTCACTTTGCTCATGTTGCGTTGAGAAAAGTTCAACTTTCCAAAACATCAGTCAATTATAACATTTATATATTACAGCACAGGTGCGAGCCAATCAAATCATGTTTAACACTTAGCTCAAACTCATGGCTTAAACTGAGCTCTCAGGTAAGGTTGTTCTCCCCATGATTTTCTCAGAAAAATTGCACCCGACAATGGCAGACATGGCATACATCACATTACCATCACTTTAGCAACATTAGCAGCTGTTAACTTAAAACCCCAAACTACTGTTTTCAGGTGTAAACAGAGCCGGATTAAATAAATGGACTATGATAGGCAGACTGTATTTTTTGGGTCCCCCAACATCAATGTTATTTATGAATTGAAATCTGAAACTTACCAAAGTTACTAATAAAAGTGAATTCACATTTTACATAGCGTAGTCTTTGGTTACGAGTTGGTTCTTTGTATGCCAAAATAAGTCATGTGCCGTGTGTATATTAAACAGTCTATCAGACTATTTTTTGATTTTTATTACCATATTTATACGTTACTCCAAGGCTCTATTTAATGCTATTAAATTATCCTTATCTTATCCATTGCGAGTGTCATTGTTAAGGCAGTAGTACCAGTAAATCACCAATAGGTGTCAGCATTGCTATGTAAACAAGAAAATAAGCAAATAAGATAAATGTTGTAAGCTATTGCATTTTGCAGAAAATCTTAATTAAATGTGTTGATTAAATTGAATAGTTTAATAAGTAGTCAAACACACAAAGACCAATCAAATGTGCAGTAAGAGAAACTGTGCGGTCGTGGTAAAGAGGTTTATTTTCATGGACAAGCATCACCTCTCTTCCATTTTCTGGTATTCAGCTCCTGGTCTGGACTGTTCAGCAGTTTTCTCCACTGGTCTGGATGTTTCTCTGGATGGTGTACTGTGCAGTGTTGTTTTTGGAAGCCATTCTAGATTTAGTCTTAGATTTAGTCTTTTGGACTAAAACGCTTATTAGTTTTAGTCACGTTTCAGTCATTTCTATAGTGCACTGTCACACATAAGTTTAGCCGACACGGCTTGGAAGGGCTCGGGGCGAAGGTGGTTTACAGCGAACCCCCACCCGGACCTCGCTGCGGACATGTGCACTCGCTGCGGCTTCTCCTGCCCGCCTGCCTCCGACGCGACTGTCGATTGGAGCAGACTGTCCTCAGAACGCCCTGACAGCGTTGGGTCATCAAGACGAGGAGTGTAAATCGTCTTGAAACGCGGACCAAGTAATTTTTAGGTTTTGATTGTCCCTCTGTCTGGGCCCCCTGCCCAGACACACAAAGCACAGGGGATCTTAAGGATATAGTATAGTATAGTAGATAGTAGTATAGTATGGGTTAGTTGCACGCACATGCGTCACAGTGAAGTGTGAGGAAAAGTTTGGTAAAACAAGCTTGGAGAAAAAGAAAAAAATTCACTAAGTTAATCGACACTTGCCTGTGCTAAAGTCAAGTTTTTTTGTCAAGTCTTGTGAAACTTATTGCTGAAAATCGACAGGACCTGAAAGCCAAATTGGACATACATTGCAACACAGGTTAATCTCAATTTGGATGTGGGACGGATCGCTGCAAGAATGGAAAGGATAGAGACTTAACTGGAGGAAGCGAAGCGCTCGGCCTTCACACTTCAGCCGGAGATCAGCCCATCATTATTGTGGGGCTTCCCTTTATGGAAGGAAAATCTCCTTTGGAAAGAGTTAAAGAATTGTTGTCGGAGGGATTACATTGCGAACTGATACCGGAGATCGTTAAGGCAGAAAGGATGAAACCAAGAGGAGGAGGGCCAGGAATAATCAAAGTGGAACTCAGGACCCAGCAGGATCAAATCGCTGTGTTACGGCATAAACAGCGTCTGAGGAACAATGAGAGGTTTCATTGTGTTTCATTCACTCGCGAAGTGACATGTGGAGAGAATAAGTAATATTAACTTCAAAACTCTGCTTAGTGAGCTGCCAATGGGGAAGGAGTATTTACTGACACTGCACAACTGAGCGGTAACTGCCCAACCCTTAAATGTTGTTAATGCTGCTGGACGGTGTGGAACGGTGATTTTAGGAAAAGGATACTTCTGGATTATAATCCTGATATCATTTCTCTGAATGAAATGCATTTAGAAGTCAACAACGTTATTCAGGTACTGGCATACACCTGATCTGGACAGAATCGAATAATGCACATTAAAGCAGTTAAAGGACCAGGGGGAGTCGGTTTTCTAGTGAAGAATAAACTATATGAGAGTTATGATGTCAAAGTAAAGGATAATTCAGTTGAAGGGATATTAGCACTTGAGTTTAAGAATAAGTGTTCCAGTCATTGTTTTGTTATTTTTTCCTGCTACTTACCACCAGAAGGTTCCACAAGATCAACTAGCTCCCACGTCTTTGGATATTTAACAGCTCAGATGTTTAGTTCAGTGTTTTTCAACCAATGTGCCACGGCACACTAGTGCCGAGCAGGGCTGGACTGGGACCAAGCCATGGCGGCCCACCATGATCATTCATACGTGGAGGCACATGACACACCAGAGGATGTGC
This sequence comes from Solea senegalensis, assembly GCF_019176455.1. Lineage (NCBI taxonomy): Eukaryota > Metazoa > Chordata > Actinopteri > Pleuronectiformes > Soleidae > Solea > Solea senegalensis. The sequence goes on along the minus strand of NC_058037.1, from coordinate 17,779,227 downwards.
ACTTGTGTTGTTTCAGAAATTAAAATGAAGCACTGTGGCCTACATGGAAGAGAGTAGCCATGTTTAAAACCTTGATCCACTCTTTCACTACTCACAGACTTTCATCTTGGGAGAGATGGCCACAGTTTCCCTCTTGAAGTGAAAGTGGTTGTCAAAGAAACACTGCTAGAGATGTCTTTTCAGTGTTTAATGAAATATACAGTTTATACAAACTAATAAGACAGTTAGGCCTACAGTAAGGCCATACATCAAAGTGCTCCTCAAAGTGGCACCTTAAAGTATGAACAAGTGAGAGAGACAGAGAGATGCAGAGACAGGCAGACAAAGGAAAGAAAGAGAGAAGGGATCAGTTCAGTTTAAATATTATTTAGATGAACAGAGAGATAACAGCTTATTTTGTTCTTACATATGCTGAGACAAAGGCTGCATGGACCTTGGTGCTCTGAAGTGAGGTCAGATATGCTAGATTCATCTGCTACGGTCTCTTCTAGAATTAAAATAAGAACTATTTAATGAAAGAAAAAGAACACATATAAACTCCACATCAAGGAAAGGCAAACCTTCACTCCAAATATGCCCAAAGGGGATAGAAACAGGCAACTTTCATGAGAAAAACCACAAAGGTAAATGAGAGAGCCCTTAAAGCTAGCTACCACATTGCTACTTCCCACCTGCAAAGCCACTGTAAATGAGATGCTCGGACCAGAAGCGGCTAAAGAAGTAGCCAAAGTTCCTCTCTCAGATAACACAATTTCCAGACATATTGATGACATGTCTGCAGATATCGAAAGTGTGGTTTTGGAAAAGATCCGTATCAGTTAGAAATTCGTGTTTTTGCAAGGCATTGTCGAAAAGAACAACAGGAGAGGAAATTCTCGGGTCACATCAGAATATCTTGAAAAAGGTATTCCGCACAAGTGTCTGCACTGATGGAGCTACAGCCACGGTTGGGCGCACCAAAGGCTTTGTAAGCAGAGTGAAGGAAAGAAACCCAGATGTGATTGTTACACACTGTTTTTTACACCTATAGGCCCTCGTGGCCAAGACTTTACCAGTAGACCTAGTTACTGTGTTGGATGATGTTGTGCGCATGGTTAACTTTGTAAAGTCACGATCTGTGAAAAGTCGCGTATTTGCATCTTTGTGTGAGGATATGGAAGTGGATGTTGCTGTTGCCCCACAGCAAGGCTTTATGCTCCACATGAAAGTTTGTTATACTGAAACTATTGTTTGATAAGAATTTAAACTTTGTTAGAGGTATTTTGCCGCATATGGATCATTTACAAACTCACAACCATCAACAATTCTCGAATGAAATAAAGAAATCAGGTCCCAAAGAGTCTCAGGTTATTCCGATGGAAGTAAGCTTAGATAATGGCGAATGTATAGCTCTATACTATGGGTTGTATTGCAAAAATGGGAGGAGGACATTGCAAACCTGTTTTCTGATTGTGAGGTTCATTTGACGAGAATTTTTTAAAGGAATTAATCAATTTAAAAGAGCAAATGGAATCTGACATGAAAGCTGACGTAAATCACTGTAATCCATCCCTGAATAGAACATTTTCTGTGGAAGAAATAAAAAGTGTAATAGATAAATGCAAAATAAAAAGAGCTACTGAAATTTTGAATGAATAAGTAATAGCATTATTCCAGGCACATCTACAAAAAATTAGCCCAAGCGTCCACTTAGCTATAGGGGTATAAGTCTTATTAGTTGTGTGTATAAACTATATTCGTCACTTCTGAATGGTGGACTTGCAGACCACCTTGAGAGGACAGGAGTACTTGTAGATGAACAAAATGGATTTAAAAAGGGTAGAGCATGTATTGATCATATCTATGTCTACTGTATTATTTGTTCAAGAACTAAGGGGACTTTTGAACTACTTTATTTGATTTCAACAGGGAGATGCTTCAATATAGGTTATTAAAAGCAGGAGTTAATGGGAAATTGTATTATGCCATTAAGTCTCTGTATCAGGCACCTGTTGCCTGTGTCCAAGTTAATAAATATACAACTGGATGGTTTCCCCAACAGTTTGGTGTAAAGCAAGGCGATGTACATTGTCCCCAACATTGTTTTCTATTTATGTGAATGATTTAGCAATTCAGATTAAAGCCTGTTCACTTGGAATGAAAGTTGATGACCAAATCATTAATATTTTGTTGTATGCCGATGATGTAGTTTTACTTGCTTATTGTGAAGAAGATGTTCAGATTATGTTGAACATTGTTGCAGAATGGTGATGGAAATGGAGACGAGTAGTAAATCAAGATCAATCTCAAATAGTACATTTCAGACAAAAGTCCCAGAAGAGAAATTCTTTTTGCTTTAATTTGGGTTCAATGGTTTTGACATACACAGATCAGTATAAATACCTTGGTTTAACAGTGGAGGACCACATTACATTTAAAGATGGTATTAATGTCCTTGCCCGGCCTGCAGGGAGAGCACTGGGATCTGTACTCAACAGGGCCTATACACCAGTGGTCCCCAACCACCGGGCCGCGGACTGGTCCGTGGATCAATTGGTACCGGGCCACACAAGAAATAATTAATCATTTCCGTTTTATTTATTATCCAAGTATGAGCAATCTTTTATTTTGAAAAACCTTTTATTTTGAAAAATGACCGGATTCTCTCGGTTACATCTGTGCGCCAAAATTTAACCCACAAGCTAGCAAAATGAATAAGAAACAGACGTCTTTGGAAAATTTCTTTGCGAAGGGGAAAAGGCCCAGTGAAGAGACAGAAGAAGAGCCTACGACTTCCAAGAAAAAGAAAGCTTTTAACAGACAATACCAGGAGAGCTACTTGAAATATGGATTTATTGCGGCAGGTGATTCCCACATACCAAGCCCGCTCTGCATAATATGCGGCGACTGGCTTGCCAATGAGGCAATGAAGCCTTCAAAATTGCTTCGCCACTAGCGCCAGGCATCCTGGATTAAAAGACAAGCCCCTGGAGTATTTTGAAAGAAAAAAACAGGAACACGAAGGACAGAAGACATTACTGAGGGCCACCACATCAGTAAATGTGAATGCACTTCGAGCATCATACTTGGTGGGACCGTCTCATTACAGAGAAACAAGCTCAGGGCTCACGTTGATTTGGCGTTATGGTGAGTTAAAATTTTCATGCACTTTATATTCGTTTTTGTGGCGTATCGGTATCTTATTTTGCAGGCATGTTTAAACCCCCCCCCACTGGGGACCACTGCTATACACCATGCCTATGCCTAAACACAACTGTGCAACTCATGTGTATGCCCTGTGTCTGATTATGCTTCTGGTGTTTGGGGCTTCCGTGAAAAATTGAGTGTCACTCATGCTTGTTGGATATTTTGGCTAGCGTTAGCACACCTGTTGCCTCCTGTCTGGCTCTTCATATCTGGTTTCCGCCACTGCCCACAACAACAATGAGGCTCAACAGGGTGAAATTGTGGCTTACGCTCGCCTGGGCTGTCCTGTGCTGTGTCCATTGACCATCGGCAGCACTTCTACAATACTCCGTCGCCGACCTCCTCTGTCTCCGCTCACATCCTTGCCAGTCGCTGCCAGCAACATTGCTTCTCCACCCGGACATCATCTACCTGCCTCGTCGGAGATACATTCACCATGGATCTCACCACTGCTTCCACGACAACAACACCACCCACAACTCCATAAAGCCATTCTGGTCCACTTCTCGACGTCCTCCGAGAAACACCAGCCGCCGGCTGTTTGACTTTTTATGCTTGACAGAAACTTGGCAGCAGCCAAATGACTTTATTCCCCTCAACAAGACAACTCCACTGTTTTTTTTTTACATCTGTCAACCATGTGGCTCCACTCCCACCATAGTTGCCACTGTCTATCATCCTCCTAAACCCAATAAGGACTTTCTGAATGACTTTTCTGCTTTTATGAACCACCTTTCCACACTATCCACATATATCCAACATTCACATGGACAACAATAGCAATAATCTCACCAGAGAGTTTACATCCCGTCGTGGACAACAATGCAAATACAAAGCAATATACTGATTTCCCCACCCACTGTAAAGGACACATCCTTGAACTCATCTGCTGTTCTGGTGTCACCCCTATCAACTGCAATGCCGAAGCTCTCCCAATTTCAGAGTACAAGCTTATTTTCTTCAATACAAATATAACTATCTCCAAAACATCCCTCCCCTGTGTTATATCATTCCGTATTCAATTCCGTAAGGACATTGACTTGGACATCTTTAACACTGCTATCAATAACCTCCCCAGCACAGACAGTCTCCACACCCCTGATGAACTGGTTTCAGTCTCCAATGCATTTTAAATGCCCCTCTCAAACCCGGACTGTATCCTTCAACTGTTCAGCCTCGTGGTTCACCCCTTCTCTCCGTCTCACTGGAACGTCTCCACAAGAAAACTGGACTCACTGTTCATAAAGAAATGTACCACAACCACACACTTCACTACAAGGACTGTCTATCACAAGCAAAATCCTCATATTACTCTGATCTAATCTGCTCCAATCAAGGAAATTATTCGGCTCTTTTTACACTACGACACAAAATCACACAACCCTCCCTAGCTCACTCCCTCCTCACATGTACTCCACAACATTGTGCATTTCACTCATGTCATTCTTCAAAATTAACATTCTTCACATCCAAAATTAACTTCCCATGTCAAGATTGTTACCTGGTCCGCCTACCTTCTACCTCCGCAACATCAACTGTCTCCGCCCCTCTTTCACTCCTCACACCACTGCCTGTGGCCAAGTGGAAAGGGAACTTGGCTTGTAACCGGAAGATCGCCGGTCCCCACCAGGTCAAAAGGACTGGGGTACTCCTGAGCAAGGTACCCAACCCCCATTACTCCCCGGGCGCTACTCAGTGGCGCCCCCTGTCACCTGTCAGTCGAGCTCCGGCCGTCATGTGAGAGCCAATGAAATCACTCCTCGCTACCAAGAATTCTACCAAGAATTGACCAATCGGATGGCGCCCCACTACCAAGAATTGCGAGAACCAATCACCGCTCGTCATGGGCTACCAAGATTTGACCAATCGCAATCGGTATCGCTACCAAGATTTGAGAGACGCTATTTCGTCCAGACCGTCATCTTTTGCTGCATTTTACAGTAAGTTCCGTGCCACTCTAACGTTTCAAAGTGTTTATATCACATATATGTTTATTATACAAATAAAAGTATACTCTGGTGCCAGTTAGCTTGCACACCCGGTAACGTTAATGATGAACATTTCATTTATTTGCGTTGCATGTAACCCAGCTGACAGTGACAACATACGAACGACTGTAACATTAACAGACGGACAATTCTCCATTTTTTTTAGCTTTATCAGCTACCGATAATGACTGTAATTTATTTCAGTACGCTTACAACAGTCACAACTGTATGCTTGTTTGCATAGGAAATCGTGTAACGCTACTACACTGTTAATAATGGGCTGGCGACTTATCATACAGTTTACCAACGTAATCATACAGTTTACCAACGTAATATTTGCTTTTATTGCTTATTTGGATCAAAAAGAGGCCAAAACAGATATGTATAGATAAGTCAATATAGTTTGAGTGTTATGGTAACTTATTATATTCTGTATTAAAGCATACAAACAGCTAAGAATTGCATTATTATATTAAAAAAGAAGATAAAGAATTTAAAATCTAATATATAATATAAGAAACTTATATTTTTAAGACAGATACACTGTTAAAGTTGGAATGATTTTGTATTCAGACACATTGATCTTTTAATTTTATTTATATGTGCTTGAATCTTCACTGATGTTTATAAGACATTGATCAATAAAGTTTTGAATAGATATACACTTTATCTATGAAGAATAAATCACATTGTCATTTCATGTGAAGAGGTAACAAATATTTTATTCCAACTTTATGGGCAACAGTGAATACACAAACATACATTCATGTCCCCACACATTCATATATGCATAGGCCTACTTCTACTTTCACACATATGCATGCTTCCATCTATGCATTATTGAAGAAGACTGAGTGAAAATTCTATAAATGTATTTGCAGTAAGAGATCAGACCAAGCTTATTTTAACTGTTGTTTGTTTTTCAACCATAGAGGTTCTCATAACAACCTCGTCAATAAAAGAGCCTTGCTGAAGTATATTTCGCTGTATCCGGAGGGACGTTATGCCATTCAGTTCAAGATGGAAGCGAGATCCACAAGTCAGCGTAAACCAGCCACCTCCACACAGGCCTCCACCTCATCACAGCCCTCCACCTCACCGCGACCATCCTCAGTGCCTGTATCCTCCCTGCGGTCATTGTTGACAGGGAAGGTGTGTCCCAGCAGAGCATCCACAAGTCTGTCAAGAGGCTGTTTATGCCACCAAAGTTTCATCCATGTAAGTATACAACTAGAATAAGGATTCTGTGTAACATGGAGTTGTAGATGTTTTCATATTTGTAATGTATTCTGCTGTTAAGTGTAAAGGTTCCAATAATAATGACTTATATAAAACATGTTTAGATTGGAGTCTGTCTCACTATAGAGGCAACAACACTGTTCATTACACTGTTTATCTGTGTCCTTCCCATAGCAGCTGTACCTGTGTGCCCCCCAGTTTGTGAGGACAGTGGGAGACCTGCTGGATCTAATCCCAGCCTTGGTCCCCAGCTTCAAACCGACACTCCTCAAACCTCTCAGGATGCGGAAATGCTCTGCACTCATCAAGGTCAGAGGTCAAAGCATGTCCTAATCAAACTGTTGCATACTTAAAAGACAGATGCATAGCAGTCTAAAACTGCTAAAAGACAGATGCATAGCAGTCTAAAACGCGTTAGTGCATACTTGTTTTATCCATCATAACAATTGCTCTTTGCTTAAATGTGTTCTTAATTAGCTCCCCAGGAAGATACTCCTAGTGTGGCAGAGGAACAGCCTTCAACATCATCATGCTCCACCAGTCATGATGTAGGTTAACATTTTGATGATGTTTTTAACTTCTGTCGGGTTACATCTGTAATAAAATCAAATAGGCGTAATATTTGAAAATACTTTCTTTTCTTTTTTTTATCACTATTTTGTTTAATGTAGGACTCTGTTGGACCAGACAACATTGAGGACTTCCAAGCTGTCCAGGACTTGACGGGACACTTATTCACATTAAAAGACCACAGTCTTGCCCTGTCAAGAGAGGAGGCTGAGTGTTTGTCAGAGTATGACAAAAAAAAACAGTCTACCCTCCACGCTATCCAGACACAATCCCCAAAGGGAGATTCAGGGCCACAAAAAAAATGTTGCACCTGGTGTGGAGAGTACAAAGCGGTATGTATGACAATGCTACATACTATTATATAATGTCTTTTATGAACACTAATGCTGCCCATACCTTTGCAGATGCTTTGCAGGAGGGAAAGGCCCAGCGCAGTGGCCTGACTGCAATCGTGTGTGTGAGGCACTTTTTATTCAACTTTGCGAGGAGTATCGCGGACCCAGGCGCATTGATGGAGTCAGGAAAGAGCGTTGGAGCCTTGTCACCAAAGCATATCTTCACATCCGCCAAGTCATTCTAAATAATGCCATGGTGATGGAGAAGACCACCATCCAGCTCCCAGTGATGAATACTGCAACCATCGCTAGTTGGTGAGTTAATAAAAGGGAATAAGATAGTATCTGTGCTCTGTTCTGTGTAGATATATTGCATATATATGATACACTATGGTATACTAACGAATGTATACTTTGAATATTTTTAGGTACAATAAACTTCAGAAAAAGCAGGAGAAGAGCATGCTGGAGCAAGGCCTGTCTATTCCAAAGAACACTAATGTGAGCCCAGAGAGCTTGCCTCTTGCAGTTGTGAGGAAAGACAGGCCCTGTGTCCCGACCAGCAGTGTGGCAAATCCCCAAATTGGCAAATTGCACCACAACCTCTCCTGCTTGCACCGCAACCTCTCCTGCTTGCACCACAACCTCTCCTGCCTGCACCGCAATCTCTTCTGTTTGCACCACAACCTCTGCTCCCTGTGGTTCTTACCAAACCGGCAGCTGATGTGCCATACACCACACAGCAGTACCATAAAAAAAAGATCCAGCAAGAGGAGAGTGGCATTAAAAAGCGGAAGTACACTAAAAAGAGTGACACCATCATTTGCAAGCAGTGCAAGAGGGAGCGAGACCCTGCCACCCACCAGCAGTACTTCGGAAATTGGTACTGCCAAGCCACAGCCACTACAACTCTGGCTGAGTGGAAGGCCTCATTTGAAGCCCGGGGTTATGGCAAAAGGAAAGATACGCCACCGCAATAATTTTGTATTTGTATTGTATTGTATTTGTCTTCACTTATCTAATATTATATATATTCTATTCTAGTTTGTTGTGTTAATAATAATCTATTTTATTTATTCGATTATATTCTGTTGTGGTACTATGTGTGTGTGTATATAAGGTATTCTGTTCTGTTTTATATGTATATATTATTTTATATTGCTATTTGTTATCTGTTATATACACTGTTTCACTGGAGTTGCATTATTGTTTACATGTGTATATATTTATTAGAATGCTAACTCTTTTTTTACTGATTTTATTACTGCACTGGTTGTTTTTTATTTGTTTGTAATAAATTTGTATTCAGATGGCTTTGTCCATCAAGTGTTATTTTGCATTCAAATACAATATACATTATAATATAAGATAATCCTTTATTAGTCCAATGCAATTTTCGCACACACCACATGGGGGGGGTATTATCACACCAGAGATAATAATTTAGCCATTATCCATCATATCAAAGGGCCAAGTTGCAAGTTAATGTAATTCTGCAACAAAGGTGTGTGTAATATTGCTTCACTCATCAAAATCAAGTTATATGACATTCATCATTTAATTACTTGATGATTGTCTATTGCTTAATCATAATGGTAAGCATACACATTTTTATTTTACAGCCAATGCTTGTGATAGACAATATATGTTTTACAAGAAAATGGTAACCTTATAGATACTGAAATGTTTATAAACACCAAAAACGGCTTCATTAATTAATACCATAACCAATTTACAATGCAGTTCGCTTCAAAAGTGACAGGGAACACGGGACGCGAACCGTAACCGCAACGGCATATCATGGTAGGGTGTTGCAATTTCTAGTTCTAGGACCTCGACAAACGGGCTATTTCCTTGGCGCAGCCCAACCTGGTTGAACAGTAATATTCCTGACAATGACGTTAAACATGACAATTATTTCCTATACAGAAGTGATAGGGGCTCTAGAGGATGGGGACTTATGACCTATATCTCCTCAAGTCTGACCTCCCTCAGAGCTAGTCATACCAACTGAGACTACTTTGTATTTTGAATGTCTCTTCGTCAGGATAATTTTTTATGAAACCAAAAAATTAATTATTGGACTTATTGTATGTTGTCTACCATTAACGACCATTAACTTCTCTCTTCTCTCAAAGATCACAATCTTTTCAACAGTATAAACCTCACACAACTTATAACTGAAGCCACCAGGGTGTTTTCTAGTTTAGCTTCCCTGCTTGATCTCACACTAGTCACACATCCTGATAGAATTATTCAATCTGGTGTATTATCGGATTCTTTTAGTGAGCACTCCATTGTCTTTTGTGTTAAAATTGTGTGGAAAATTAAAATGCCTACTTACAGCTAATGACTATCCAGTGGCTTTGGAATTAAGTGTACTTTCGCCACTACAAAAGGTGTGCCTCAAGGTTAATCTTTGGGTCCTCTTTTATTATTATTATTTTATTATACTTTTGTCAATGATCTTCCACAAATCTGTTCCAACTTTCAAATTCATCTTTATGCCAATGATACTGTAATTTCTCGTCTAAACCTGACATTTCAAAAATTCAGCACTCCTTACAATCTAATTTTAACTTAATTCAAAAATGGTTTTCATCAAACAAGCTTCTCCTGTAAGAAAAATCTCACAGCATGTTTTTCAGTAAAAGATCTAAAAGATTTGCCATAAAAGATAAAAGATTTGCCATCTGAAGACTGGTCCTTACATTTTCTTGATGGAGCACCACTAGAAAATGTAGATGAATTTAAATACTTGGGCCTCTGGTTTAACTTTCATTTATCCTTTAAATCCCATATTGACTCAATTGGTCTCCCTGCGTGTGCCATACGACCTCTGCAACTCATCCAGAATGCAGCAGATCTTCAACTTAACAAAATTCTCCCACACTACACCGCTCCTCCGCTCCCTTCATTGGCTTCCTGTAGCTGCTCGCATCCGCTTCAAGACTCTAGTGCTTGCGTTCCATGCTACAATCTGGTCCAGCCTACATCCAGGACATGATCAAAACCTACACCCCAGCCCGCCCACTCTGCTCTGCATCGGCAAACCGGCTCGCTGCCCCCTCACTGAGAGGATCGCAGAGGCATTCACAGAACTCGAGACTGTTCACTGTCCTAGCTCCCAAATGGTGGAACAAGCTCCCCATCAACATCCGGACAGCGGAAAACCTCCACATCTTCCGCCGCTGACTAAAAACACATTTCTTCCGACTCTACCTTGACTAAGACGATGAGGACAAAAAAAAACAAAAAAAGTATACATCGCACTTATGACTAGCACTTCATAGTTTGGCTTACTTGAAGCTCTTACTTACTTCTAGCTCTTATTTGTACCCGAATGTTTAAATGTACTTTTTGGAAGTCGCTTTGGATAAAAGTGTCTGCTAAATGACATGTAATGTAATGTAATTACAAAGAAAATGTACTATCGTTTGAAATTACTGTATCATTCCATGGACTACAGGTACAGAAAAGACACAATTGATATTCCCTGTTCTTGACTATGCAGACATTATCTATCAAATCTTAAAACTATTTTAATTCTTTACAGAACACAATACAACTTAAGACATACTGATCACCTCTTTTTCCACACTCCTAGAATATTTAAGGATTCTGGTCGTCGGTCATTTCAATTCAAAGCTGTCAGATTGGAACAATCTCCCAGCTTAGGTCCACTGCTTCTCAAAGTCCTGTAATTTGTTTCATTGTATTTTGTATTATGTGTATAATTTTATTGAAGGACCCTCTCAAAAATGAGATGATTCATCTCAAGGGGCTATCCTGAATAAATTCATTTAAATTCAAATACAGTTTATCTGGGCTTACAAGCCTCCATGCATAAGCAAATGACACCTTTGAAAGCCCAAGGCAGATGGAGGTCTTGGAATCATACTCATTACAAACAAAGTAGTACACCGGCCCCCTCATTGCCATTAATTAAATTGAACAAACTTTACCTTGTCTCGGTGCCTCACCTCTGGCTATTTTGTTTTCTAAGACTGCATCACAGTTTGAAAAATGACTTCATAATGAGAAATACCTCCAATATCTCTACATCTCCAAATTAGGAACTTTGTCAGGCAGTCATTTCCACATTTTGAGCTCCAAAACAACATAGCTTTTATCAAATTCTGAACATGTCTTCCACCTCAAAAAACTTAATTTCTCTGCTTGTTGATCTGTTTTCTGATCTTAAAGGTGACATCGAATGCTTGTATCACACATATATGTTAGTTATGGAGGTCTACTTCCATATATTAACTTGTTTTCATGGTCACATATATGTTAGAATAGAATAGAATAGAATATAAATACTTTATTCATCCCCAAGGGGAAATTGTTTTAACATAGCAGCAATACAAACAAATATTATAAACATAAAATGTAAAATGTGCAACAGTGGGAAAAAAAATAGTGCGATATTAAGGAGTGGCACAATGGAGTGCGGGCCACACGGTGGTGTAGTGGTTAGCACTCTCGCCTTGCAGCGAGAAGACCCGGGTTCGAACCCCGGTTGGAACAAGGGCCTTTCTGCATGGAGTTTGCATGTTCTCTCCGTGTGTGCGTGGGTTCTCTCCGGGTTCTCCGGCTTCCTCCCACAGTCCAAAAACATGCCATGTGGGGATTAGGTTAATTGGACACTCTAAATTGACCGTAGGAGTGAGTGTGAGAGTGAATGGTTGTTTGTCTCTAGTTGTGTGTGGCCCTGCGATGGACTGGCGAACTGTCCAGGGTGTACCCCGCCTATCGCCCGATGTAGCTGAGATTGGTACAGCACCCCCCGGAGGATAAAGCGGTTAGATGATGACTGACTGACAATGGAGTGCAATGTCATACTGTATGTCACGGAGAGAAAATGTGCATTGTGCAAATGAGCAGGTTTTTTTTGTACTATTACAGAGAGTTATTGTAAGTTTTGATGGCTGATGGCAGGAATGACCTGAATCTGTTCTTGTGACAGCAGAGCTGTCTGAATCTCTTGGAGAATGTGCTCTCCTGGGCCTGGAGGATGTGGTGGAGAGGATGATCGGGGTTATCCATGATGGAAAAAAGTTTATTCAGCATCCTCCTCTCCACCACCGTTTCCACGGTGTCCTGTTTGCAGCTGATGATGGAGCCGGCCTTCTTTATCAGTTTGTTGAGTCTGTTAGTTTCACCGGCTCCAATGCTGCTCCCCCAGCACACCACAGCAAAGAACAGTGCGCTGGCCACAACAGACTGGTAAAATAACTCCAACATCTCGCTGCATACATCAAAGGATCGCAGCCTCCTCAGAAAGAAGCGCCTGCTCATCCCCTTCCTGTACACAGCACTGGTGTTAACCTTCCAGTCCAGTCTGTTGTTCAGCCTCACACCAAGGAATTTGTATTCCTCCACCATCTCAATGTCCTCCCCAGTACCCTCAAAGGTTGTGGAGCTGTCCTCTTCCTCATGAAGTCCACCACCATCTCCTTGGTCTTGGTCACATTCAGAATCAGGTGGTTCTCACTGGCCCACTTCACAAAGTCAGCTACCACTGTCCTGTACTCCCCCTCCTGTACATCCCTCATACACCCCACCACCGCAGAGTCATCAGAGAACTTCTGCAAGTGGCATGACACAGAGTCATATTTAAAGGGGACATATTATGCAAAATCAACTTTTTAACCATTTTAATACTTATATTTGGGACTCTGGAGGGCCCTACCAGTCGCCAAAGTGTGAAAAAAGAATACTCAGTCATGTTTTCGTGGTCCCCCTTAGTGTAAGTATAGGCGATAAAACACGCCGTGTTGAATTCCCTGCACTTATGACGGCAGCATGCGCATTTCACCGCAAATGTTACCGCCCACCAGTAAGTTTACCTCGAGAGCTCCACCTTAGCTCCACCTTGTCCCTGCGAGAGTGCAGGCGAGGGAGGAAGAGCGGTATTATGTCAACGCAGAGGGACAAGTGTGCTGTTGGTTGCTGCACAGTGGAGCACAGTGTTTTACACAAACTTCCAGCCTCAGAGGATTTTTTATATGAAGCTAATGTGCCGGATAAAGTCAGCAAACGCGTGTTTGCACCACTTTGCATCAGACTGCGGCCAGCGGTCGACGTATTTAGTCAGCGAACGTATTTCACCGATGTACAAACACACACACTGTTAAGAAAAGGTCACACGTCCTGACACGTCCTAATTAAAAATATTTGGTCAGTACGTCCTCCTTGACCGGAACACAGACTTAGTCCGATACAGTCACATACAGCAGCTGTTTATGCAGCTCGCCGCTGGCAATCAGCGGTGGCGATCAGCCTAAACTGCCACTGTATGTGTGAGTGCCGTCACAGGAACAGACCTCCGACATATGGATACTTAGGGACAGCACCGCTGATCGCCACCGCTGACCAGCTCCGGATCAGTGCTGGCGATCAGCGGTGGCGAGGTCTCTGGAGCACAGTCACCGGTCTGATACAGTAACATACAGTGGCAGCTTATGCAGCTCGCCGTTGGCGATCAGCGGTGGCGAGGTCTCCGGAGCACAGTCACCAGTCTGATACAGTCACATACAGCGGCAGTTTATTCAGCGCGCCGTGCGCCGCTGGCGATCAGTGGTGGCAATCAGTGGTGCTGTTCCTAAGTGTTTTTAACTGATTTACAGTTGGGCACTGATCGGCTCGATCCCTATGTAGGACATCTCTCCTACATCACTAACCACCACATCAGACAAACCACAACCCAGTCGGACAAACTGTGGTCTGCCTGTCAGGTAGTCAGTGATCCAGGAGATGGTGGGCGTGTCCACCCCCACCACCCACAACTTCTCTCCCAGTAACAGTGGCTGGATGGTGTTGAAAGCACTGGAGAAATCAAAGAAAGTGATTCTCACAGTGCCTCCAGCACCATCCAGGTGAGACTGAGCTCGATGCAGCAGATAGATGAGGGCGTCATCCACCCCCAGGTTGGGCTGATAAGCAAATTGAAGCGGGTCCACTGAGGACTTTACCTGCGGTCTGAGGTGGGCCAAGACCAGCTGCTCCAGCACCTTCATCACATGGGATGTCAGAGCCACTTGGCGGTAGTCCCTCGGTTCACATGATGCTGATGACTTTGTCTTGGGGACAGTAACTAGGCATGATGTCTTCCACAGTGCTGGGACCATCCCCTGTTGGAGGCTCAGGTTGAAGAGGTGCTGCAAGATCACAGCCAACTGGGTAGCACAAGCCCTCAGTAGCCTGGGGCTAAGACCGTCCGGGCCTGCAGCCTTGTTCTGCTGCAGTCTCTCCAGCTGTCTTCTGACCTGGGTGGTTGTCACGGAGGGGGGTGGCAGGAGGTGGTGGGGGAGAGGTGGAGCGGTGGAGGGGAGGTGATACAGTGTCCAAGCGGTGCTCCAGGGGGGGCAGACGGGGGAGAGGTAGAGGCAGGGGGGGAGGGAGGGAGGTGTGATGTGTGGGGGAAGCAGCAGGGGGCTGTGTGGAAGACTGTTAGCTGAACCTGTTGAAGAAGAGGTTCAGCTGATTAGCCCTCTCGATAGAGCCCTCTGTCGATTTCTTATTCACGTTAAATCCAGTGATGGTCTTCACCACACCTCCCTCATGTCATTCTACTGGAGTTTGGACTCCAGCTTCCTCCAGCTTCCTTTTTGTTGAGGAGAGTCTTCAGATCTCTGTAAACCGAAGGTTTGTTGTTGGGAAAGCAATGGACAGTCTGGGCAGGGAGAACCGTGTGTTCACAGAACCTAATGTAATCTGTGATGCAGTCTGTCATGGAGTTGATGTCCTCCCCATGTGGCAAGCAGAGCGCATCCCAATCAGTAGACTCAAAGCAGTCCTGCAGGGCCATGTCAGCCTCCTGTGTACTCCTTCTCACTGAGCGGGTGGCAACAGGAAGCCTCTTCACTACAGGGACATACCTGGGAGTTATCTGGACCAAGTTGTGATCAGACAAGCCAAGGGGAGGAAGGGCAGTGGCTGTGTATGCATCCCTAGCATTTGCATACAAAAGGTCAATTGTTTTATTGTCTCTGGTGGGGCAGTCGACATATTGTTTTCATGGTCACTTATATATGTGAGTTATAGAGGTCTACTTACATATATTAACTTGTTTTCATGGTCACATATATATGTTAGTTATGGAGGTCTACTTACATATATTAACTCGTTTTCATCAGAATCAGAATCAGAAGAGCTTTATTGCCAAGTATGATTTGCACATACAAGGAATTTGTTCTGGTGACATAGGTGCATACAAGCATACAAAGTTTAAAAAAAAAAGTGAAACAGTAAGAAGTTAAGTGAAACAGTAAAACAGTAAAAGTTAAGTGAAACAGTAACGTATTGTATATATACACAGTATATAAATGTTTTTTGTTTGGTTTTTTTTGTTTTTTTAAAGATGAAAAGAGCACTACAGAAGAGCAGTAAAGAGCAGTACAACTGGGCAGTAAGTGAGTAACAGTGAAATATTCACCAGGTGCAAAAGTTCACGGTAATGACGTTAATGTAACGCATAAAGGATGTAAGATAATGTGACATGTAGAGGCAGAGGAGGAGTGTGAGGAGTGTCAGGGGGGCGCTCCGGGCCTTGTTGATAAGGCTCGTAGCAGACGGGAAAAAACTGTTCTTGTGGCGTGAGGTTCTGGTCCTGATGGACCGCAGCCTCCTGCCAGAGGGGAGTGACTCAAAGAGTTTCTGTCCAGGGTGGGAGGGATCAGCCATAATCTTTCCTGCACGCCTCAGGGTTCTGGAGGCGAACAGGTCCTGGAGAGATGGAAGATTGCAGCCAATCACCTTCTCTGCAGACCGAATGACACGCTGCAGTCTGCCCTTGTCCTTGGCCGTGGCAGCAGCGTACCAAATGGTGATGGAGGAGGTGAGGATGGACTCAATGATGGAGGAGTAGAAGTGCACCATCATTGTCTTTGGCAGGCTGAATTTCTTCAGCTGCCGCAGGAAGTACATCCTCTGCTGGGCTTTTTTGATGAGAGAGCTGATGTTCAGCTCCCACTTGAGGTCCTGGGTGATGATAGTTCCCAGGAAGCGAAAGGAATCCACAGTGTCAACTGTGGAGTCACAGAGGTTGATGGGTGCAGGTGATGCTGGGTTCTTCCTGAAGTCCACGACCATCTCCACTGTCTTTAGAGCGTTGAGCTCTAGGTTGTTTTGGTTGCACCAAGTGACCAGCTGGTCAACCTCCCACCTGTAGGCGGACTCGTCACCATCAGAGATGAGTCCGATGAGAGTGGTGTCGTCCGCGAACTTCAGGAGCTTGACGGACTGGTGACTGGAGGTGCAGCTGTTTGTGTACAGGGAGAAGAGCAGAGGAGAAAGAACGCAGCCCTGGGGGGATCCGGTGCTGATGACCTGTGAGTCGGAGACATGTTTTCCCAGCTTCACATGCTGCTTCCTGTCAGACAGGAAGTCAGTGATCCACCTGCAGATGGAGTCAGGCACGCTCAGCTGGGAGAGCTTCTCCTGGAGCAGAGCCGGGATGATGGTGTTGAAGGCAGAGCTGAAATCCACAAACAGGATCCTGGCGTAGGTTCCTGCAGAGTCCAGGTGCTGGAGGATGTGGTGGAGGGCCAGATTGATTGCATCGTCTACAGACCTGTTGGCTCTGTAGGCAAACTGCAGTGGGTCCAGGAGTGGGTTGGTGATGGCTTTCAGGTGTGAAAGCACAAGACGCTCAAAGGACTTCATAACCACAGAGGTCAGGGCGACGGGTCTGTAGTCATTAAGTCCTGTGGTCCTTGGCTTTTTGGGAACAGGGATTATTGTCGAGGTCTTGAAGCAGGCTGGCACGTGACATGTCTCCAATGAGGTGTTGAAAATGTCTGTGAACACTGGAGACAGCTGATCAGCGCAGTGCTTCAAGCTGGATGGGGAGACAGAATCCGGACCAGCTGCTTTCCTGGGATTCTGTTTCCTGAAGAGTTTGTTGACGTCCCTCTCGTGGATGGAAAGAGTCAACACTGAGGTGGGTGGGGAGGTGGAGGGGGGGACATTTAAGGTGGGCATTGGTGGAGATGCCCAGGCCCCTGCTGAGGTGGGGGAGGTGGAGGTGAAACACTGGAGCTGGGGGTGTTGGGAGGTGTTGTGGGGGATGGTTGCAGGACTGTCCCTCTGTCTTTCAAAGCGGCAGTAGAACTTGTTCAGGTTGTTGGCTAGGCGTTGGTCGTTAAAGGAGTGGGGGGCTTTAGGCTTGTAGTTGGTGATCTGCCTAAGCCCTTTCCAGACAGACGCAGAGTCGTTGGCTGAGAATTGGTGTTGGAGCTTCTCAGAGTACAGTCGTTTAGCCTCTTTCACCGCCTTGCTAAACTTGTACTTTGCCTCTTTAAATCTGTCTTTGTCTCCACTCCTGAAGGCCTCTTCCTTATCCAACCTTAACCTTCTGAGCTTGGCTGTGAACCAGGGTTTGTCATTGTTGTAACTCACCCTAGTGCATGATGGAATACAGCAGTCCTCACAGAAGCTGATGTATGACGTCACAGCCTCTGTGTACTCATCCAGACTGTTGGTAGCAGTCCTGAATACATCCCAGTCAGTAGAGTCCAAACACGCCTGTAGATCCTCCACAGCCTCACTGGTCCACTTCTTTGATGTCCTCACTACAGGTTTGCAGAGCTTTATTTTCTGCCTGTAAGCAGGAATCAGGTGGACCATGACGTGGTCAGAGAGTCCCAGTGCAGCACGGGCGACGGCGTGATAAGCATCCCTGACTGTGGTGTAACAGTGATCCAGAATGTTCTCCTCTCTGGTCGGGCATTTAATAAACTGTCTGTACTTGGGGAGTTCGCGAGTGAGGTTTCCTTTGTTAAAGTCACCTAGGACAATAACTAGAGAGTCCGGGTTGATCCGCTCCACACACAGTATCTGATCGGCGAGCATGCGCTGTGCGTCCTGCACGCTGGCGTGCGGTGGGATGTAAACACCGACCAGAATGAATGAAGCAAACTCACGGGGTGAATAAAAAGGCTTGCAGTTTATGATGAAAGATTCCAGGTCAGGAGAACAGTGCTGCTGAATCACTGTAACGTCGTTGCACCAGCCACTGTTGATGTAAAAACAAATTTCTCCACCTTTTGTTTTGCCGGAGAGTTCCGTGTCTCTGTCCGCTCTGTAGAGTTGGAAGCCTGCCAGCTGCAGCGCAGAGTCACATATATGTTAGTTATGGAGGTCTACTTACATATATTAACTCGTTTTCATGGTCACATATATGTTAGTTATGGAGGTCTACTTACATATATTAACTCGTTTTCATGGTCACATATATATGTGAGGTCTACTTACATATATTAACTTGTTTTCATGGTCACATATATATGTTAGTTATGGAGGTCTACTTACATATATTAACTTGTTTTCATGGTCACATATATGTTAGTTATGGAGGTCTACTTACATATATTAACTTGTTTTCATGGTCACATATATATGTTAGTTATGAGGTCTACTTACATATATTAACTTGTTTTCATGGTCACATATATATGTTAGTTATGGAGGTCTACTTACATATATTAACTTGTTTTCATGGTCACATATATGTTAGTTATGGAGGTCTACTTACATATATTAACTTGTTTTCATGGTCACATATATGTTAGTTATGGAGGTCTACTTACATATATTAACTTGTTTTCATGGTCACATATATGTTAGTTATGGAGGTCTACTTACATATATTAACTTGTTTTCATGGTCACACATATATGTTAGTTATGGAGGTCTACTTACATATATTAACTTGTTTTCATGGTCACATATATGTTAGTTATGGAGGTCTACTTACATATATTAACTTGTTTTCATGGTCACACATATATGTTAGTTATGGAGGTCTACTTACATATATTAACTTGTTTTCACGGTCACACATATATGTTAGTTATGGAGGTCTACTTACATATATTAACTTGTTTTCATGGTCACATATATGTTAGTTATGGAGGTCTATTTACATATATTAACTTGTTTTCATGACTAAAAATCTCCTAATCGCTGCAAACGAGCCGATCAAATTATTTCCTGACTGACGCTCTCATCGCTGTTTCAGACCAAAACCACACCCCCAGAACGTGGACTGTGTTGTGATTGGCCAGGTACCTGGAAGTGACGTAATAGATAGGCCAGCTCTCAGATACACAGCTCCGTCTCTGGCATGGTGGATGCTCTGCATCTCAGCAGCTACAACGAGAGTAGTTCTTCTTCTTCTGTGGTTGAATGTACGCAACCGGATGTGCCCGGACTAGTGCTGCACCAGGAGGCGCTACAGTGGTGAGAGAAGTGGTGAGGTTTTCTGATGACATCATCAATTTACGGAAGTGCCGATCCACTTTGCAGAGCCCAGGAAAACAATAAAACCCTATTTTCTCAGCAGTGGCTTAACTGTTTGTTCTGAAACTTTAGGGTTTCATAAGCGAGGTCATGACGCAGATACACACACAAACGCAGCGTTAATTGGAGCTTCCAGTCTATGTCGCCTTTAAAGATTCATGGGAAAGGGACCTCGATGAGAATATCCCTGATGACTTATGGTCAAAGGTGCTGTCCAGGATTAAACTCTGCTCTATGAACGCCAGACTTCAACTTATTAAATTTAAAGTTTAAAGGTTGCACTACTCTGAAACTAGACTCAATAGAATCTTTCCTTCCGTTTTCTCCTTGTGTGGCAGATGTTCAATCAGCGATGGATCTCTGGGTCATTTATTCTCGTCCTGCTCTAAACTTAACACATTGACATGAGGTTTTTACAAGATCATATGAAAGAGATCTTATTCTGAGTGGTACCTTTGGGGTGTTCTAAGTCCTCCTTAAAACTGTCTTGTGCTCATCAACCGGCTCTTGCTTTTTGTTTAGTTGTAGAGAGTCATCCAGGGCGAGTGGAAATCTCCCTCTCCACCCTGCTTTAAGAGATGGCTGAAAGATATGGTTTCCCTTTTGTATCTTGAGGAAATTAGATACTCTCTTTGCAACTGTCTCGACAAATGTATTAAGATCTGGGGACTGTTTCTGGATGCTATTAAAAAGGACACCGTCTGATTGTTGGATTCAATATAACCAACCCCCGAGAGGATTGATGTGGACTCTGACTGATTTCACATTCAAACTACTGGACTGCAATTTATGGACTGACATTTTTTTATTTTCCTTGTATACTGGCATTTTATTTTTCTTTTGTTTATTTATTGTTTTATTTATTTGCCATTATCTTGTCTTGTTTTTTTTCTGTGTGTTTGTCTGAAAATTTAAAAGTGTAAATAAAATGTATATAAAAAACAATAGTTATCATGACATAAAACCAATGGTCCTAGACTAAACTAGATAAGTCTAATAATGCTTGAGAAGATTGAGAATCAAATTGTGCCCTTAAAATTAAAAATGAAATTGAATCAAGTATTTGCGCAATCATGACACCCAACACAATATATGTTGCAGGAAATCAGATCCAATATGTGTGTGTTGGTCCTATTGCAGCTTGGAATGTAGATGATGCACATATATGGATAAATTATGTTAACTATAATCATATGAATGGACACGACACATGTATATCGTTTGTACATAACATAATGACATCACAGACAAAGATTCTTTATAGTGACAGGCATCACACTCTAACACCCCCACTTGATGATGTCATTCATTACAACCAAACATTATTTTCCAAACATAAATGGTGAGAACCTCTCAATTTTAATCCTTGTAGTAGACTTTGTGAACACGTCTGCTGACATGTTCTCCAGAGGACAGTACACCAAAAGAACTTTACCCACGCTGAACCATATAAAATGATGTTTTATTGGCGATTTACAGGATTTTTTACCAGGCATATAGTCCCTTTATTTTCCTCAAAGATTGTAGTTGGTTCCTGAAAGATGTGATCCATGTCTTTCAGCAACTGTGTGAGGTAGATAGCTTCCTGAGTTGCAGCTAGTGCTAAATATTCTGCCCCACATGTAGAAAGTGCAACAGTTTGTTGTTTCTTTGTTTTCCAATAGCACACAATAGCACCATCTTTGTTTAAACTAAAACAATAACCAGTAGTGTTCTTCCTGTCTACGACATCATTAGCCCAGTCTGCATCATAAAATCCCATCAGTTACAGTTTAGTGTCTCTTTTGTTGTAACACTAACTTTTTGTTCCCTTTAAATATCTGTTGACATGTTTCTGGAGTGAGATCACATTTAATCTCGCTCGGTGTAGCTCTGCTTTTACATTCAGCCAAACTTTCCCAGAATCTTGCCAATGTGCATTGATTGGCCTTTAATTTGTTTGGAAACAATCCCAATAAAATTAGTGAGTTGGCCCAAGTCTTTCATTTTAAACTGACTTTTCAGTCTCTCCTTCACATCATTTAGACACTTCTCATTGCTTGCAGCCACAACTATACCATCTACCCAAACAAACAAAATCACCTTTTCTTTGTGTGTCATTTTGGAGTAGATACATTTGTGTGTTTGTCTCTGTTCTCAACTAGGAACGTGTGCAACATCATGTTCCAGTTCCTGGAACATGATGTTGTGGTTGTTCCGTGTACAACCACAACAAGATCTTGTGGTTGTTCCGTGTATATGTCATGGTCAATGTGAGCATGCAAATAAGCAGCTTTTTTTTAAATTTATTTAACATGTACAAAGAACATGGGATCATCATGGGTGTTACATTCAAAATCAAAATCTTCCTTTACATATAAATACATACACACATATCACACTATTCAAGGAGCATACACAATCCATTTTTTTCCAGCGTTCGGTACATTTCTACAACTGAAGTCTCAAAACAAATGTAAGCCACTCCATACAGTAAATTTCTTGAATGATCCTGAGCCACTGGGCCAATGTTGGCGGATCTAGTTGCAAAGACTTGCTAAGAGAATCTTCAATAGTATTTGATTCCGGAATTTTAACAAGATATAAAGTAACAAATGAGAAATCTAAATCCACCCCCATTATTTTATTCACCTCAGTTGACACGCTCTTCCAGAATGACTGGATTTTCGGACAAGCCCAAAGAACAGAAACAAATAAAAGTGGTTAGCCATAGAGGTACCACATTGCCTCCAGCAGAAGCCTTTGCTCTGTGTGACTGTTTGCATTGCTGTTATTTAAGGAGTTATGCAGTGAAAGTTTGCAGCGGTCGCTTGTGTCTCACATATTTCAAACCGGATCTCTTCTGATATTTGTATTTCTGACTCCCTCTCCCATTTTTGTTTAATGTACATCGTAGAGTGATTTTGAGAGGCTTGTATACTTCTATATATTCTTGAGACCAACTTTTTATCGTCACTTTTTTTGTATGCATCATGAAATATAGAAATCAAATTGTATTCCTCCTCCTCCTTGATTTGTAATGTTTTATTATAATAGTCTCTTTCTTGCAGGTATCTATGGAAGTCCTCCTCTTTGTTTTGTTGTTCTCCTACAGACAGTAGATCTAGTGAATTCAGAAAAGTCTCTATTGTTGGAATATCTGCCATGGCTGGCTGGGTATACAGATCTTTATCTTTATCCTTTGAGTCACTGCAAACCTTTTGTGTCTTGGGATTTCTAATCTTATGAATCGTATTCTTTCCACATTGTTTTTGTGTCCTCCAGGAAAGTAATTTCATCACCCTATGCCCTGTCTCATAATACCTTTGTTTGGTAAATTTAAGTTGTTTTTCAATTTCCTCATCATATGTACCATTCAAATTCAGGTGTCACACTGGCTAGGTTTGTTGGCCTTCCCTTTGATTTTCATTCCCTCTACAACAGATTCATGTTTTACCGCATCACCGTAGTTGCAATGACCCATTATTTCGTGCCAGGTTTTTAGATTTGTGTTACAAGCATCATTACACTATCCACCTATTTCTGTTACAGTGTCCAGGTAATGTAACCTGCTTTTTACCTTCATTTCACATGAAGTGCCATCAGGGAGGATCATCTTGTTATTGTCCTTCTCAAAGTTGAACTTTCCATTAAGAGCTGCAACTTCCACTGACAAAATGTTCTGTGGGTATTCAGGCATTGCCCTTCCCACGCTGTCAATCAGCTGAATCTTCGCATAACCTTTCCTCAGTGCACTTCCGGTATTCCGTGTACCATCTGCTAGCTCCATCATGTGGTTCTTTAGATGGAATGTCTCCTGCTCTCCTGCTCTCCTGCTCTCTTGCTCTCCTGCTCTCCTGCTCTCCTGCTTCAGGCCATGAACAAGCTTGTCTCTGACAGGCATCCAACTTATTGCACTCTCTGATCATTACTGTTTTGTTTAAAAACTAAGCTATAACTAAGTCTGGTTACTACCACCTGAAGAACATTGCAAAGATCAAGGGTTTTCTGTCTAAACAAGTCACAGAGAAACTTCTTTGTGCTTTAATTTTCAGCAGACTACATTATTGTAATGTAATGTCTACCAAATCAATCAGGCAGCTGCGGCTGGTTCAGAATGCTGTTACCAGAGTCCTAACTATACCAGGAAACTGGACAACATCACACCAGTCCTCAGATAACTATACTGGCTTCTCGTGAGTCAGAGGATAGATTTCAAAATCTTACTCTTGGTCTGCAAAGTATGGGGTGCTGTTTGTAAAGCGGCTCACGCTGAAAATAATAGCAGCATTTTAAATAGCTAAATCCAAATGTTAAATCTAAATGCTAAATCTAAATGCTAAATCTAAATGTTAAAATTAAATCAAAATCTAAATGTTAAAATTAAATCAAAATCTAAATGTTAAATCTAAATATTAAATCTAAATCAGGGTGTCACATGATGATGCCGAGCAAGATGGTTGCTTAGGCTGGAGGCTATAGGCATTTGCAATTTATTTTAAGTTGCTGATTGTAAGTTTCTCCCACTACTGATATGCCAAACTCCCGGAAAAACGAAAATGCGTATCAACAACAGCAAAGCACCAGGGCTACCGCTAGCTCAAAAGCTAGCCAGGCCTCTCCTGTATCACCAGCTCGGGAGGCCACGGATGAGTCCATCTCCACTTCCAAAATACATGCGCTTCTTCAGAAACTATCAGACAACCAAACGAAAATCCTGAATGACCAAGCCATACACTTTACAGACATCCGCAAGGATGTGTCAGAAACGAGAAGAGCTGTTACACCTTACAGTGACTTGGGTAAGACTATGATAAACTTTTAGATGAATGTTCCAGGTTTGTAACATTGGAAGTTGGAGATACTTGCTGTGCTCCACTACCTGTATCCTACCTCACAGCATAAGTCTACTACTTTATCCTTATAATTGATATTGTTCTTACTGTTGTTTTTTTATAGGCTCACGCTTTAACTTAAACTGTAGACCATGCATAGAATAGAATAGAATAGAATAGAAAATACTTTATTAATCCCTTGCGGGAAATTCTTTCGTCACAGCGCTCCAGTGTACAAAGGTAACGAATGTAACAGCAATTTTTTTGGAAATTACAAAATTACAAACTATAGGAAGAAGTGCATGCATGCATTATTAACAGGTAGGCATTATTATTTATGCCAAGATATGCATGGATAAATAAATGCAAATAAATCAGGCCATGTGTAATGCCCCCATCCTTGCATCTATTCCAGTCACTAAAAGCTTTATTTATTTGGGGATAGATATCTCTTCTTCCATACAGACAATAATTTAAAAAACAGTAACAGACTTAATAAAGTCATGGTGGATTTGGATAGGTGGTCTAACCTGCCTAATTTACTTTGTGGCAGGGTAGCCATAATTAAAATGAATATCCTGCCCAGAGTCAATTTTGTTAGCTTGATGCTCCCCCTTCCCCCACCCCCTCGATATTGGAGTAAATTACAGTCTGCAATAAGTAAATTTATTTGGCATGGCAAATGACCTCTCATTAAACTCACCACAATGCAGCGAGAAAGGCAACCCTGTGGTAACCCGTCTCTCCCAAATTTCAAGTTTTATGGGTGGGCCTTCACACCCATAAAACCTTTAGGACCTCTCCTAACTTGGCTTCAATCTGATGCTCAAATGTCATGGCAAGCTTTGGAGGAGCAGATGGTAGCTCCATTCTCTTTTACTAACATTCTGCATTCTAATATCTCACTCCATCACTGCCATTTGAGATTTGGTCCTATGATTTCATATTTGTTATCGTCGTTATCTGGCAACCTTTAGCTAGTTTAGTTAAGTTAAGAATCCAATGCTACGTGATTTGGAAAACATAACATTACTTACCAAGGTGGCCTGTGGTGGCCCTGAGGCGGTTGCTGTCGGCCAGGACTAGATTTTTGCAGAGCGACCATGGCCGACAGCACCATATCTAGTCGGGGGCGGGTGGGAATAGGGTCTGCCTAGCCTTTACGCAAACAAACATGACAGATCAGTCAAAGTGAGCCCCCTCGTGGCTGGCTATAGTGGTTACAGCTCATAAGTCCCGCACCCTTCATAAAAGCGACACTGAAAACTCAAAGTACTCTGATACAGTTTCTCCAAACGTGTTTATTATTTTCAGTAGTTATTATCACAATAATCCATGTCCAAGAGTCCATTTCCCTGGATGAGATGGTTTTTATTTGTTATTTGACACTATAAATACATACTGACCTCCCAGAGCTTTTTTTTTGGTACTTCCAGTTACCGGCATTTTGAATTTACATATTAGTTAAATATTTTATAATATTTAATAAAATATTTAATGTTGCTGTTATTTTCAGCGTGAGCCGCTTTACAAATGGCACCCCATAGCAAAGAGTCTTGGACCAAAATACTTCCTAGTCTTATTAGTGCCATATGAAGCATCAAGAGATCATCTAAGGTCATCAGGACCAGGTTTACGGTGTGTTCCCAGAAGCAGAACCAAACAAAATGAAGCAGCATTCAGTTCTTCTGCTCCTCACCTATGGACCAAACTTCCTGAACAGCTGAGGTCTGTTCACACTGTCAGCTGATTAAAATCAGGTTATTATTTACTTTTTCTCAAATTATGAATCATCTTAGTTATCAATTCGAATTTTGAATTGAATTTGCTCTTGCTGGATTCTGATTCTGGATTGTAGCGTATGTTTAGGCAGCCTGCGGGAAAGGGAACTGGACTTGTAACTGGAGGGTCACCAGTTCAAGTCCCCAGGCTGGTGTACCCCTGAGCAATGTACCCAACCCCCATTGCTCCCTGGGTGCAAGTCAGTGTGGCCGAGTAAGATGGGTCAAATAACAATTTCCCTAGGGGGATTAATAAAGCTTTAGATTTCCATCATTATGCAAAAAAAAAAAGAACAGATTTGGTAGCAGCTTACTGTGAAGGTAGCCTATGGTATGCTATAGAGTGGGAGTGGGTTTGGCCAGGAAAAATCAGAAGCAGATTGAAAAATTCCAAAATTCCAAATCAGCTAATCAACCAATACCCAGAGAGCCACCTCTTGGCCAGCAGGTGTGTGTGTGTTCAATCAGCCTGGAGGGCTTCTCTGCGGTCACTCTGTGACCGTCACACTGACACATTGACTAAAGTGTATACATATGAATTCTGATGCTGTGACGGATATACATTCATTGGAATGCCTGGGAAAGACATACTCTAAGTCCCTCTGTCAGGGAGATCAGAGGTCAGAGTGTCAAAGATTCTCCCAGCTTTTCTATCTACTACAGTATTGCAGTCTTATTTATACGCTGAATCTTTGTTACCTTCCGCATCATCACGTGAGATTACATCAACTTTTAAAACACATGTGGAGAGATCACTAAGTTTCAAGATATAACTTTCTCCTCCACTATCTCTAAACTGTCAAAGTTGTTTTTCGGGGGAACAAGGTGTCCAAGAAAAAATATTATATCTTTGACAGTTTTAACGATTGCACTAACATGTCTGTCCAGTAGAAATAAATATAACAAAATATAACATTGGTGTAAAGAATTACAGAGTAAATAAAGAATGAAAATAGGTTATTTTCCGATCTGTTCATGATTTTCTATTCGTGTACACATTACACATTTCCTGTTTGGTGACAAAGTCAGAGGAGACATTTTTAATCACTTTTCATTTAAAATGATACATCCTTCTCACATATGAAGATGTTACTGGCATGTTAGCTCATTTTTCCATTGTTCTATGTTTCTTAGATCAATCAATAGTTATATATATATTTATGATATATTTACAGTCTAGATTTTGAAAACTTTTGTGTCTGTCACTGTCTGTGTTGCAGTTCTCTGGCCTCTACCTGTTGTCGTTCTCTGTCATCATCTTGGGCCTGGTCCTTTACTTCTCCTCAAACACCTACGTCGCCCAGGATCCGAGGGTCTATAAGCAGTTCAGGAACACAGGCAGCCAGCTGGTCACTGACCCTCCCCTTGTCAGTCGTGGAGTCCCAGAACCTTCTGTTACCTACACCAGCCTGGGCCGTGACCTGGGTGACGAGCTTCCTGTGCGTGTAGCCTAAGATGATGTGGGAGGGTTTAGTCTTTTGTCAGCATGGTTGGATCAGTTTAAGTGTATATAACATTAGACAGGTATTCTGGCTGTAGTCTGACTGTAGTCTGGCTGTTGTCTGACTTTAGTCTGATGGTAGTCTGACTAGTCTGGCTGTAGTCTGACTAGTCTGGCTGTAGTCTGGTGGTAGTCTAGCTGTAGTCTGACTGTAGTCTGGCAGTAGCCTGACTGTAGTCTGGCTGTAGTCTGTCTGTAGTCTGACTGTAGTCTGGCTGTAGTCTGGTAGTAGTCTAGCTGTAGTCTGGCTGTAGTCTGTCTGTAGTCTGACTGTAGTCTGGTGGTAGTCTAGCTGTAATCTAGCTGTAGTCTGACTGTAGTCTGACTAGTCTGGTGGTAGTCCAGCTGTAGTCTGACTGTAGTCCGACTGTAGTCTAGCTGTAGTCTGGCTGTAGTCTGACTAGTCTGGCTGTAGTCTGGCAGTAGCCTGGCTGTAGTCTGGCAGTAGCCTGGCTGTTGTCTGGCTGTAAGTCTGCTCAGCAGAGCAGCTGTGCCGTCACCAGGTATGTCCAGCTTTTCATTCATGGCCAGTACAGAGGGACAGAGTCTCCACCTGCGCACTCGCAAATGTACAGTGTCCTCCTATAGTATTGGAACAGTGAGGCCAATTCCTTTATATTTGCCATAGACTGAAAACATTTGGGTTTAACATCAAAAGATGAATATGAAACAAAAGATGAATATTTCAGCTTTTACTTCCAGGTATTTGCATCTGGATCTGATACACAACATAGAAGATGGCACCTTTTGTTTGAACCCACCCATTTTTCATGGCTAAATGATCATCCATGTGTATAGACAGTATTGAAATTTCACATATTTTGTATGTAACACCTGTGCATATATACAGTATGTGTCCATCTGATCCAAGTGAATCCAGCAGCTCAGTGACTGGAGTCACATCTCATCACTGGAGTCACATCATTGTAGTGATAGACATCTCCTCACGCTTTGACATGTTCTGCTGTGGATGTTTTTAGGCTGATACAAAATAAATTTAGATATCATCTATTTCATTTTATTCTCTACACCAAAAATACATGAAAGGAAGAGTCTATTTCTTTACTGCTATGGTGCTAGAAGCTGTAAATGGTTAAATAGTCACTTTTACTGAGCGATATTTTGGTCTGTCAGACCAATGATGACCCTTGTTTCATACCCTTGTATACAAGTTCCTTGTATGTTTTCTTCTTCTGGAAATGTTTCTTTATGGCTGAGGTCTTAATCCCTTTAGACTCCTCAAATATTTTTACTATACTTTACGATAGATTTTATATTAATAATATAAGAGCTTGTGAGTTGTAAAATAGTTTTTTTGTTTTCACTGTGTTGAACAAGGCCTAATGGTGCAGAGATGTTCTTTATCAACTATGTTTTCCTTATGTCGTTGTGAAGAAGGCTTTAAATCAGCATTTAGACTTTAAACAACTTGAGTACAGGAAACCAATGAAAAAGCCAGATGACCTCTGTCAATGGTGGGGGGCATGTAAACCCCTAACTACAGTGTCTTTTACAATACGTAAAGACACTGTCTCCAACATGATATCTATAATAGGTATGATCCATCAGTCACAGTGTTGTCCACGTCAATGATATATTTATCATTAAAAGTGTTCATGTTAAAGAAAGTCCTTGGGCAGGCTAATGAAGTAACATCTAATTGGGATTTCGATATTTTGGAGGAAATGAGGCGGGGTGTCAGACAGCTGCTCCAGGCTCAGCAGGAGGAGGAGACGGAGAGAAACTTAGGGTATGTTGAAGAAAACCTGCCAGGGAGCAGGTTAGGTTCACGGAGTATGTTGCCATGGTAACTGAATCAGATAAGCTGAACTGGCTTTGTGAAACCGAAAAATCTGAGTTTCCCTCATCTCAGGGTTAACTTACTTCACTAAACCTGCTTTCTGAACGTTTACATTAATCACACAGTACCCATACTTTGTTTCAGCAAAGTTTCTACATGGGGACTAAAGATGCTAAATGATCATGGCATCACAATCAAGAGCAAATGTGTGCACAATTTACAGTCATATATGTTACACCTAATATTATTTTGTATTAGTAAACAAATCATTTACAAGAGATATTTTGTATTTGAATCCAATGCATTTTTAAAAATAAATTAAAAATTCTGCAAACAAATCTATGACTCATCCGTGGGTCCCGACTCAGCCACTGAGAAACTGGTCTGTGTGATTTTTGGCACCTTGTCTCATGTCATGTTATTCCTCAACATGTAAAAGACCTTTGACAGTCTAACATAGAGACAGACAAACTCACATATATGGAGGGACACATATGAGATCCTAGATGGGTTTTGATCAATGGGTGGGAGGTTTATTGTCACATCTTCATATTTCTGTATTGTTTCTGTATTTCTGTGTTGTATTATTATTTTTGTATGTAAATGTAAAAAAATGACAAATGCAGTTGATAAGTTGAAAAATAAATGTGTGAACCTTTTCTTTTAACTGTCTTACTGCAAAGCTGTACTCATCTGATTTTGTCCACTAGGGGGGACAGCATCAACTCATGCTAAAAGCTGTAACAGATAGAACACTAAAGACATCATCAGCTTGTTGGATTTACTCATTGAATTACAGGTAGAGATATTATGTATATCAAAGTCTCGTTATACGCAGAAGATTTGCTTCTATACATCTCAAATCCAGCTAGCTCCTTTCCTGTGATTTTT
Organism: Solea senegalensis; assembly: GCF_019176455.1. NCBI lineage: Eukaryota > Metazoa > Chordata > Actinopteri > Pleuronectiformes > Soleidae > Solea > Solea senegalensis. The sequence continues at coordinate 17,748,815 of NC_058037.1, read as the reverse complement.
AGCATCCTGGAACGTTTTAATGCAAACTATTAAACCAAAATGCAAAGCATAGCATTGAGACCAAAATCATATTCATGATTAATATTCAATGGAATTGTTTTTTTAAATCATCATAAAAGTACTTAATGTTGTCATTATTTTCTTGGACAATAAAATATAAAATCAATGAGTTTTGTGACAGCAACATTTTGTATTTTACAACATTTATGATGATTATCATACAGTATATCAGTGAATGGAAGAAAACAACCTAATTCCTGTAAAAAACTAATGTTCAATTAAATGAATTGATTATTTTAACCTGTAATGACATTATTACACTTTTCACTTTACTGTATTCACTATCATTGGTTTTCATTTACAAATCCATGTGTGAGCTTCCCCACTCACAGCTCGTCCAGAGGAAGGGAAAAAGTCGGTGTGGTGGTGGAAAATAATCTTTTATTTGTGTCCAACAGAAAAAGTCCACCAAACATACAATGCCGTTCGTCGTTCGTCGTTCGTCGCTCTCTTTCTCTCTTCTCTCTTCTCTCTCCTCTCTCCTCTCTCCTCGCTCCTGCTTCCTCCTTCCGGACCCAGCCTACTGCAAGAGACCAGAACCAGGTTAAAGTGTGCTTATATAGCTGACTGATTACCTGATTCTGTCCAGCTGTCTGATCACTGGCTGAGCCACTCCTCCCTCTCCTCCAGCAGTCGCCGCTCTAACCATACCCCACTGCCACACCATGGTTTAAAGACCGAAGCTAACGTGACATCAGTATTCATGAAATCCGCTTATGCACGTCAGTAGCGTACTCCCATCATGCCTTTCACTGTTTATGGACGCGCCGAGGAAGTCGAGAACGTGGACGGCTCGTTCACATTGCCGAAAGGCATTGTGGGAGTAACACTACTGCGCATGCTCTACGGGCTGCACTACCCGGAAATAAACCAGGAAGTCAGAAACCTTTTTGGCATATGCACTGAGTGAGCCACTCCATAGGAATGAACAGAGCCAAAGGGGCGGAGCTACATCCACTTCTTATAATACATCCATGAACAAAACGGGTTAGCTCGCTAGCTCCCCGGTTGGCCGCTCACCCGACAGCTGAGTGCTGAAACAGCTGAGAGCTGAAATCCGGCGTCCGGAGTGTACTGTACAGAAACCCGCAGACAGGAGACCAGAAACCCTCGGTGTCGGACATGGTAAACAACAAGCTGCTGATGTGTTTTAAGTCCACTTGGAGCCAAAATCTTTGGCTAACAGCTGAGCGGCTAACGGCTGGTGCCGCTAAAAACTAGCGACAAAAAAACATTAATTGCGTCACCAGCTCAACTTTTATTTTGTATTAACAAGTAACAAAGATGGTTAAGAAAAATATAAGGAAGTAAAAGTACACATTTTATTGAGGGAATTAACAGCGCCATTATTATGTTTCTTAGCTCACTCTCCACCTGCACTGTGTCCGCCACGTTTTCGTTCAAATGTCTGTTGTGATGAGTAGCGTGGGTGGGAGAACACTACGTAGTACGTACATGTAAGGGGCGTGGCTGAGCAGCTGCACTAGGCTTTTAGGCTCAGAGAGAAGCGATCAGCTTTGCAAGGCAACATAAAAATAATATATACGTATAATATGTATATATATATATATATATATATATATATGTTTATATTTATGTAAAAATATATATACAGACTGTATACTATATGAAGAGAGATGGACATGTTTTTACAGATAACTGAAATAAATTTAGTTTGAACCCAATAATCAGATGCATTTTGATCAAGCACTGTTTCTATGCACAAAATACTTTTTCAAAATAAACTTTTGGGATGTGATTTATTTCATTCTTGCTGATAATGAAAGAAAATACCTGCAGATGGCACACTGTGCACCTTATAGATTAAATAAAGAAACAACAAAGAGATGAGATCAAATATGAAATCAAATATAATAGCCTCAGAAGGGCTAAATATCAGCACTGGGTGTAAAGTAATTTTTTGAGGTAGGTTTCTTTTTCTTTTTTTTACAAAATTAGGTATTTTCGTTTTTTCAAAATGATGCAAGTTGAAGTTTCGAAGAAGCCACTACATGCTTCAAATTACAGTATTGTGGGTCTTAAAACCATAAACTTTGTATTTGAATTGGGGTTGTTTGTCTGGCAGTAACACATTCCAGTGCTTAATCAGCTGCATCACAGAGGGAACACATGGCTACTTAATATGCAGCTGCAGAGGCTCCTCACTCTTACTGCTGCTTCGAATGAAGATGGAGAAGGGAAAACACACTGCAGAAGAAGTAAATCGTGGCTGTTGCCGTCTTAACGAACACAGAGGCTTCTGGTCATGCTGACGTTGATCTCACTTCTGCTACGTTCGGACTTTATCGATAATGCGTTGTCATTTAAACAAGCGGACTTTATCATTCTCCAGAGCTTGTGATCTTCTTCTGGGGTGAGTTTTCATTAACGTTGTTAATCTACGATGCATTAGTATTCATTCAAGGGATTAAAAAAATGTTTAATGCTGGACACTGTCTTTTCCCACTGTGCATTTCTGAACGTTATGTGGTTACATTGTTATTCTTGTTTTTAATTTTTATTCAAGTGCTTTATGTAACAGAAGTATTTCCCTCTGGGGATCAATAAAGTCAATTCTGATTCTTATCAGTCCACTGAAGTGCTTAAGGCAAATAACACTACAGTAACTACTAAATTAAGTACATTCATTTCTTTCTCTGGGAACCCCCTGGGACCTCTTCATAGAACCATCGGGGTCCCTAGGCCTGCTATTGATAACCATTGTTCAAACTACTACAATAGTATATATTGTAATATCAGATGTCACTGACAGCTAGACTGAGAGGGGATTGTGCTATGTAAATGTGATGTTTCTGTCTCTTGGCTGTGTAAATCTTGTAAATATTTGAGGCTAAAATTCTCCCTAAAGCAGTTTGAGGAGTGCCTACATTCAAATGGCCACATAGTCTTCAAATATATATATATATATACATATATATATATATATATATATTTTTTTTTTGTATTTTCGAATATGTGTTCGACATTGATGGAAATCTTAGAAATGACACTGTAAATAACTCCCACTGCCCACTTGCTGCTGGTTTTGCCATTGCTTGGCACCTCTGTGAACTCTTCAAGAAAACAATTCAAGGGGACAACCTCATAATTGAGACAATGCAAAGCTGTCATCAAAGCACAATGTCAGTACTTTGAAGAATCTAAAGAATATACTTCATATGTTTCTTTATAGCTCCTCATACTCTAATTTAGAATAATGTGATGTCTTCAATATTCATTTACAATTTGGATATATACAGAAAAAAACACTGAATGACAGGAATGTGTCCAAACCACTGTATAGAAATAAAACAGAGTTTATCCAATAGAGGGCAGCATACCGCGAATGCTTTATAATAATCTACGAGTGGTGTGTCAGAAGAGGAAGAAAAGCGAAGCGTCCTCCATCTTCTAGGACAACAGTCAGACCGAACGAACGGAGATTAAGACAAACATCAGCGATCATGGGAGCTGTTCTGGGACTGTGCTCCATGGCGAGCTGGGTGAGTTCACCAACACACGCTGCTAACAATGCTAAAGATGCCGTGTGTGTGTGTGTGTGTGTGTGACTGTGTCTGCCCTCAGACCATGACTGCGCACTTACACGGAGGACGGGCCGCGGCTCGCTCTCTCTCTGTGTGTGTGTGTGTGTGTGCGTGCGTGCGTGCGTGCGTGCTCATTGTTATCGACGTGTTCAGACAGACACACAGTGCTGCGTATGTGCGCGTGCATGCGTGTGTGTGTGTGTCTGGAACAGTCTGTGTACATAGAGTGACGCAGTATGCTCACGCTGTGACTAGATCCTGCGTGTGTCAGCTAAATCTGTTTAGGTATTTTGATGTTGCAACACACACACACACTTAGTAAACAACTCTCTCCCCGCGTGTGTTTGCAGATCCCGTGTCTGTGCGGCAGCGCCCCCTGCCTGCTGTGTCGCTGCTGCCCCAGTGGGAATAATTCCACAGTGACTCGTCTCATCTACGCCTTCTTCCTGCTGCTGGGAGTGGGAATAGCTTGCATCATGCTGATGCCTGGTATGGAGGGTCATCTCAAGAAGGTACTACACACATCATCAACAGCAACACACAGCGTGCGTGTGTGTTTCTGCCCTGTTGTCTCTTCATTATTAGCTGCAAAATTCCCCTAGTCAAGAAATATCTTCCTTCTTTTTTTTGTGATGCAAAATGATGCAAGCCTTGGTCCAAGGTGTGAAACTACAATGCTAGTTCCACACTTTTTAGACCCAGGCGTAGGAGGAACGGGACCTTATTCCCAGAATGTAAACAGTGTCTTTACTAACAGTTACGCTAACAGGTTCTTGCTCTGCAGAGTAAACTGAGAATGACAATGACATGTCTGCGAGGGGAAAAGACCTGCCTCTCAGGGAAAATGAGGGGCCGGCTGGTGGCAGTGGGCACTGGCCGGTGTTGGTAGGCAATATAATAAGTGGAGCAGAATGTGAGTTTTTATAAAATGAAAATGGAGGGAAATACCACTACTACTGATTAATCATTTGCTCAGTTAATCACCAACTATTTAAATCTTAATTGTGACTGTTTTCGTTTTTCTTTGCTGCCGTACACCAGAGAAACCAGAAAAACACAATATCTTTGCTTTGTTGACAAACCAAGACATTTGAAGATGTCATTATTTTGAGGATTAGATCAACATGTCTTTTATATTTAATGACAGTTTATGGTCAAAATAGTATTAGGGCCACATTGAGAAAACATTTTTTCACAGACTTTGAGAATAAAGTTGTTTTAGAAGAGGAGAGTTGTTAAAATGAGGATTTCGTGGAATTGTACTTAAGAATAGGTTTCACAAATAAGGAGATACAAGGAGATCTTTTGGCACATCAGCATCACATTGTCATAAGAATCAGGACTTTACTGAAAGGTTAATGGCTGCTTTTGTGGAGGGGGAAATGGCTTTAACTGGTCCACTGCAGGGTTATCCGTGGATGCATAAGCTGTCATTCAGAGGTGTTTTGTGGTTTCTCAAGAAACAATCCGATTGATAATTAAGATTTCGGATCCAGAAGGAGTCGAGGTCTGGCGAGCACAGCGTCTCTAACGCCAGCAGTACATCTGCAGAGACCCTAACGCCTTATGTCATATGGATTCGTAACATGATAAAGTAGAGAAACCACAAAACCCCTCTGAATGGCACCGATAACCCTGCAGCGCACCAGTTCAAGATTCAAGATTCAAGATTTCTTTATTGTCATACCAACACACATTAGACATGAGGTCAGAACGAAAATCAGTCTCTCCAGAACCCGGTCGGCCCAGCAATAAGAAGAATAAGAGAAGAAGAAAAGAAGAACCAACAGTTTAACTTAACAAAATATAAATTAAAAGATTAAAACTTTAAAACCTCTGGAGGTAAGGTGCTGTGCAAAAAAGAATTGGTGCAAGGGTGGTGTACGGTACTGGGGGCATGTGCAAAGTACAGTCCGTGGGGGGTGGGGGCAGCAGGGCTATGGGGGCTACAGAGAGTTCAGGAGTCTGACAGCTCCAGGGTAGAAGCTGTTTCTCAGTCTCGTAGTCCTGCTCTTGATGCTCCGTAGTCTCCTGCCTGAGGGGAGGGGGGTGAACAGGGTGTGTGCTGGGTGCAGTTAAAGCTATTTACCCACCACAAAAGCAGCCATGTCCTCTAAGTCAGCCTGGTTCTTTGTGCGGAAAAGATGCACGATTTTACTCTCGTAAATTTACGACTTTAATCTCCTAAATTAAGACTTTCTCAAAGTCTTTGAATTTTTTTTCCCTCAATGTGGCCCTAATACTCCGTCGTACAAAACAATTCAGATAATGATAACAATCATGTTTACACCCCGTGCAATTTCTGTCTCCATAGACTGAATGACCTGGGGAAACATTTGCATTATTTCAAAGTGAGCCCGCTATTACGAGCATTTCAGCACCTCCAGACTCAAACTTTAATGAAAGTGTGATAAAGGGACACTTTGGGAGCTACTTTGAACATTCTTCTGCTGTTCTGTTTATTGCTACAACTAACGATTATTTTCATAGTCAGTTAATCTGTACATTATTTTGTTGATTAATCAATTAGTTGTTTGGTCCATTAAATGTCAGAAAAAATTAAAAAATGTTGATCAGTGTTTCCCAAACTAGTAAATGATGTTCTCAAATGTTTTTTGTCCACAAACCAAAATGACTCAGTTTTAAATATGAAGCAGAGATGAGGTTCCCATATAAACACGTTATACGTTTATTTGAGTATATTGTTATTGTATAGATCATAAACGTGTATAATAGCCAAACTTATTGTTATTTTTTTCATATCCTGTTAGCATTTGGGCTAGCGGTTATCAGCGTAATTGTAAAAAAAAGTAGCGATAATTTCATTTTACTGTACGTGGTCAGTAAAGAGAGAGAGAGAGAGATGGAGTATGTCCACATAGAGAGAAGCAGACGAGACGGGAGCAAACGTCACTCAAGAGAAGAGAAGCTCCTCGTACACTAAAGACAAGTAACACAGGTTTGTACTGATTAACTGAGATTTTCTTACCTGGTCTGTTCAGTAACAACAGAAATACAACATGTGTTTATATACCGTTTAGCATCTCTATCACATCATGACAGTGTAATCTATATCCCTTTGATGTGTTATCTCATTATAACAGTTGTTGCCTGAGTAACTTTAGCTGAATGATTATATGATATACACTCCTGGTCTACCACTTGACTTTTTTGTTCCATAACCCTCAGGATATTTTAAGAAGTTTAAAATTACTGTCTTACTGCAGCAATGGTGTGTAATGGCCTTGCTGAAACAGTGGGTACGGAAAATATTCAGACCCTTTTAAATTTTTCACTATTTCATTGCAGCCATTTTCTAAAATCAAAAAAGTTCATTTTATTTCTCATTAATGTACACTCAGCACCACATCTTGACAGAAAAAAAACAGAAATGTAGACATTTTTGCAAATGTATTAAAAAAGAAAAAGTGTAATATCACATGGTCATAAGTATTCAGAGCCTTTGCTCAGTATTGAGTAGAAGCTCCTTTTGAGCTAGTACAGCCATGAGTCTTCTTGGGAATGATGCAACACGTTTTTCACACCTGGATTTGGGGATCCTGTGCCATTCTTCCTTGCAGATCCTCTCCTGTTCTGTCAGGTTGGATGGTGAATGTTGGTGGACAGCCATTTTCAGGTCTCTCCAGAGATGCTCAATTGGTTTAGGTCAGGGCTCTGGCTGGGCCTGTCAAGAATGGTCACAGAGTTGTTCTGAAGCCACTCCTTCGTTATTTTAGCTGTGTGCTTAGGGTCATTGTCTTGTTGTAAGGTGAACCTTCAGCCCAGTCTGAGGTCCTGAGCACTCTGGAAGAGGTTTCCTTCCAGGATATCTCTGTACTTGGCCTCATTCATCTTTCATTCAATTGCAACCAGTCGTCCTGGCCCTGCAGCTGACCCCCATAGCATGATGCTGCCACCACCATGTTTCACTGTTGGGATTGTATTGGGCAGGTGATGAGCAGTGCTTGGTTTTCTCCACACAATTAACGCCAAAAGTTCAATCTTGGTCTCATCAGACCAGAGAATCTTATTTCTCATAGTCTGGGAGTCCTTCATGTGTTTTTTGGCAAACTCGCTGCGGGCTTTCATATGTCTTGCACTGAGGAGAGGCTTCTGTCGGGCCACTCTGCCATAAAGCCCCGACTGGTGGAGGGCTGCAGTGATAGTTGACTTTGTGGAACTTTCTCCCATCTCCCTACTGCATCTCTGGAGCTCAGTCACAGTGATCTTTGGGTTCTTCTTTACCTCTCTCACCAAGGCTCTTCTCCCACGATTGCTCAGTTTGGCTGGACGGCCAGGTCTAGGTAGAGTCCTGGTCGTCCCAAATGTCTTCCATTTAAGGATTATGGAGGCCACTGTGCTCTTAGGAACCTTGAGTGCTGCAGAAATTCTTTTGTAACCTTGGGCTGATCTGTTCCTTGCCACAATTCTGTCTCTGAGCTCCTTGGGCAGTTCCTTTGACCTCATGATTCTCATTTGTTCTGACATGCACTGTGAGCTGTAAGGTCTTATATAGACAGGTGTGTACCTTTCCTAATCAAGTCCAATCAGTTTAATTAAACACAGCTGGACTCCAATGAAGGAGCAGAACCATCTCAAGGAGGATCAAAAGAAATACAGCATGTGAGCTAAATATGAGTGTCACAGCAAAGGCTCTGAATGACCATAAGATATTTCAGTTTTTCTTTTTTAATAAATTTGCATACATTTCTACATTTCTTTTTTTTCTGTCAAGATGGGCTGCTGAGTGAACATTAATGAGAAATAAAATGAACTTTTTTGATTTTATCAAATGGCTGCAATGAAACAAAGAGTGAAACATTTAAAGGGGTCTGAATACTTTCCGTACCAACTATACACTTGTGGTGAAGATGACTGGCGGAGCACAGATATCTAACTCAGTTGCTGGAGACAAAACCAGGTGTAGTTTTTGATGCCCTGATGATGCATCAATGTGCGGATGGTAACCCACCTTCTGCTGGTGTGTCAGGGGTAAACTGGTGTTCTTGTGGCAACTGTAGGGACATGACTACAGACCAGGAGTGGAAAATCTGAGGCCAGGTTCCAACCATGTAAAACTACAACACTGCCTTGAAGGTTGTTACAAACCTAGCTTGTTGGGGAAGGGGAAATAACATAAATAACCAGATGGAATTGGTTTGGCAAAAATTAGTTTGTTTTATTAATACGGTAGGTAAATTTAACATAAATCAGTCACAATAAACCAAGGGAGGAGGCCACTATTCCCAAAATCAAAATACAGAAACAAACCAAAACACCAAACTGGGAATAGCACCTCTAAGTAAATGTAGGACAGAGTTTGGCAACTAAACAAAATACAGACTCACGGCCGTCAACGTAGAGCACACACTTAAAATCAAAAGGAATAGTTTAAAGGAGACATATTATACCCTATTTCCCCAAGTTAAAATAGTTCCCTGGTGTCCTAATGAACATGTCAGTGACATGCTTTGGTCAAAATACCATAAGGATGAAGCATCATAGCAGTTCAATTACCCTGCTAAACCCGCCCCTTTTAGAACGCTTGGTTTTGTGCATGGTCCCTTTATATGCAAATGAGACACAGGCAAACACACACCCACTTCTTTCAGGGGGTTTCTGATTTGTCCTTTTTACTGCACTCACTTGCTCAGCTCCTGTTCCCTCCACTCCATTCCTCTCCCCCTCCCTCCACTAGTTCTCTGACAATATCAACATGGCAGCGTGCACGGAAAACAGCGAGAGTGCCGTCACAGGAAGAGACGTCCTACATAAGGATGGAGCCAAACACTGTCCAACTGTAAATCAGTTAAAATCACTTAGGGACAGCACCACTGATCACCAGCGGCGAGCTGCATAAACTGCCGCTGTATGTGACTGTATCAGACTGAGTCTGTGCTCCGGTAATGAAGGATGTACTGAACAAATATTTTTAATTAGGACTTGTCAGAATGGTCAGTTATGAGCTCTATGTGACCTTTTCTTTAAAATGTGTATGTTTGTACGTCGGTGAAATACGTTCGCTGACTAAATACAGCGACCGCTGGCCGCACTCTGATGTGAAGTGGTGCGAACACACAAACACAAGTTTGCTGACTTTATCCGGCACATTAGCTTCATATATAAAATCCTCAGAGGCTGGAAGTTTGTGTAAAACACTGTGCTCCACTGTGCTGCACCAACAGCACACTGTCCCTCCAAGGACATAATACCCTTCCGCCTCTGCCTGTACTCTCGCATTTATAGGACAAGGTGGAGCTAAGGTGAGGCGAATTCAACATTGCATCTTTATGGTCCTGCTCAGGGACCTTTCGGGTGTTGACTGGTATTTTCACCACATTTCCTCCTCTCAGGCATTCCTGTTTTGTCAACTCTTTCACACTATGAAACATAAAGCAGATGTAACATCTTGAGGTGTAGTCACACTACAGCTCTGAATACAAGTCATTCAATAAATAGATCCATAGATGTTCCAGCAACTAATATGCAATACCTCTCCCACTACATCCCCTCAATACACACATACACACAAACACTTACCGATCAGCATATCTCAGTGTATTAAGTGTGTGTTCGGTCGCTAAATGACAAGGTGAAATGTTGGCAATCATGCATGTCAGAGAGTCACCAATAAATGAGTCTTTTAAAACCTAGAATGAGAAGAATGAAAACCACCATGAAAATAATAGACATTTTGTATTTTGATCAAGCACACTTGATAAAAAAAAAAAACTTAAAACGGACATGTGAAAATGTCCTTAATTTCTCACTACCTGTGTAAGTTTGCTTTGTCTGAAAGGTATGTGCTGTTTCTTTTGATCGAGAGTCCGGATACATTCTTTGAGCTGAAAAACAAACAAAAAGAACTTCATCATACCTTTGATTTATATGTGTGATCTCAGAGTGTATGAACATGTGTGCCCGCAGAGCTTACAGCCAACAGGCTCTGGTTTATCTCAGCGCCCTCGATACGACTCTGTCTGTTTGGATCTTTGGTGTCGGATGCCCTCTCACTTCCTGCAAGGTCCACAAACCAAATTCTACAGGCACACAGACACATGTCTTGAGTCAATCATGTTATATGAGTGCCAATGGGTTTTTTTGTCAAAACCCTTTTAAGTCAAAACTATTACAAAGACTGCATGTCATGGAGTTGTTAAGATATCAATAAAGCCCATTGAGCGCTGGGACTCACCTGCCAGCTGACTGGAGGTTTTCACCTTTGAGCTGAATTTCAAGCAAGGCATGAGACCGAGAAGAAAGTGCATTTACTCCATTCGTCCCCTGCTTGCGTTCCTTAATGCCCTGTGAAATCACCTTTTTTAGGGGCAATGGGATAATGAGGAGACAAGGGAGAGAGAATGAGAGAGATTGAGGTTTTTAAAGAGGGTGAAGTAGCCACTGTATCAAATTTGCTGGTGCATTGGTGAGGATGTGTAAGAAATAAGACAATGCAAGCAAAGTTTGATTCTACAGAATCATTCATAATAATCAGTTAAAACAAAATTTTCTATCCTCTGCCATGGTGAGTTGGAGTGTGAATCACAGCAGCAACTCTGGAATGTGCTGTTTGCATATGAGAGCATGTATTTTAAAGAGATAAACCTCCAGCAGTGAGTCGGCCGACTCCACCCTGACAGTCCGCAATCCGGCAATTTGAACCGCTTTCTTTCTGTCCTCCCTCGCGAACAACCTACAGACAGATGAGCAGAGGGAGAGGAAACAAGATATAAAACACATACAAAACCAACAAACTACTTTCAACATGTCCTTCTAACAAACGCACACACACCTTTTCCTGTGGTCCAACAGGTCATACAGGTGGCCACAGTAAATCTCAAAGAAACTGACATACGCCTGATTTTGCACATGAGAGGTGGACAAGTGTGTAAAGATGTCCCGGACTGCAAGTTCATACAATCCAGGCTTCCCTGTGGCTGAGCCCAACATGGTGTGAGTCTTCCCCGCACCTGTCTGGCCATATGCAAAGCAAGTGGCCTCGCCTCTGTGGACATACACAAGACAAATAAGGATAGAGGACACACAGATTCACATAAGCATATAGCTGAAATTATCACAGGCATTCTTCATATTCAAACCCTAAAACTGACTTCATTATATTTGAATTGAAAGGAATGTGGGTGAGCTTTCACTTTGGTGCCAATTAATATTCTCTAAGAAGCTTTGTAGCTTGTCAACATGCCTTTTTTTTTAGCAAATTTATGTCTGACTTTTACATTTCAGGAAGAACAAATCATTGTTTCTATGCTGCAAGGGCACCAACAATTTTTGTCACCGTGTATATATACCTACCCACTGAGCATGTGCTGCACCAGAGGATATGCTGTTCTCTGATACACTTCCTCATTGGAACTCTCTTCTCCAAATACCTGGTTAAAGAAGAACCTGTGCTGCAGAGGCCAAAGTAAGAGTAAAGTAAATATCCAGTTGTATAAATCAAGCAATTCATCTCATTACAGTTTCACATTCTATGCGTGAGACACTGCAATTAGTGTCTTTAATCACAGTGATAATATAGAACAAAAACACAATTTCAGACAAAACAATAACATCTACCTGCAGTATGTATTGTGTGAGATCCAAAGCTACTTTGGTTTCATTGATGACAACACACTCTCTGTCTGAAGTCGTCACAGCATCTGCTTCACCTCTCCTGCTCTCTGCACACGTCAGAGGTCTTTTCCTCACGCACACACAAATCCGCTGCTCTCCTTGCCTCCTGTGCACACACCCACACACATAAATTGGTTGGCACAGATATTCTCCTTTTGACAATTCATTGACTTCAATTAATTTGGACAGCATAACCAACACGTTATCCCTAATCATAACCAGTTAATACCTAACCACTATTCAAATCTTAGCCCTTAACTTAACCAGTTTCTCAGAAATTAGATTCTGCCACATAAGGACCAGGTTATGGTCTCCATGGGGACTGCTGGTCTTGACAAGGTCTGAGTTTATGCCAGAAAGGGTCATAAAGCAATGACAAATACAAACACACACACACACACATAGGATTAAGGATGATAGTGTCCAAGATGCTCAGACACTTTGTAAACTATATAATATAAGGAAAAACATTCCATGAGTAAAATAAGTTTTAAAATGTGTGGACACTATTGTTACTAATCTCTAAATATCCTTCATATTCACTAACTGTACTTATACCTGGAAGCAGTTATGGCAATACAAACCACTGCCACTCACCTTTTGTTCAGAGCAGGAGTGGAACTCCGTGGTAGTCCGTAGTTGTAGCCAGGTGTTCTCTTTGATTCATAAATGGGTGGTGAATTAGTCATGGATCCAGAATCCCCGTTACTGCTAATTTCTGTGAGAACTTTATCCTTCTTAGAGATGCTTTTAGGGTCTTTGAGCCCAGGTGGTTTGCCGTTAGACCTCTTTGACACCACTGTTGCAGGCCTGGGTTTTTGTTGGTAGACTGACGCACACTTTGGTGACCTGATCACCAAAGATCTGGCGCATGAGTTGTCCTTGGTGTCTCCTCCTGTGAGATGATTAGATGGGTGACTATAGTATTCTGTAATGTGGTTGTCTCTCCCAGGTGTGGCTGAGCCTTTGCCATGGACTGACATGGCATTAACATTATGGCCAGTGTAGACAGGAGCAGAGTGTACGGGACGAGAAGGCAGCCTCTGATGATGATCGGTGCTTCTGTGGCTGAGATCAGGCCGTCTGCGAAGGCATGATGGTCTGTCAAATGTGGCTGCATTCTGCCTATTCACGACAAAGTCCCTCTCATTCTCAGCATCATCGATATCATCATCATGACCCACGCAGCCGTCATTAGTAAAACAACCATTTACTACAGCAAAGCCTTTAGCACCAGCATTTTCAATGTAATCATCACCGTCTTCGTCCTCATATTCAAGAGAGTCGAGAGTTTTGACCATTTGGATCAGATTGAACAGTCGAGTCCTTTCCTCCATAGTGCGGATTCCTAGGATGGGAAAGTCCTCCATGGTGAGTGCAGAAAGGTGGGCAACACAACGAATTCCTATTGACGTAAACCTGACAAGACAGCAGACAGAATATTAGTCAGAGAGACAACAACATGTGCTGGATGTTCTCTTTGTGTGAGTGTGAGTTCTTACCTGGCATAGTGATGCTGTAGCCCGAAAGCACTGAGACACTCATTCAGGTAAATTTTCATTTTTTTTCCCCCGTTCTTCCTCTTTGTTGTAATTTTATTTACTCAATTTAACCTGTGAATGGCAGTCATGTGGGTTTAATAAACTGGTCACAAAAAGTAAATGTATATACATAGAGTCGCTGTACAACTGTAATTCTATGACAATGGGATAAACATGAATGGAAAATAACAAAATAAACTACAGCATTCACACTACATGAGCTCCACACTGCAGCCGCACCACTTAACACACTGTACATTTGAATGGGAATGGGCAAAGCATAGGTCATGATATGGTATGATAGTGAAATTTGACACTTGCTTTAGTAAGAAGCCAGGACAGCACAGTGCAGTCATGTCACACATTTCTGTATCATAGCAAATATGATAAATATAGATCGCAGAGCCAAGCAACTCAACTGGAATAGCCATGCCATATGAAGCCCTCTTCATATGCATGCATTAGGTGAGAGGGCTGTTAACTGTACATATGAAACAATGAAATGTTCTAGATCATCTGATTCAGAGTGAATTGCATTTTATTCAAGCTGAGTCAGAGGTTCTCAAATTTGTGTCAGCCAAGGAACACCGAAAAAGAAAACAAAACAATTCCAGGGACCGTGTTAGGAGAATTATAGACAGGGTAGTTGAAATAAAATAAAACAAAGTAATTCCACAAAACAAAATAAAGAAAATACAAGTTTAAGTAAGTATACAATTAAAAAAATCTAATATATCCAATGGTGAACAGTAACGTACTGAAATTACTGTTAATGTGGTCAAACTATGCTCTTTGCAAAGGCTTTTACGGTAAAAACTCTGCAAACCAATGAATCAAGCTGATTTATAAGGATGCCGACATCCGGTTTTCAAAATACAAACACCGATTTAAAAGCGCTAATGTGTGACGTTTAACGGTTGAGTAGAATTGCCTGATTTGCAGTATGCTAGTAGCCATAGAGGAGCCATAAGAGAATTCCCTTAATACACTTTCTCAAATTTCAGTTATTAGGCCTCTGAAACATATAGCTGAGGATGTTCGTTATTCTTTCCATTCAAATATGTGCTTTCAAACGTGTACATAGAAGTAAAGCGCTCTCAGTGTTTTATTTCAAAAACCGGATGTCAATATCCTTACAAACCAGCTTGCTTCATTGTTTCGAAAGCTTTTTACCGTAAAAGCCTTTTGGAGTTAAAAAATTCAACGTTTTTCTAACCGCTTTTCTAACACAGGCAACAAGAAACATAAAACTTACCAGATTCACACCAGACAGAGTTTATGCCACATTTCATCTCAGCGAGGTGACTCAAGAGACATGTATCCATGAATATTTGAGAGCTGCATGAGTTGTGCTACTATCTCCATGTCCCCAGAGAGAGAGGACGTTTGAAATTTCCTGCTGTCAATGAACGCAACACCTGTTTGACCAGGTGGTGGAGCCACTACACTCACAGAAACATTTGCCTTCATTATTCATCACAAATTCTTTACAGCGCTTCCAAATCTTTGATGACTTTCATGTCTGTCTATATCTGTATTGGTAGCCTATGTGTGGATGCATGTATCTATGTATTCATATTCATCTGTTTATTATTTATTTACGGATATATTTATAGTTTACTGTTTGGCTGGTTATATCGGCTAATAATAATAATTATTACAACTGCAATGGGGATAAGGTTGGGTCATCCTAGTCCATGAACATGTAACAGAAATAAAATAAAATTTAACAAAAAGGAGCACAAAGGAGCAAGGCTAGAATTATATAAGCAGAGAATTAGACTGCGATGTGTACAGTCTTTTGGCCTTATTATTGTTTTTATGCATTATATTTAATAGCATGAAATAATTAGTAACGTTGTGCATTAAGGCTGTGGGTTTCTTAAATACTGTGAAAACTGTAATGTAGCAGAGTCAGATACTTTAGAATCCACTCTATGATATGATATTATTGAAGGTAAACTGAGGTATATTGTCTGTTTTCAGAGATGATTAATCGTGAACATCAGACCACAACACAGTAACATGAGAACTTGGGGGAAAAGATGTATCCTTTCATGAACGTAAAGCAGAAAAGGGGTTACAAATATTCCCACTCCAGTTCAGTAGATGGCGGTAACGTGCCACTAGGATTGACAACAACGCATAGATCAAACAAATACACAATTAATCAAGAAAGTAATGGACAGATTATCATTCTAATATTGTATTCATTCATAACGTTGCACAATTACGCTGCTCACATTACAATGAATAGATTTTGTTTCTTTATTCAGTTCAATTCTGAGGAAATAAATGCACAATTCTGTGATTTAAGAATTTTGAGTAAGAAAATGCAGAATTGCAAAAACACTGCTCACATTACACTAAACAGGTTTCGTTTCTCATGTGTTTTACTCTTAATAGCTGCAGTGTACTACTACAGTACCATTTCATAATTTTATTCTTTCTTTTTATAACAGTGTTTATCTTCAATACTTTGTTTAATAGTCTTATATTTCCGTGTTCCATGTTTTGAAATGACTTTTATTTCTTCTATTTTAAGAGTTGTAAAGTGCCTGAAAATGAACACAAAAAGCTCCGTTTGTCTATTTCTATCTTTTTGATAAGACATAAACACACAAACACAAATATAGCTCAATATCAAATGAAATAAATATACATTATTCACCACAGAGGGAAAGGGGTCAAATATTAGAACAGAATCAACAATGGTTCACACGTAAATGTGCAGCAACTGTGAGGTTTGTGCAAAGTTATGAAGGAATAAAGTATAAAGATGTCAGTGAATAAAGCAGTTTTCATCATTCCTGCAGAGAGAGAGTCACTATCTGGTGATGATGATGATGATGATGATGAAGATGAAGCTCAGCTTGTGCTGCAGAGATGAAATTCAGAATGTTTTTAATTTATATCTCATCAGGTGATCTCTTCACAAACTCTCCCCCTCACTGTCGCCGGCTTTTATTTGTCTTTATTTCTTACATCAATATCAGCTAATGGCTTCATATCGTGAGACAGATAAGGTTGTGTGTGTGTGTGTGTGTGTGTGTGGGAGGGAGGATGATGATGATGATGCAGAAAATGGGAGCGCTGCTCTGCTCAATGCTTCAATCATACTTCAGTCATAAATCAATAACATCTCAGTTCAGTAAAAATAGGTTAGTTATTAAAAATGTAATTCTGATTCTGTTAGTGTACCTAATAAAGTGGTCATGAGCAGAAACCCTGGTAATAGGAGTGCGACTGACTCCTCTACACCGTCTTTAATGACGTCTCTCACCCTCACTGTTTCATCTCAGGATCACATCTACAAACTGATGAAAAGTGACAGCTACGCTCGATTCTTACGCTCCAACATTTACCAGGATCTGCTGACGGCCAGGAAGAAAGTACGTGTTCTTTTCTTACTTTCAGTGTGTGCACTTAAAAAACTGCTCACTCTCCAAGGTCACTTCATAAAGCACCATTAGTGACACGTTTCAAAGGACTAAGAAAGCAGGAATGACTGAAGTCGGACCTGATTTAAGCATCTTCAGCTGTATATGACGACGAGGCATGGAATGGATCATTCTGAGAGTTAAGACAGAACTCTGAGGAAAAGAATGCACTTTCGAGATTGAAGTCACTTTCTGTGATGTCAACAGAGTAAAACTGTATTTCTAAAGCACTTTTCTTAATCTTAATGACCATTAAAAAACTCATTTACATCTATGTATAGAGCCTTGATTTAATCCCACAGCATTAACATAATCTTGGTGTGAGCACTTTAGGGTTCAGCGTGTTGCCCTAAGACACAGTAACTGGGAATCAAACCTGTGACCTTCTGGTTAGATATTGACCCGCTTCACCCTCAGAGAACCCAGAAGAACACGAACAGCCAAACAGAGACCTGTGTGTGTGCTGCGGTCTGTGAAGACAAATACAAGCACAGGAGTCAATGTGTGAACACGTGTGTTTACGAGAGTGTGTTTCCTCACATTAAAACACCAAAACTCTTCACTCTTGTCCCCATTTCTGATGCTGCAGCCTGAGACAGAGCAGGGACGCCGCACCTCCCTGGAGAAGTTCACTCGCAGTGTGGTGAGTGTCCCGCTGCCTCTGGTTGTCATTCTTTAAAATGTCATGAATCACTGTCAGCAGCGCGTCGCTTTCATGTCCCAGAGAGTGTAAAAAGTAGAGCAGCAGAGGAATGAGCTGCGGCAGCTCCTGCATGACGTTATTTAACGAAACTTAGGAGCCATGAAGCCTTTTCTCGTTTGAATATTCTGGTCATATTTAATTTGTATTTGCAGGGATTCTAATGTAATTGCATCATTTTGCCCGGACTTTCACTTCTTCTGCTGCTGCTGCTCGACTCTGGCTCCTTCCCTGAGGAGACACGTCCTCATCGCTCACTTTATTCACTGACACTTTGCTGATATTTGAAACTGACTTTCTGTCACATCACTTTAAATCCAGAGATTAAACACAACAAGTATGAATTCTGAGGGAAATAATGCAGCATTGTGACTTTTATTGTCAGAATTCTTATATAAGGCTGATTTAGTTTTATTTTGTTTCAGAAATAAGTTTCATATATGGCCCTAATCCTCTTCCATAGCTATCGAAGGCAGAGATTACAATTTGCAGTACAGGGATTTATGTGCGCTTCAATCTTAGCTCTGCACTTGTGTTTACCGTCTGTTGTTGTTGTATTTCCCCTCACACAAAGACCAAAAGCCTCTGTTGAATCAAGTCCTGCAACAGTAACCCAAACCCAAACAATGCATTTCCCTGTTGACACAATCTGAGAAGAATGACCAGAATCGATAAGTAAATATTGTGTAAATCTCTTCAGACGAGCTCGGAGTCCGCGCTGACATTTTCTCTGATCGTTCCTCAGCTACTGTATTATCCGCGTTATGTGGGAGACGATAAATACCCAGCACCGCTTTTAGATTCCGAACACGCTTTCTAAACAAAAATCTTTGCTCTCCTGCAGTTCTAAATCCTCAGGAAATCCTTCAAGTTGATGGCATTTCAGCATCTGTCACACTCACTGTCTCACTGTCGTCTCAGGGCAAGTCGCTGACGGGCAAACGGCTGACGGGCCTCATGCAGTCGTCCTGACACAGCCTGGACGACGAGTAGGAGGAAGCACGCCCGGAAGAGCTGCGTACACCTGGGGAGGAGGCGGAGCGAGAGTAGCCTGGGGCGTTTGGCTGTGGGAGGCCGGTGAGGGCACCACTGCCCAGACCGGATTGGACCGCTACCACGCTTGAAACTCCCCTAAGATTAGTTGAAGAGTACCCGACGGCATGCAATAAGTCACCTGACCTGACCCCCCCAGGACAGTGCTGTCACTGTGTAGAGGACAAAACTCTTCTTAGGAGGTTTCCACTCAAAAACACCTGCACCTTAGCAGGTTCTACTGTTTCACTCTATCTATCCACACTTGTGTTCATATGGTAGCTGAAGACGCTATTGCTTTATTTTCAGTGGTGTACAAAAACAAAAAAAAAATGGAATGCTTGAATGCCTTGACTGATGTCAACAAAAAAGAGACTTTAAATTAACGCTGTAGCTGTTTTATTTCACTGGGGGGATGATGTTAGAGTCGACTCAGTCACGCTGCTCGATGACATGACGGAGAAGTAACAAACAAACTTCTTCATAAATCTGTGAGACGACACGAGATTAACCTCTGGGTGTTCAACGTGGGTTCAGTTTGTCAGAAAGTGACCGTATGTTCTTGTTCTGATTGCAGAGTGAATACGGCTGCTTACAGACCTGCTCTGGTTCAGTAGAGGCCGCGGCTGAGACGCAGGTAAACATCTGGCAGCAAAGCAGCAGCTGATTTATGCACACGACGGAGTGTGAGGGCCAAACTGAAGAGACAAAAAAATGTAATCTCTCCAGAATAAAGTTGTCATTTTATAAAACTCACAATATTACGACCTTATTCTCGATATAAAAACAAAAGTTTGGCCCTAATACTCTGTCATAATACAGAGCCCTGGAAGAGGTTATTTGGCAAGATTTCACTCCAGTGTAGATCACTTTGCAATTTAAGTAAAAGCACACTGTAATCCATGCTCTCTGCATTTAGCCTCCATCCACCTGCCGTCCACACAACTGCACTTAGTTGCTCACTGATTCTACCACATCACAGCCTGTGTTGTGATGACATCGTCCTCTTTGCTTTAAGTAACCTCCTCAAATGTCTGTCGCGGGTCAAACGCTGATTTTAAATCTTTGTATTTGTGGCCAATGTAAAAGTTAAACTCCATTGGTTATGTGTTCTCCAAAGAGTTTATTTTTTTGTCTCTTCCAGGACTATTTTCTGTCTTCATCACCACAAAGTATTGCATCACTGTTTTTTTTTTAAAAATACAATCTATTCTGTGCCGTTTGTCACAGTCAGTGTTGCCTCTGTGAGCTCACACTTTATTAATAGCCGGCTTTTCTCAGCAGCTGCACTGAATAGACAGAGGTGTAATCTTGTTGTCATTAAAGGGACAGGTTGATACTTTTTCCCCTAAAATAACCAAACAACAAAAGGTGTTTTGCTTTAAACGAGTGAATTTGATTATTCTATCTTCTAAACATTCCACTTCAGGCTGCTGCAGTCTGACCTCTACCCATTCTTCACCTTATGTAAAGACCAGGACCGTGAAAATAATAAATGGAAAGTAAAAAATAGGAATGCACAATGAAGAGATGCAGTTGTGCTGTGAGTTCATGTGTGTGTACCTTTGATTTCTCCAGGAAATTCAACCTTATCATTATGTGACATGGAGAAATGTTGAGTCCCCTGAGGTGATGATGGGAGTCCTTTTCAACGAGCCGGTACACCCTCTGTATGTAGGCCCACACTGCCCTCTAGTGCATTAGTGATGGAAGTGCAAGTAAGTGTCTCCACCACTGCTTTTTGAAACATAATTCAGAGGAAAAATACAACTAAACACAATGACGAGAATATTGTTAAGGACATTTAAAAGTAAGGTTTTAAAGTAAATGTGATCAAACTGAGTCAGTGATGATATAACAAAAAACAACTGTCATCAAACGTAATTTAATTATATACTGGGTTGAATAATTAATCCAATTAGCAAATTGCGAAGACTACAATCTGATCAGTCTATGTTTTTAAATTCTCCTCCTTTGTGTTGCATTAATACTCTTGAAACACCAATACTTACTCATAAATGTCATGTAGAATATCCCACATGTCCCTAATTAAAGCGTTTTTCAGGGATAAAAGGAGGACAGGACAAATGTGTGCGACGCAATATCAAAAAGTATATTTCAGAGAAAGAAAAAAAAAAGCTTCTCACTTATAGATTATTTTAGCCACACCATGCCGAATAAGCCGTAAACCTTTTACATTTTTGGCCACGGAAGGGAGAACAAAACCTCAGATTTTCCTACTGATAATAAAATTGTGGAATGTTACTTGCTTACATGTGGTAGCTGGCACATGTAAGGACTTCAGATTGTGTGTTTAAGAAGGACAAACGCAGAAAAATCAAAGACATATACAACATCGTCTTTCATTCATGAACAAAATGTCAGATCTTGAAGACTTTCGGTTTTTTAATGAGCGCCTGCAGTCACAGCACAGGTCAAAGCTCCTTTCACAAAAACACTGTGAGGCTTTAGATTGTAGCCATTATAGATTTATTGAACTGGTCTCACATTGTACAAAATGTTAGAAGAACAATTCTTAGTCTTGCTTTATAGAAACTGCGCAGGGAGACATTTTAGTTACTTTGAAAAGAAGCAGGTACTTGCAATGTCCATATGTTTTTGGCTTGTAGTTTAACCCAAAGGAATTGTGAGGTTTAAAAACATAATTTAATCATAGAAGGGGGTCACTTTTATATTAAAAATCTGCCTGTTGCCTCTTCAAAGACAAGATGTTCACAGATGTGTGTGTTGGATTAGTGGAAACAAAAGGAGGCGGATCATTATGATCAGTTAGTACCGGTTAGGCTGCCACAGCAGGACAGGAGAGAGGCTGCACTCCTTTAATCTCCAGAGCCTTGTTGAAGTGCACCTCCATGGTTTTAGAAGCCTTGGTGATCCTAAGGTTCCTCATGCAACCACCGAAGGACGTGCTGGTCGAAAGAGCTGCCTGACGAACTCCACCTGAAAGTAAGAAATGACGCAACATAACATTTTGAATCTTCCATGTTGAGCAGTGATATAATGTACATGTACATTTATGGTCTAGTGGTGTGAGCGCAACAAATGGGCGACTCTGTTCACCTATCCTTTATTTGCCAAGCATGC
Source organism: Solea senegalensis (assembly GCF_019176455.1). Lineage (NCBI taxonomy): Eukaryota > Metazoa > Chordata > Actinopteri > Pleuronectiformes > Soleidae > Solea > Solea senegalensis. Next base: position 17,726,758 of record NC_058037.1, on the reverse strand, counting down.
TAGTGAACTACAGAGGCTTTCACAACTTTCTCCTTCTCAGTTTGTTTGTTAGTGTAGAGGCATCCTTTGTTTACATAGTTGAATGCAGATTGCATTTCGGTTCAGGCTGCTGGAGGAAGAGATAAGTACATATTTGGGGCTTGTTCTAATGTTACAAAAAACAAACTTTATTTTTTTAGTTTACTTTGTTATGGACCTTTTCCATTTGGGATGTGGTTCTTTTTTTAGAACTTGCTTTAGCAAAGTTTCAAGAAAGTCACCAGACTCATCTCACCTTGCTAATTGTTGAACATACCCACATTTTCAAGATTGTTAAGTATTTTAAACTGATCTACAGTTCGGCATTGTTTGCTATGACTCTTCCAGTGGAACCTCGCCAGGGCAGGTACTATCGCTAATGGAAAAGGGGCGATAATAGTAAGTAATGGGAAACGATACCAAACCAAGTGGAGTTGTGCCGGAAGTGTATGTAGGACCTGTGATTGGCTTCCATTTTAAAATAAAGTGTGCTAGAAGGCGGTCATACTTGGATATCCTCCCACGTAGATGGGGTCGTTGGTGTCGCAGGTGTTGGAGCGTGCATTCGGACTCTCCGCTTGGCTCTGCTTCCCGTCGACCACCAGCTCCGCCCTGTGGCGGTTTTTGTTGGCAGTGACAGAGTGCCACTCGCCGTCGCAGAAGCCCTCTCCCTCGGGCATGTGCTCAGCTGTGAATCGGCCAGCTCCGTTGTCAACATGGAAGAGCAGCTACAGGGAGGAGAAGGGACATGAGCAGTTATCATCAGTCTACAGCATTAATAACAATATTAGTAACATGTTCATATGTCTGTGCGTGGCTGGGTTAGCTTGTAATTTACTAGAGTGTCAAAGGGGAGTTCTGAACAACGTTAGTGTGGCTCTGTCCACAACTTAATCTGTAATATCTCACTGTTTTATGAGAAAGATTATTTATTGGATGGCAGCACAAATTACAATAACTTTTCACGAGACAGCTATTCATGCTGCTGGCTGTTGCTTCAATATTTGATTGGTATTGATTTTCTCTCCTGACGTCCTCCGACTGAAAACAAATAAATGTGTTATTGACACAAATGTCAAAATCTTTCTTAAAGCACTATTACGTACCTTGCCCTCGACGATTTCTAGTCCGATTCCATCGTTGGCTTGGTTACTGATGGCCAAAAGAACTCCGTTGGTTCTGCTTGTTCTGAACTCTAATTCTATTGACACGTCCAGACCAACTCTGTAGGAAGCGACTGCACAAAGGACGAGAGAGGAGGTTCAGTTTTACTGAAGAATGTGTCGCTAATATCTTCCAAACCTGGTCTGGACTTTACACTAGATGATACATTAAGTCTTGTTAAATGCATGCATTATGATATGTGGTTAGCATTTATTCCAGAAATACAGAAAATTCCCAGTATGTATGCAAAAGTTACCAATCTCACCTGCTTTCAGGAAGCCAGTGCCTTCAAAGTAGGTGCCCGTCTCCGTAGCAACAAAGCATCTTCCTACCATTTGACTAGCGGTGGGTGTGGCCATGTCCAGTTTAAAGTCTTCGATGGCGGCCTCAGAGCGACCTGGACAAGGACAGTTATTGACAGTGTTGTGAATGTTGCATAACTTTTATCTTGCCTGAGGAACAACATCAACATGAGTCATTTACCTGGAGTGGCTGGCTTCGTGCTCACGGCACCTCCCACCATTTTCAGGTTACGGATGCATCCGTTGATACTATAGAGAATCTGAAAACAGGAAAAGGAGAGGGTGTGAACATTTCAGATCAATTTCAAACAGTGTCCACAGTAGCTGCTGCAGATATTATCACTATCTTGAGGAAATAAAAAGTAGGTTGTGTATGTATCTGTGTTCTTACTGGTCCGATTCTCCTGGTTGTATAGTTTTGAGGTAATCCACCAACGTACAGTATTCCCACCACGTCCAACAAGTCAGCCTGACAAAAACACACACGATTAAAACCATCCAACATGTGTTTTAATAAAAATTATCTGCGCGTACGTGTGTCAATATAAAAAAACTCATTGTCAAACCTTTTTAGGACTGATCATCTGTTTACTGTATCGTCCATCAACCATGAGAAGACCTCTCTGCTTGTTACGACTCACACGGATCTGAGGAAACAAGAGAAGCAAAGAGTTGGAGAATATAATGTACTAAACTGTGCAAACCTACTCTCGGATTCTGGTTTTGGACTAGGAATAATCTGGACAATCTGTTTTCACTACTGTGATTGTTACTACATGTTTTTTTTTTTTAAATGAAAATCGACTGCCTGGTACGGCCCACAATGAGGATAAATTAAGTTGTGTTGAATATTTAATCATTAAATCATATTACCTTGTGCCAGTTCCCATCGTTGATGGAGAAGGGAACGCAGCCAGAAATGTTCCCATGGCCGAGATCATAACCAAGACAAACCTGTCCGTCCTTGATCTGCAGGAAGAGCGAGAGACGTTACAAACAAAAGATCTTTTACAAATGAATCAAGCTTTAGAGGAAAAAAACACATGTTTATATTGCATTTTTATGACTACAACTAGACTTTTAAAATACAGTACACATGTAGACATGTGAGCCTGACTAAAATGGCACTACTTCAAATTTCTTAAAGTCAGACTAACACACAGTATACTGTGTAACAACAAATAATGTTCAAAATGCTAACAAATAGCCGCAAGCTAAACCATAAATCGCTCGATATTAAATTACAGTGGCGTAATGCCACCTCGCCTAACTGACGTGGACACACTGAATAAAAAAACCCCCAATTGAGCGTTGTATCGACTGTATGTAAAAGTACTGAGTGGGTGGACAGATACCTGTATGGTCACAAAATCAGCATGGTTGATTCTCGCCATGTAGAGAACGAGCCCAGACTCCTCCTTTGTCCTCAGCTCAAACTCTAATATAAGCCTGACACACATATGGAAACACAAGCGTTAAACATTCGCTATAATAAGGTTGTTTTCATGTCTGAAATTGGTGAACATCCACCAAGTGGACACCCAACACCCAAAATCTTTGGGTAACATACTGCTGCTTTTCAGTTCATCCATTAGTAAAGCTGGTGGATCAACACAGAGAAACTATTTTCTTGTCCAGTCTGTATCGTACACTATGTCCTCATTTTTCCTCGTAGTGTATCGAGGGCTGGTCCAGTCAAAGTGTTCACCCTTTTGACACATTCTCACTCGTTCAATCAAACATAAATCCCTGGGTTTTACACAGCCATACATCTGTCTTGTGAGAAATCTGATCCTGTCTTAGCTATCCCTCACTCAACTTGTGTTTTCCTTCAATTATTTACAACATCGGCCCATGGTGTGGGATCCAAGGAAGAAACAAAACAACATACCCACACATCCACAGTGTTTAAAATTCTGCGTGTTCTGAGTGAAAACACTATTTGCCTCTTGGCATTTCTATTGCATTCCTTCGGTCACTTCAGTGTTGATACCTTTAAGACAAATGCAGCATAAACATACCCTAAAATACAGCGCTAGAAGCGATACAACAATTTAAAAACAAGAGCATTCACCTCTCTCTGACTTTGGCGTCATCAAAGGCGAAGCTCATGTGGCTGTTCCTGGTGAGTCCAAACTGATAGGCCTTCTCGAGCGCTGTCGGGGCCACAGCTGATGCACATGAATCCTGGAGAGTGGACATAACATGTCAGTTCCACTGACAGGGTTTCACCACATTGCTCCTATTGCCTCTTGTCAACAGGAACCTTAACACCAGAGCAGAACATACGTCAATCAAACTAATAAGGTCTCTGTCTATGATGTGCAGGGAGCTGGAGGGGCGGCTGCTCACAAAGGAAGTCACCGGTTAGTCCTTTAAAATGGAAGGTGAAGAATTAGGTAAATAAAAATAAATAGAAAAATGAATCAAGTCAATTAAGATTACTGTAAAAAAAATGTTTTACTGTTTACTGTAATAGCAGTATTATAAATGAATATGAAAGCCTCGTTAGTCTGCTCAGCATTTCAAATACTTTCAATTAAAAACAAATCTGACTGTGATCATACTTCTCATTTTAATAATTCCTGCTCCACATTTAATTTCATCTAAACCAAACAGCAGTAACAAGAGTCTGACTCTTGTTTGGTCTGGGTTTTATTCTCAGCAGGGTAAATAAAATCACTGGTACTTTGTGCTCTTCCCAGCACGCAGTTCCACCAGAGACCACAAGGTGTTAGTGTTGTAATGCATGTCAAGTCATCTCTGGTGAAAGAGTCTCTCTTCCACTGGCCTCTGCTGCATTCCTCCCCTCACTTATACCCCTTCTTCTACATGTACTCCTCCTTTTTTTCTCATTTATGTTGTCCTCCCATCTGCTATTACGCTCCTGACCTTTCCAGTCCTTTATTCTCATTTACTTCTTTACTTCCTACTCTCTTTGATAGTAACTCCTTCTCTGTTCTTCATTGAAACTCCTCTCCCTTCATCATCTTTTCTCCTCTATTCTTTAATATCCCATTTTCTACTCCCATCAGCTATTTTCATTGCTCTTCTTTACTGTCCTCTCAAACCCGTGTCCTCTCCCCTCCAATCTTTTATTTTTATTTTCACCTTTCCTGTACTCCTGTCCCCTCCTTCCCCTTTTTCTTTGTTGATGTTTCTCCTCTTCCACTTCTTACAAATCGTTTTCTAATTTTCTCTCCCTCTCACCTAGTGTCTCCTGCTTTAAATGTAAAAAATTCTCATTTTCTCCCCCATTCTTCCTTCTCCTTTTGTATTCCCCAACATTCATATTTTACTCTTTTCCAATTGTGTTTACTTTTCATTTGTTTTGTCCTGCTTTATGACCTCCTGTATCACTCCTCCACCTCTTTCATTCACTCGTTTCCCATTCCCACACAGAAACATTGGCAGCGTTAAATCCACTCTGAAATAATGTTAAATTAACCATTTGAGTATTAAAGTCACACTAAAAGAGTTAAATGTTACACTATTACAGTGCATTTAATCAGAACTGGTGTTAAATCAACTATTTTACTGTGTAGATGTTCTTAACCCCCCCTAATGTTTATTCATTCTTCTCACCTTGTGTTTTGACATTTTTATACCTAGCTGCATTTCTTGGTCTTCCCTTTTGCTTTTTTCCCTATCATCCCCTCATATCTCTTCTTTCTCTCCTCAGCTAAACTACTTTGTATTATACTCCACTAACTCCACCAATCCTCTCCTTTATACGTGTCTTTTTATTCTTCTGTTCCCTAACTTCCTCCCTTATGAGTGTGTATGTTTGTCTCAATCTCCTCTCTCTCCTCTTGTTCTCTTTCAGGTAAAGACATTCCTCACACCGTGACCTTGCTTTGTTACAGCTGACACTCACCTCTTATCGTGCTCTGTCCTCATACCTGCTCAACCCCTCTTTTTCCCTGTCTTTCTCCTTTTCTCTCCGTCTAACAAAAGGAACACGTCACTTGCTCAGAAGCCCTTTCCTTCCATCTTCTTTAATTCTTTGCCCACTTCCTCTCCTCCGTATTTCCATTAAGCCAACAAAAGGCAAGTGCCACTCTGTTCAGAAAGACTCTCCGCTCTTCCTCCATGGCTGCACATTTTCTTTCTGTCCTCTAACCTCTTTCATCCACCTCTTCCTCCCTCCCTTTCTCTCATCCCCCCTGAGTCTTTCCATTAAGCCAACAATGGGAAAACCATCTTCCATTGAGACCGGCTAGTCTTTGGTTGGAGGTCACACCAACACAATTTAGTTGGTAGTTTTTGTATGAGTGTGAGTGTATGAAGGTACAGACAAGACTGTGTTTGTGTGTGTCGTAGAGGTGCCACCACTCAAAGTCCACGCTCTGCTGATTGTGTAGAAGTGAGAGAGGAATGCTTTTCTGCTCAACTCATAACCCATTTACAGGCTTGTACCTTAAGCTCACGTCATCACTTAATCCAGAAGAAGCGGGCATCTCTGAGCTCAATCTACAGAGTTACAGTCACGGGTTAAAGGGCAAAGCGTCTGAAAAGATATAACTGTGATGTGGGTCAGCAAGAGTCTCAACACTTCAACACAAGAGTACTCAATGCTTAGGGTTCTCTTTACTCATCATAAGTGATGCCATGACCTCTTGTACTAAGCAGGTAACCCATGGCTGCTCAAGTAGAGCTGGTCAGCAACTGTAAAAATGTTAAGTATGTACTTAGTTTTATCATCATTCAGCACTTGACCTGCAGTGTCACTGCTTCGGTTCTTTCTCTGCGCCTTCAACGATAGACCGCAGATAATGATTTCGCTACAAACGACCTTAAATATCTCTGTTCACCTTCTGTCAAACACCAAAAAGCAGGTAGACAACAATTTGCAAGTGGCTAACTGGTGAATGGAGGCCATTGGACGGCACTTTAGAGTACAGGAGCTGGAGATACAACAATGACAACAGGCGAGTATGTTCGTATGGTGGCCAGAAATAATATCCGCCCCAAAAAGAGCTCAAATTTGAGGTCAGAGTTTAATACCCGTGTGTGTGTGTGCGTGTATACCAAGTCAGCCCTGGGGTCCAGTTTGGCAGTGGTCTGGGCTGTAGCAGCGGTGGGTGTAGCAGCAGGAGGGGCAGGGGGCGTGGCCTCCTGCGGGTCAGCAGTCAGGGAGTCAGAAGGAAGTGGATTAGTGGCAGCCACGCAGCCAAACATGGCAGCAGTGAAAAGCACACATGAGCATGACGGGCCATGATGTTCAGAAGATGAAATGTCAAAGATGCTGAAGTAAGTAAAGACTTGTAGACTTGTTGAAGCGTAATAGCTATGACAGACACTTCATGATTGTATAAAACAGACTCTTGTTTGGTTCCCTTGTTTTACTCGGACCATGATACATTGCTGCTCTGTAAAGAAGTGACAACCCGTTTTCAGTTTTCCAAAAAATTCTACATTTTAAAGCAGAGAATCTTTATTTGTCAATGATGATTTTCCATGAGCCAGGATTTAAAAGGCTAGTGAGAGGCAGTTGTGACAACACCAATGAAAAAAGTAAAATGTCACACTTTTATAGTCCTAACAGAACTTGTTCAAGCTGACCTCTAAACTGATGCTCACAACTCTCTGGAAAATCACGATTCATGAGTGGAGACTATTTTGACAGAGGAGAGGGAGAAGCCTCATTCTTCAAGCACATGCTAAGGCTGTTGTTTATTGTCAACTATAATTACTTCTTCACTTGAAGCAATATCCCTTACTGGTGATGAAAACACATCACAACTTCCACAAACTATGAGTGGAGCTCTGTCACTTCATCCAGCCTCACAACACTTCAAAAATAGAAATAAAAATATATTAATTAGCCAACAACAGTGGTTCCCGAAAGGGTCCTGTGGGCGTCTTGTGGATGGGCCTCAGGTTGCTACATGATCTATGTATTTCTATGTTTATTGTATATTTTTAACCACATTTTATCTGATGAATCAACATGGCAAGTGCTAAACTAATCAATTTAATTTAAAATAAAATACAGTTATGCTTGAGCAGAAACTACGCCGTTATTCCAGCAATGAAATTACTACTGGGGGGAAAAAGCAGAGGAAAAATTAAGGGATAAAAAATGTTGTGGATTAAAAACCTCTGAAAACTACAGCGCTATGTAAAAAATATTATTTTTTAAAAAAAAGGCTTGTTATAAAGCAATTAAGCCTAGCAACACAAAAAATAACAAAAAAAACCCCATTGAATATTGAAATAAACAGCTTATATTTACACCCTAGTTAGTGTTTCAATTTTACATATAAACATGAATTAATTTTTTTTATGTATATATATATATGTTGTTAAAGTTAAGGGAATTTCACTTGAATAAGAACAGCTTAGAATAATTTAACTAACATAGGCAGGACTTCTCTGTAGTATAAAACTGTGATGTTGGATTAAAAAAGCTAAAGAAAATATCTACTTTTCTTTACATTGAAGTATGGTGTATTCTGGTTTTAAAATAATTCTACTTGAATAGTCAATAATATTCACAGTAGACGTGAAAAACAAAATGTGACTTATAAAGATAGTTTCCTTGCTCACAGGGTCTGAAATAAGCTCCCATTTTCACTTAAACTGTGGTTGGGACTAAAAAACTGTGACTTTACACAGACTGGGTTCTATATCACGGAGCAGATGAACTTCCAGCTCATAAAGCAACAAACCACAGAGTTATGGCTACGCTGGCAAAGCTCTTTGGCTCTGTGCTTCATGATCAATGTCCTTTAAGAGGCGTAGTTTAGCAGGTAACTGGGTAACTGATAACCTATGACTGCTGTAGGACCTGTAATATATTAAATATACGAAATATATCTTGACTATTAGATACAAGTATGAAAATGAATGACTTGCTGCCTGCCACCGTCCTAGCATACAGTGGCTAAACGTTAGCCCAGAGTGTTTTGGCACCTGCAGGCTCATAAAGCATAAACGGCATGCACAGTTAGAGTTGCGTAGTGGCTCTGCACTGTACGACAAGCTGCCAGAGGAAGAGTTTAGTAGCTCAAGGCTAAAGGGACTATAAAGAAAAGTTAATGGGCTGTACAACTGCTGTATGATGAAACGCTAAGCTAACACGGCGAGGCCACGGCTGCATTTCATCAGAGGGAAATGGGAGTGTGTTTGTGTGAGCATGTGTGAATGTGAGAGAATAAGAGCATGTTGGAGTGAGGCATGTGTGCACTTAACATGAGTGCATATTAGTACAGTATGTCCATTTAACTGTGTTCTTTCCATGTACAAGTGATAAATACACGTGTCAACAGCTTTAAACTAGGATGCAAAATAAAAAAATTTAAAATGTGCATTGTGTTATGTCCACAAGAAAACCAATACCAGTGGTGTTCTTGTGTTTTCCCATGTTAATATTGGCCACTTACAGCAGGAGGCTCTAGAGGTGGGGTTGGGGTCAGTGGAGGACGATGTGGCTCCTCCTGCTTCTCCTCTTGCTTCTCCTCCTTTTCATCCTTTTCTTCCTCTGGCAGAGGAGGTAGAAGTGGTTCGGGGGCGAGACTGGGACACTGGCCGATTTCAGCATTCTCGAAAGACACGGGCTGGGAGAAGTCTGAGAGGCTGCAAGGTGGACAGGCAATTATTTTTACCATTAAACTGTTTAGCCAACACTGACTGACTGTGCTAAAACATGGCTTAAACTCCACATTTAGAAAAACAACAGAATGGTTTTATGTAAGAGTTGAACTGAGGAGATCAATACATCTGTCGCTTTAGAAATTAGTGCAACAACACAAGGACATAGTCAGTCACCATCTACCACTTTATCCTCCACCAGAGGGTCGCGGGGGGTGCTGTGCCAATCTCAGCTACATCGGGCGATAGGCGGGGTACACCCTGGACAGTTCACCAGTCCAACAAGGACATAGTTTCACAATTAAATATTTTTTTATTTAACCCTAACCCATGTTGCAACTTTCTACTTGTGAGTGAACACTATGCAATATATATTATTAGTGAATATAAACCTAAACTTAATATAAATGAATACATTTGTTTCACGTTCAGTTGCATGGTCATAGGTGAGGGCTACAGTGCACTGACAGGGTTTCTATTATTTAGTATTCTATTATATTAGTATGACCATGTGAAGGTGACATGACATATAATGAGATCTATTTGCAGTAAATTAATAGAATAGACTTGGACACATACTGACAGACAGGTGAAGTTACAGCTGCGGGAGTGAAAGGGTTGAAATGAGGTGCGCGATAATAAACAGACATGAACATAAACACTCACAGAGATAAGAGAGGAGTGTAATATGAGTTATGAGTGTTTTTATGATGTCAGACAGCTCTATTACTGTTGTTCCAGCACAAAGAGACATCCGCTTTATGATTACAATCATCAAAAACAGCATCATCATGACCTCCGGCAATCATTAAATACGTTTAAACCCAACCGTATATGGAGGTCTATATCGAGTCCGTCGTCCACTGCCAGCAATCGTAACCGGACGATCATTAGAACAAAAAGCTACAGCTGTTGTGTCAGTATTGCTACTGAAGGTTTAAGGTCAACATATTAAATTACTGGTAAAGGAACGTGAAGTGAAGTGCCTCAGTGTCAGCGGCTAAGATCCAAAACAGAAAGTTGATTGTTTATTTGCTGCACATTTATCTTCCTGTGATAGCGCACTGAAAATAAATCAGTACATTCCTTTAAATTATTTTGTGATCAGATCACAGTAAAGCCTGAGAGAGGTGTGGAATCTTTTTGTCAACAAAGGTATCAAGTTTTGGAGATGCACTGCAACAGTTTGGAGTTAATAAAGACAATATTATAACTGCCTGTTTAAATTAATAGACAACTACACTGGATGTGGTCCCAGTCAGGGCCATTTTCTCCAGTACTCGGGTTTCCTCTCACATGTCCAAAAACATGCAGAGGTTAATTGGACACTCTGTCCGTAGGGGTGAGTGTGTGAGTGAATGGATGTTCGCCTCTTTATGTTGGCCCTGACCGTGAATCGACTGGCGACCTGTCCAGTGTGTGTGTCCGGCCTTTTGCCCTATGTCAGCTGGGATTGGCACCAGCAGCCCTGCGACCCTCATGGAGAGGATAAAGTGGTAGACAATGGAATGGTAAGACTGGATGTTACGTACATTGAGTTGACCATAAGGTTCCAAATGCAACCTTGGAATGGGACGTTGACTCTGTTGGATGTCTGCTCCACTTCTACAGAAATACCACCCAGGAAGATGCGCTGCAAGCTTATAGGTTGATCGCTTGGAAGTGTTGCCTCCCTCTTGGCCTCCTCATCAACCTGGACTGCAAATGATCTGGTAATAAACAAACATATATATGTATTATATTGATATTGAGATATATACATAGTACATTCATATATATAACTATATATATGTATATATATATATACACATACATATGTATATATCTCAACAGTTGTGTCACAGTAACTTCAGAGGACATTGCACTCGCTTACAAAATGTCCTTGTTTCCACCATTCCTCCGAACACGTCTAATATTATTGTGACTTATTTTCTTCCACATAAGGAAGGCAGGTCTCCATAATGCGAGGATTAAATCCCCAGAACATGAGTTAACACCAAAGAATAAATACATAAATACAAAACGAGCAGACACACAAACACCGACCTGCCAGCCAGCCGCTCTATGCGCAGTGAGTGCTCCTTCCCATCATTCAGTATGCCTTGCTCAGGTCGCCTGATGACACGACGTGGACTATGGTGGCCCGTGAAAACCAAAACCTCCAGAGAGCCTTTGTTCAGCATGACAGAGAGGTAGGGCTGCAGGAGTCACAGATAAAGTTTATTAGCTGCACAAATCTGTACAGCCAAACTACTCTCAGGACACAGAGGGACAGAAAACATGAAATTGAGAAGGAAAAGTTCATAAAGGTGTGCAAGAGAAGGGTTGTGAATATAGAAACTATATAGACCATACAACAGTGAATCCAAACACTGCTCATTTTTTGGGTCCCCAAACAAATTTGCACAACTTTCCCAACCTTTCATAGTTAAGATTTATGTGTAAAGGCTTTAAATAATATGTATAAAATTGCATTCTAATTTATTTCCCAAACATCTTTTATAAATTATTATTTTACCAATTTAAAATATTAGATTAGATATGGCTGTAAATTAGTAGCTACATTATGCACAAATACAACTTAAGAAATTAAGTGAAGAGATAAGAAAGGACACTTAAAGGACATTCAAGGATCCTTAAGAACATTGTAATGTTGAGTAGATGTGGATGTAATCTACACCCATGTTAAAGTACAAATTTATTTGGTGTATAACCAAGAAAACTTTGTTGAACTAGATTAATAAATAATAAAAGGGCATTAATAATAAATGTTTACTTGCATCAAAATGATTTATCAAACAAGAAATGGGCTTGTTTCATACTATTGGTAATAATGCTGTGCTTGACTTCAACTCTCCATCCATGTCACAATTATGAGAGGGAAAAGGAGCGCTGGGAGAAAAGAGAAAGGACGTGAAAAGGCAAACACGGGAGGAAAGACAGAAGCGCAAAGAAACGGTAAAATGGAAAGTGGGAGGTTGATGTGGGGGTATATGAAGAGAAACTGGGGGGAAATGAAAGAGGCAGGAGAAGGGAGAGCAGAGTGGAAAGGATAACAAGAGATGAGAGGAATGGAGAGGAGAGGATAATAGGGGGAAGAGATGAGAGGGCAGAGAGCAAAACAGAGAGACAGAGACGGGGAGAGAGAGACGGAGGAAGAGAGAGGCAGGCAGAGAGGTGCTAGAGAGCAGTGGTGCAGGGTCAGGCTAATTTGAATTTTAATTCACTGTGTGCCAGAGGGCGAAGTGGGAGACAATTTACCACCTGAAAATGGAATTTCAATTTGAGGTCGGGGACAAATTGAACTGAGATGTAGCTACAACATGCCTCTCGCTTCGCTGTCTCGCGCACACACACGCACTTTCACACACAGATACAGAGGCACGCACACACACATGGGGCACAGTTGCAAACACGTGTCGCACATGCAGACACATGAACTCACACGTACACACAAGTTTATATAGTGAAAGGAAAATGAACAAAGACATGCCTACAGATACAAACACATGTATACAAGCACAAAAGCAAACATGGAGCAGGCTGTGGAGCTAACGTGCATACTAACACCTTTACATGCTCTAAGCAATGTTCATGACAAAGATAATCATGTGGGCCTACACTTCACACAAAAACACACACACACACACACACACACTTCTGCTACCTTCAATATTCTGGTTTTAACGTTTATTCATGTATGATTACTCTTTGGTTCTAGGTTATTCGACTGTCCCTGGCAACAAATTGTAAAAGTTGAATATATCCAGTTTTGTGAACACACTAAAGTACATCTTGTTGAGATATAATAACAGCAACTTAACATAAAAACACTGGTTTCTCATTTTGGTCTACTGGTTTAAGTGATTTACATTTTTTTTTTTTTAAACATTCTGACTTCACTTTTCCTGATTTAAAAGACTAAACCATTCCATTATTAAAATAATCAGCAGTGGAACTAATTGGCGATAAACCTGCAGCCATTATAAAACCCTTGATTGGCTGTTTTTTTTTCAGATTAGGTAACATCATAAAAGGTGAACCTCTTCAAATCAATGCTACAAATTGGTTATCTTCAAACATCAACTGCATATATATATATATATATATATATATCTAAAGGCTTAAATCTCCACAATCTTTTTTGCTTGTTGAACTTATGCTTAGCGTTTCAAGCTCTTAAATCTTCTCGATAAAAGTACTGCAGCTACAGCAGCAATTAGCATTTCCTTTTATCTGGGCAGAGGCAGAAACTAGGTGCTTTTTACGGAGGATGTGGAGACTTTCAAACTCACGTCTTCTTAGAACTGCTCTTGGATCATTTATGTTCTCTATTTATGGAAATTTCTCCATAAAATCTGTTGTTTCCTTTCTCTTATCTTTTTATCTGCCCTTCTTTTTCCGACTGTGCTCCATTATTTCGGCTTCCTTTATTCTGCAACATGCTTCTTCCTCTTTCCTCCCCCTTGTTTTAATTCACTATTCTGTCTCCTATCACACCGTCCCCATCTTTGCATTTTTACCCCTCTTCCCTCATTTCTCTTAAGCTCTGCTTTCTCTCCTCTACCCTTCCTTTCACCTCTAAACCTTCCTCTTCATCCCTCTATCCTTTTGTCTCCTGTCTCAGTTCCTGTCCCTCTCTGAAACATCCATTAGTCAGGGCCAAGTTGAGTTGATGGTGTTTTTAACCGCGCTTAACCTTTCTCCTCACACACATACGCACACACGCCCCGCCTGCCAGAATAGTTAGCAAAAATAGATCTATGTGCCCAACAACCAGTGATGATGGATAAGCTGGAGGTAACCTCTGTACCCTCTTTCTCACACACATTCATGTACACACTCACATAAACATGACTCCACAGCAACATCTACATAGGCTTGAGCTACAGCTGGGTTGGAACATGCATGCACATATTTCTGAGGTAGACACTGTGTGACCTCGCACTTACTGCACCTCTTTACATTTTGAATAATCAAATGAATTTAAAATTGAAGATCAAAAAGTCACTTTCTCTGCATTCATTTGATTCCTAGTCAAAAACACACTAGTGAGAGTTGCTTTACATTGTTAACATGGACTAAAAAAAGCGTTGTGAACGGCAAATGACACAATTTTAACTGTGATACAAATGTGATTAATCACGATTATCTAGCGACATTCTGCAATTAAGAAACAATTAATCTTTGGACAGCCCTGATTTCTTTATTGATCAGGAAGAAAAATACCTCAAGAGTGTGTGTGTGTGTGCATGTGTGAGTGAGCAAGAGAGGGAGTTAGGGAGATTGTTTTTAGCTGTAAGAAAATCTAATCAGCCTAACTGCCAACAAAACTCAAATCTCATTAATATGCACTTATGGAAACTTCACTCACTTAGAAGAAAGATGCTTGTGTGTGTGTGTGCTTTTACGTGTTTTTTGTATGGTCAGCTAAAAGCTAACTGCTATACTATTGATTAACAGCCACACGGTGTCTTTGTCTTGTGCATCTGTAAACCGTTAGAACCTAGTGTGTGTGTGTGTGTGTGCATGCATAAACGACAATCCATTTAGTCCAGTCGCCAACAAATGCAAATCTCATTAATATGCACTCATGAAAATGTCAATCACTTAAAAAAGTGGGACAGTGCTTTGGTGTGAGATGAACCCACCTCTCCTGACTGCCTGCGTCTCCTCGTAGAGCTGAGGAAGTTTGTGTTACGAGCCTGTGGTGGAAAGATAAATCAAATCATTAATATAAAAAAGGACAAACAATTTATATTTAGAGATCCAATAGGTTCCCAAACATTTTTTAGAAAGGCACTGATACACGTAATTGTCTTCCATTTGCATGATAAGATATATTGAGGTAAAAGACTTTATTTAAAACATAATTTAGGATTTTTTGTTTGTTTAGTGTTGTTTTTTAGTTAATGTGTGTGCCAAAAGACAGCAAATTAAAGGTTTGGAATGTTGCTAAGATTGTTGCTGGAATGTGTTAATCCTAAGATGTTCGGTTAGTTTTGTTTTTGTTTTGCAAGACCTTGATGTCGTCTCATCCTCTTCTGCAATTACGTAAAATTTTAATAGAGTATAGAAACCCATTCCAAAAAAAATAGTATCTCATTCTATATATTCAGTATAATGCAGGTTTGACAACCACGGCAAAAACTTTCTTGTAAAGAGAAGTTTATTTAACAACGCTGAGAAAAATGTTTTTATAAAATAATGACTTAATGTTTTGGTTTAAACTAAGCAATTATTTTAATTACCATATTATTGTTATTGAAATTAATACTAAGCATATCTCCACTCAAATCAAAGCTTGATGTTTAAAGTTCATCTGTGCATTATAGTATGTAATTATATACTAAACTGAGTTCAACCTATAATAAATAAAACAGATGTAAGAGAACCTTTAGGCCGATTGGTGAGGCTCCGCCTACAGCGAGCAGTATGGTCCCAGTGTCTTCCAGAGTGCTAAATGACAGGCTGATCTCTGTGCCGACGGCCAACGAAAATCCACCCAGCTCCATGTATCCTGGCTTAGAGAAGCTGACCGTGTACAGGTTCTGTGAAACACAGAATAAAATAGCTAGTTTAAGTTTAAACATAATTTATCACACATCAATAAATAGATCAGGACTGTCCACAGTAGGGCAGTAAAAACTGATAACAAAAGCACCTCACAATATTTTTTAAATTTTTGCCAGAAACATAAAGCAAAAATGTGTTATTTAATGATGTTAAAGCTAAATAAAACTTAAATTAAGGATCCTGGGATCCAATTACAATACAAAGGTGTTTTTCCTTGGCGCATGAAGTTTAAATTTTGGCCATCAAATAGAATAGAATAGATCAAATGTGATTAAAAAAAACTGAAAACTGTGACAAAACAATATGATTTATATATAAAAATATCAAAATCATAATGATGATTTAGTCGAGTCAAGGTTTTTGCTCAAAAAGAGACAATGAGAGGAAAATAAGTTTTTATTAAAAGTTCCAAAGTAGAAATACTTTGACTCACAGTGACACAAAGAGGCTAATCTTTGAAGCATCGCAGAGTGGTTGTTAAAGGACAATAGGACACAGAGAGACCTTCGAGTTACACGCACATGCTCAACCTTGAACCTGTATAATCCTTCACACAATCGTTATACAGTCAATAAGCATGGTGCAAATTTGTATGCATGACTGGCAGGCGTGTATATAAATCATGACTGATGAATGGCTTGCGCTGCTTTGAAAAACACCTTTGTGAAAGTGTATGTATTTATGTTTATGAGGACGAGTGGAGCAAAAATAAAGATAAAGTGTCTTGAATTGTTCCACGTGTCTTCTTTAAGCTCTATTCAGAGTATGAGCATAGACGCAAGAAATGCCTTTGTTGCATTTGTGATTTTTCAGCATCTCTTACCGACATTATTTAAATGGTACAACTCATTTGAGTATTCACCTAGTACCATCAACAGCAACTCTATACTATACATAAAACTGGAAACATGTACAGTTCATACACAGTTGTATTTTTGAGAGTATACTTGACTTAAGCACACAATTTTATGGTCCTCTCTACTTTGTATTTGGAACACACTCGAGAGTGTATGATTGTTGATACATTTGAAATCATTTTATACACTTCTTGAGAGCCTCACTATCATACTCTTCACTCGCATGTCTCCTCTTTACATTTCACTCTGATGGATAAGTCATACCTAAATCTGAATAGCAGCTCCTTGATCTCAGTCAATGCTAAGGTGAATGAACGAACATTCAAGAACAAAAATAGACTGTGCAGTTACTTCTAAACTTGTAAACTATGGCCTGCACCTCACACACAGCTCTTTCCACAAATCCACTGAACACAAAAGATCAGCTTTGGTACTGTGATGAAGTAGCAATAATTTCTTTTCTTTTTTTTTTTACAGAATATGCTGAAGCTCAGAGCCAAAGGAACAAAGATTTGTAGACTTTATATCAGGATTGTGAAAATTAACACCATCAACATTTTAAGTGTGTGGGGGGAATTAAAAAGAAAAGAGTTGTGATATTTGACGTGTTAAGGGAGTGTGCTCACAAAAACAGAAGAAGAAATGTGTGTAAAAAAGGATGAGGAATAAAAGGATAGTTAACATTTTGTAGTGACTTAAATTAATGAAAGAAGTCAGCTAAATTTGATCATCTAAAAGATAAAGATTATCTAAAGATAACCTGGAGGCATTATGCCGCTATTATGCAGTAGATAGATGCTGAACTAAAGGCATTGTATGCTCTAATGACTCCATCAATATATAGACTAGAAACATTAAATAGCAAAC
The DNA here is from genome assembly GCF_019176455.1 of Solea senegalensis. Classification (NCBI taxonomy): domain Eukaryota; kingdom Metazoa; phylum Chordata; class Actinopteri; order Pleuronectiformes; family Soleidae; genus Solea; species Solea senegalensis. The sequence goes on along the minus strand of NC_058037.1, from coordinate 17,709,378 downwards.
AGCACTGCATTGAGAATACAGTACAAAAATTAAAGTGGACATATCTACGTGATATAACGTATCATTAGATATAAAACTTTGACTACATTTTCACTCTTACCTCTACATTACATCCTTTAGTGACCCCAGTATAATCTGAACTGCTGAGGAGATTATACGGCGTTCTGGAGACCTCAATCTCCCGCAGACAGCCCGCATACCGCTTCAGAGTGACCTCTGACCTATTAGAAAAGATAAAATAATTTTAGTAAAGTGTCCACATAGGTGGAGATACTGAAACAACTTCATGGGCTTGCTTGTCTCTCAGCTGTGTAGTATGTGCTGAATTACAGCAGCAGTGAAGCTATTGCATCACGTATCCAGAAGCAGAGTGACGGCTACAAAAAGAATAATCTGAATATGGTGTTTGTCCATATTTATTCATTTAGGTTTATTATAATCATTTCATAGAATGTATGTTAAAGTAATGTCAAAATTTGTTTAGGAATTAATATCCAAGAGAAAAGAAAAAATGTCCATATGGCAGAGCCTTAAATTAAGTTTTATCTGAACAGGCAAACGTCAAATTCAGATTTGTAAGAGGACAGATTAAGTGCCTTTCTAGCCACCAGGTGGAAGAGCAGGAGCCTTCGCGGGCCAGCCAACATACAAACAAAATGCATTCAGCGCGAGCTTTACAGTGTCATGAGCGAGTGGAGGCCTCATGCAGAGGGAGGTTTACTAGGCGCCTCATTATGACACTTATTTTTGTCATATATTTACCTGGCTGTCATGCTGTTAAGAAAAAAACAAGACATTAAATCATTAGCACACTTCGCTTAACAGTTTCATTTTAAGTATTCAGGGTTTTTTTTTGTAGTTGGTTACATTGGGTTGTGAAGCTGCTGATTGAGCAACTTAATTAAATAATACTTATTTAAGTACTTATTTAAGCTGTGGAGTAAATATGTTTCACATGAGGACATACCACGAACCTAACTTAAAAACAAAGTACACCAAAAAATAAACAAAACAAACAATATCATGTGAATATCTCTTCTGTGAGAGGGTGTCTAATGAGGGCAAATGGGCATTAGTGTAAGTACCTGTAGTTCCCAATTGTGGGCAGCCCTCCAAAATAGATTTTCTGGTGTTCCTTGAGGTTCAGACCTGTAGCTGAACCCTGTGATGTGGCTACTATCTTCTCCTCAGCACTGCTGTTAATATCCACTATAGTCACAGTGGCTTTGAAAAAAACAAAAAAAACAAAAAACATTACAGAGACATAAATTCATAACAAAATGTGCATGAAAAATAATACATGTGCGTTGCCCTTTGACATCCTTGTTTCAATAATTCATAACCCAACTATCTGATCATTTGTCCTGACCTTGTTTCTTGTTCCTCGACATGGTGAGGGATTTCCAGCTTCCGTCGTTGTGGCGGATAGATGATATGGCACTGCCAACCCCTGACCCGAGGTCAAAGTTGACTTTCACCTTGCCCTCTGTAAGTGCGAGGGACATGAAGTCCTTCTGCACACAGTAAACAGTCAGGGAAACAGTAATTTGTGGTAATACCAGCAACAGCAATACCACTGAAGTAATAACTACAAAAATCAACATAGCCTTAAGAGTAAATTGCGTCTGAACACTGTCCAAATTTTCTGACAATGTATATTAATTTATCCCAAAAGAATTTAGTCTTAAAGTATTGACTTGTACTTTCCCCCTGGGATCTTAATCCCAAAATTACAGTTTAATAACCAACTTGCTTTTCTGCAAACATACCATATCTTCAGTAGCCAGATACATGAGCAGGGCTTCAGAGGAGAAAGTGCGGAACTTAAAGGTGATGGTGGAAATATTGGGGTTCCACCTGGTGGGTCGTCCCACTGCGGCGTAGCCTTCACCGTCCAGCTGGACTATTCCCTCACTGTTGGAGCTCTGGGGGCTGTAAAAAAAAAACAAAAAAAAACAGGCCTTTTTTATTACTCGTTTGCTTTTCATCTTACCATCATATTTGAAATAATATATGACAAAGTGCCAGCAGGATTGGGTTTTCTAACACAACACCATATTATAGCTAAATGTATAGAATAATGATTATATAACATCTTTTCTTTACAGTGTATATCTAACAATAGTGTTGGCACACATACCTGACAGCACATCCTTTACAGTCTCCCTGTCTGTCTCTATAGTTCCACAGTCCAATGGGTTTACTATCCAGGAAGGTCTCCCCCATGCAGCCTGTGAATGTTGTTGTTCTCACTGCATCTGCTTTCTAAAAAAAAAAAATAATAATAATAAACAATAAAAAAAAAATCTACTGAGAGGTTTTTTTTTTCTGCTGTTACATACAAACACAGAGACGGAGAGATACCTTGACAGTGCCGAGTATCCCTCCTACGAACAGGTAGGCGTTCTGGTCGACGTCCAGGATGGAGTAGGACGTGGGTGAGTTGGCGCTCGCTGGGGTCGGCATCATACCAGCCATGGAGCCTTCCAGTGGATACACTGATATGGTACCATTCAACCCATTACTGGAAACAGAGGGAGGGGAGGAGGAGTGAGGTTGATGTTATTTTGTTTATGATTCTGCATTTCCTGGAAGACATTTACACTGACTCGAGAAGTTGGACGTACTTGGAATAAGCTCTAATTAAGTCTTGGTGATGATGAATGATAGAAACACAATGTGGAACCTCTGAGCTGTATGATGAGATTAATCTCCCACCTCGGAGTTTGTTTTTCGAAGCAAAGCAGGAGCAGCATTTCTGCTCCGTTTCTGCAGGGGAACATTTTTAAGACTGATAGCCTGTGCGATCCCAATGGAAAACACCACTGGGAAATCTCTGGGATGGAAATGTATGCTGCAGGTGTGATGTCTGCTTGGTGTGAATGGGTGTTGTGTTGGATGGTCTATAAAGCACCATGTCAGCCTTCACTGAGGGAAACTGGAACTGCTCGATTACACTGTATCTACGTAATGATGTGCCATGGGCTGACAAGGCTGCAAACTCTTGATTTCCCATGTGAAGCAACATGTTTTCTTCAGCAATACAGAAGAGATGGATATAGATGATGTGACGTCCCATTGGTTGCTAGTTAGGTTTACGTTTATGCTTTTTAGATAAGGTTATAGTGAGAGCCAGGCAGACTAATCTAAACAACACTCCCTGAACAAAACTACACAAAAAGTAAGCAACAAGTCCTTAGAATGTAAACCTCTTATTCACATACAGTGCTGGAGAATGTTGTAAGTGTTCACAAACATTCTAAGCCCTGCTGTTGTAAAACCCTTGGGGGATATACACATGTATACAAAATGTATGTTAACACAGAAATTGTGTGTCTTTATCTCTTTCGTATTTTAAAATCAAAATATGAATAAAAAAGAACAAAAATCTGCCCAAAAGTTCAGCTTTCAAAAATGAGTGTGTATCGTACTGGAAGCACGTTTTAAGATTTTCCATACATACCCGATAGAACAAAATTTGCAATATAATGTATGTGTATGCATGTGCACGTTTCTTACCGATATGCCTCTATTCTGTGCCAGTTCCCATCATGGATGGTGTGATGGGGATATTCGACCCTCCCCACACCTGAACCCATGTCCCAAAGGAAATTCACCTTCCCCTTACGCATCTCCAAGGCCAAGAAATCAACCTGAGATAGTGAGAAGACCAGAGTAAAAAAGCTTAATTCAACTGGAGGGAGACACAAATACAAGGACAGATAAGAACACATACTGTGGATGTACTATTTATTTTTTTTTTTATTAAGTTTTCCTATATCTAGAAGTTTAGTCCAACATGCCTGTAAGGCATGGAGTTAAGAATTTGAGCACCACAAACAATCCACACAAAGCAAATGTTTCATCAAACTAAGGTGCATTTTTAACAAATAATAATAAGTTTATAATAATACAGTGCTTTACAGCAACACACAATAACATGTTTAAAGATAAATACTTTTGTGTAAGTTGATCATCTGAAAATGAACATGCTCAGAGTCAAGTAAATGAAGATCAGGATTCCACAACTAAAATATCCAGTCTACGACATTTAAACTGTATTTTGCTGCACGTGATAGAGAATGATTAATTCTTGGCACAACCCGATAGTTATACAGCAACCCTGATCCTGACAGTGATTCAAAATGACACGATTGTCCAAAATCTCTCTTCAAAGAGCCTCACAGAGTGTGTATCACGGAGGGAATAGTAAAAGAGTTAACAGTAAAGTGATTTCACACCCAGCTCTGATTTATTCTGAGGGTACAAAGGCGGACATTTTCTCCATCTGTCTCTGTAAGTGGATTTTCACAGAATCTTGCTGTATTTTGATTAATGATCTTATTATTTATGTATGAGCCGAAAAAAATTAATAAGAGAATTTTGGGCATATGCTCTCATCTTGATGCCGCCTCTGAAGTGTACACTCGTACAGGATTATTATTCAAATAGCATTATGCACAGTTAGAGATTATTAGGGAGTCACATCTGAAGACACAAATGACACACATACACAAACAGGTACGCACACTCCATCTCTCTTGTCTCTCCGGGGTAATGGTGATTATTCATGAGCACAGATCACAGGGCAGTATTGTTTTCATTCAACTCGCATTACACTCTATTAATGACCCACACATATTGCATGCACACACACACACACGCGCGCACGCACACACACACACAGTCATTCAGTGTCTAAATGATTTGTTTAATATGGCAATAATTAATACTTCTTGACATGGACTCAGCGACGCCCCCAAAAACACCACACTGTTGGTTTAAGGTAGTGCTGCTAATCCAACAGCGTGTGTATACATGAATACTTGTGCGTGTCCTAAAAAGCAGCAGCAATTAACAACAAGTTTATGTTGCTATCTGCTTTAGCCTGATTTCCCCTGAGAAATCACAGCTTTGCTTCGTCTGACAGGGAAGTCTTGAACAGGCAGGCAGGCATGTGTGTGCATGTCTCACTGACTGATACTCTAATTGTGTAGAATTCTGTTTGAATAGTAATGCCGTGTGTGTAGCCTTGTGCTAGTATATTAGTGGGGTAAGGTGGAGCTCAATACACTTATGGGGACAACATGCTAAATTTCACAGGTTTGAATAGCTGTATGAGGGATTAGATGTGGTTTTACAATAACTGTTGTATTATGAGTTGCACAGGAACTCAGGAGTGCATGAGTACCTTCAATTATAGCATGACAAAAATATGTGTGTGTGTACATGTACTACTTGTAGTACTACACGTACTACAAGTAGTTCTCAAGGAGCCCAAAACATGGGACTAATATTGCAGAACCTTATTTCTGAGGAGCTGGTTAAGTTTAGGACTACAATTTATATTGAATTAAGGTTAGACTTTAACTGGTTATAGTTAAGAAAAGTATAACACTTTGTTTAGGCTGTCCAGATGAACATTATTCAATGAAGTGTCCTAAGAAGAATAGAAGAACCTGTGTGTGTGTATACACTTTGGCATTTTCAAGTGTGATGAATGCAACACAATATATAGCACTTCCATGTTATATTAAATGTGATTAATGCTTTAATATGAAATATTAAAAAAAAGGTAAACTGTCAACTGGGCTTGTCAGCAATAAGACCAGAGCCATATATACTGCACAGTTCGACTGTATTTTTCTGCAGCCCTGTAAAAGACGTATTAGTCATCATAACACATTGAATAAATGTTAATATATAGCAATACATCATTATTATGATAAAAGTGCATGTTGCTGAAAATGTAGATGAGGACAAAAAACAACTCTAAATGATATCTAAAGGTCTCATAATATACATGATAATCCACAGGTGAGAAAACCGTTTCATTTGCTTGTGTGGCTATTAATGGGTTCAAACTCACAACATGGTTTGTGAATAAGGCAAGAAAGAGGAGGATATCATATCAACAGGAACTTGTGTGATGCACTTTTATTGAACATTACACATATACTCTTAGGCTCTAAGCCAATGGTGTCTAATATCCATAGATTTTTTTGAGCTGAAAAATATGTTGGTGTCATAAAATGTAGTTCAAGCCAGACAAAAAAAAAGTTTCAAACTTATTTCAGGGTAAACACAGTAAACTTAAGGTGGCAGAGACCATTAACTTTGCTGTTATGTCTCTCTCTCCATTCATTTAGACATGAAATTGGTCCTACTATCCAAGATAACTGCCCAGAGTGTTTCTACCATCACTGATTTATCAACAAATCTGAAGAAAAACTTTCTGTTAGCCTTACTAACGGTATCTATCCATTCAAGCTAGTTGTAGGTGAGCAAATAAATGAATAACTAGTGTACTTACAAATTTGGCTGATCCCAAGTAGAAGAGGAGGTTATCAGGTGTTGTGGTTTTAACGTGAAGGACGATGGTGTTGTACCTGCCCTTCCTGATATCAGGGCGGTAACTACGGAGACAGTCACCACCTGATGACACCGACACTTTGATCTAGAAAATTAAAAAAAAAAAAAAAAAAGTTTAACATATTTGGAAACGACTTTCAATTGTTTAGTATTTTAGCTTACATGTATCTTATATGCACTAAAAGACATTAAAAACCTTGTTTCAGGTCAGTCTGGAGTCTGTGCTGCCGACGTCTTTGCACCATCACAGAATTTAAAAGATTTAATACATCCTATCTGAAACTTTCACAAAGTTGCTACGACCTTTTTGAATTAATAATGTGGCAGAAGAACTACTGCATTTTAAAAGGCGCCCATTTTATTTAAACAAAAGATTACAGTAATTATTTTTAGAGAAATATTAAATATGTACTACCACAAAAAAAAATTCTTACTTTACTTCATAAAAGGGAGGCTTAAATAAGGGGAAAGACACTTCTGTGAGAAGGGTTGTGATGTAATTTGAGCAGTGAAATTTTTTGAAAAAAATTCAAAAAGTAAAACACTGTCAAATTGTTATTGATGGTATGATTGACTCTTTAAATATGAGTCGAATATCAGAGTGCTAGTGGCAGCTTACAGAGTTGGCTTGTTTCCTGGCTTGGTTGATCAGTTCCTTGATTTGCGAGATGTTTCGCTTCAAGTTGTCCTGCAGCTTTTTGATTGGCTGCAGCTTCTCCAGCAACCTATCAGCTTCGTCCTCTAAATCCTTCACTTTAGCTCCTGCAGCGTGGACTGAGAGCAGAGGGAGATAAAGTACAGCAGTGACACAGAACAGCACAGCAGTTGATACCATTAATGCTACACAGTATATTACAGCGGAGAGCGCAACAAGCGAGCGTGTGAAGAATGTGGAAAGGGTGACCAATAATAGCAGCTGGAAAGATCATTGACATTACTCAGAAGAGAAGAAATATGGAGGCAGAGAAGGATAGCTGGGCGAAGCCAATAAGAGACGAACCATTTATTAGTGCAGCTGAGCATTCAAAGAAAACATTTCCTTCACTATTTACGATTATAAAATTGCAAAGGCTTGATACTGGAAAAGATAGAAATTAAGATAAGGAATGAGATAAAAAAAAAAAAAAACGTTCCATGCTTTGCAGTGTGCAGAGCTCTCATGCTCTAGCAGGGCAGAGCAGAACAGAGGCATTATTATTAGAAGCAATTACTGTTTACTAGATAGATATTAAACATGGTCGTTAAATTAATGGGTGGTGCTCCAATACTGTTGTTAAAAATCATATCATACCGGCACAAATTACTTCGCTATGATGTTAACTAATCATGTGAAATTGCAACTAAATCATTGTAAGGGTTCCTGCCTTTAAATACTCAGAAACATGTAGTAAGTATGTGGTAATTACAACATTGTATTGGTACACCACTGATAGTAAATAGTACTTATATTGAGGTGAGTGAAGTATACATACTGATTGCTGTAGGGATTGAAAAAAAGAGAGACAGAGAGAAGAAATGTCAGATTTGGGTTGAAGTTATAATAATTTTGAAATGTATGTGGCTCTGAGAAAAGACTCCAAAGAGTCGGTAAGAAATTACGGTAAATCAGGCTATTGTTAGATTGAAAATTAGATTATGGATTGATTACAAGTAAAAACAATTAATAATAAACTTATTTTCATTACCATGTGTATTATAAATAGGGGATCATTTAAAGAAATTCCTCTAAAAAACAAATAAGTAGGCTAACCAAATCTTTTTTTTCACAGGCTTATTTCGAGGGCGCACATCTGTGGCTGTTAAACGTCCACTGTCAACTCAGGGCGGCTATTGGCAGAAAAAGTGTCCTCCAGCTCACTGTAGTTCTGCTGTAAGCCACGGATTCGCAGATTCAAATCTCCAAGGCGCTCGAGGACATCGATGGCTGTGGCGTTAGCGTCCACTGCAACAGCCTTTGTAGCGGCTAGCTTAGCTGCAGTATCTGTCAGAGAAAATAGTATTTATAAAAACATATATATTCAAATGACATACATTCATCAGAGGGACCTGTCCTTAACCTTATCCACACAGGAAAAATAAATGGTTTTATATTTTTTATTTTTGTTTTGTGAGATCATTACAATACAGCAATTACTTTCATTTCAGATAACAAACAATGGTATTTCTGCGACTCACAATTGAAATTTCAGTATACAAAACAGGAAACAAAATACAAAAAGTCAAATAAAAGTATACGTGAGAACTCAAACAAGTTGGGAAAGATAGCAAATAAAGAAATGTCCACCAGGAGTTTTTTTGTTTTTTTTTTAAATAAATAAAATAAAACAATTCACACTAGTCGTTAGGCCAAATAAAACATTCAAGAGTAAAGCATAAAAAAAATAGCATACAGGATCATCCAATCAATACTTCTGCCTGTTCTAAACTAACATATCTTACCCATTTGGACCACAATTCGATAAATATGTTTTTCTGTAGGCGAATGGAGAAGGTAATCTGTTCCATGAGGTAAATGTCACTTACTATACTTATCCACTCCTGTATTGTAGGCGGATCAGGGAGAAGCCAACGCCGTGTCAGTGCCTTTTTACCAGCAGTTATCATAATACGAAATAAATATTCATCAGCTTGCCTGACCTGTGAATCCGAATTTCCTAAAAATAATGTAGAAAACTGCATAGGTAGATTAGTATTAAACATGCTGCCTAATACTTTGTGAAGTTCTGTCCAAAAGGATTTAACCACTGGGCATTCCCAAAAGATATGCCAATGATTGGCTTCCCGGTGTCCGCACAGTCTCCAGCACACAGCTTCACCTCCAGCAAAATGTGCTTTTGTTTTGGTGTAATGAAAAAGCGTATCAAACACTTCCATCCAAACTCCCGCCATACATGAGAGCTGGTACATTTCCACTGGGATTGGCAAACACCGAGCCAATCCTCCTCAGATATTGTTAGATTACCCTCTCTCTCCCATTTTTCCCTAACATATCCTGTACTGTGTGTTTTTTTAGACAGTAGACCCTTATAAATTCTAGAGATGACACCCTTATTCGATTTACTTTGGTAAGCATCAATAAAAATTATCAATATTGGGTCATTAAGATCAGTGTCCTTTCTGATATGTTCAAAGCGGTTACGTACCTGGAGGAATCTAAAAAAATCTGTTCTTTCAAGGTTACAGTCTTCTTTCAACTTTTCAAAGTTTTTAAATTGTCCCTTTTCTGTGAGAGAGTAGTATGTCGTTATTCCTTTCAAAATCCATGATTTAAATCCCTTATCAATCGTGTTAGGCCTAAATTCCGGATCATAGGCACACCATTGAATTATCTGTAATTTATCACTTAATTTATACTCCTCTTTTATCATATTCCAGATTTTTAGCTGTGCTTTGATCCATGGGTTCTGTGCCTTGTCTATAAATCTTCCCAGATGTTTGTGCAGTAGTACTGCTTGTATTGGAGGGTCAATCAGAGTGGAGAGTTCGATATCCTTCCATCTGGCTCGATAGGATGGGTTACACAAATTAATCAGGGGTTTAATCTGAGCTGCATAAAATAGTCCTTAAAATAGGTAGTGCCATCCCCCCTTGCTTCTTTGGAAGTTGTAAAGTTTTAAACCTAATCCTGGGTTTTTTACCCTGCCAAATAAATCTGGAAATAATCTTGTCCAGTTCAGAAAATTGTTTTGAGGAAATTTCTACAGGGAGTGCCTCGGATATTAGGAAACTGTTCCACCTATTATGTTCTTTTTTTTGCTTATATTTGACAGCACTGCTTCACTTTTTGTATATGTTTGATTTTTGCGATTTCATATCATGTGTCATTTTGTGTCTACTGAGTCAAGGTCTATCTCCCATTCTGCTGGTTTTCAATCATTCCTTGTGTGTGATCAAGCCTATTATTTATGATAGATCGCTTGACCTTTATGTGCACGTTGTTTGTTATTTATGTCTGTGTCTCTTTTGGTTTCTTTTATATTTAGTTTTTCTTTTGCCAAATGGCTCCAAGCTTTCCAGACACTGTCTTGCTACGCTCTTCTGTGACCTGTTTATTACCCATTCATCCCCTTTTAAGCCATGTTCCAGTGGGGAGGTGTGTCTCTTGTAAGAACTTCTGTGCATTCTCCCTTCTCATTTTCAGCCAGTATCTGCCTGCTGGGATTCCCATTCACATTAATCATTTAAGGGAGAAATTCATCGTGTACTGTGGGCTACATGCACCTGCCAAAAACCCATTCTCATGTTCCAGTGGCTCTTGTAAGAGCACAATCTGTGCATTCTCCCTTCTCATTTTCGCCAGTATCTGCCTCCTCTTAGCTGGATTTAAAATCCCATTCACATTAAAAGAAATCATTTTAAGGGTTTGCCTATTCATCGTGTACTACTGTGGGCTACATTGATTATCACCCTGCCAAAAATCTCTCCTGGCATCCCTGCAAGTACATTATACCAAACCTATCTTTCCCAAGAAACACGAACAAAAACAATATAACAGTCTGAAACAGAACATCACCGGTGCAATTTGGAACAGTTGCTTCCGATGCTGAGGCTCGTTCCAAAGGAGCCTTGTGGGGCCTTGTAAAGTCAAAGCCCTCATAAGGGAACATCCCACGACGTAGTGGTGGGGCCCTGAAATGCGGCTGCATTTCAGCCAAAGTCCAAGTGAGAAAAAAATAAAATAAAATAAAATAAATTGAGTATGGCTCGCCAAACACGTCCCGTTCATCTGATTAAACAAAGAAAATAGAAGTGTGGGCTATGATTAGACGCGAGCCCAGGCCATATAAAGCAAAACTGTATGGTAGAGTTCTGCATGCATAGCTAAACCAAAGCAAAGTGTATGATACACATTTCACTATAAAATCAGAGAGCACTTATCTGTAAAGTGTGAGGAAACAATCCATCAGTGACCGACAGTGTCCTAGCGGGGTTGTCTTCTAAACTCCTTGAGTCTGTCTTTAAAACGAGAGTGCTGGTGTTTCGGATGTGCGCTGCCGCTCGTAGCAATAGACTCCTGGTTTCCCACCTGGTCTCCCCTACTGCCTGCCCTCTGCCAGGTAGACAGGAGGAGAATCTCCTCTTGGTCCGGTGTGGCTGGGGTCTTCACCACAGTAACCGGAAACCCTCGCGCCGACATATCCCTCGTAGCCTCCGCCGCATTCTGGAACAACCGGGTGCCTTCATCATAATAAATCCGCATCTTTGCAGGGTAGGGCGTCTGAAACTTTATTTGTTTTTCCTTCAACACCTTTTTGGCCTCGATGTATTCACTGCGTTTCTTTAACACTTCAGGAGGAAAGTCATGGTCAACATAGAAACGAACGTTGTCGTAAAGCACCTTCTTTTTCTGCCACGCTCTCCTTATCACTTCTTCTTTAATCTGCCAGCTGCCAAACCTGACCACTATGGAGCGAGGTTTTGCCTGCGGGTCGGTGGGCTTCGGTGCCAGAGCCCGATGTGCCCGTTCAATCTTAAGGTCTCCGTCAAGTGGGAAGTCGAGTGAAGTTTTCAACATGTTATTCAGGAAACCAGCCATGTCAGTGCCCTCTGTGCCTTCGGGTACTCCGTAAATACGCAGGTTGACACGCCGCGCTCGAGCCTCCTGATCAATCAATCTCGCCTCCAAGCTAGCCTGACGTTGTGTCAGCCGCTTGATTAACGTTGTTGTTGCTAGAAGCACGGTCTCCGTTTCATCTATTCTCCCTTCTACTTCGTCCAGTCTGTCATTCGCTCTCTTCAACTCCTGCTTAATGTCAGAGAGTTGCTCCCTGTTATCTCTTCTGAACTCACGAATTTCGTTGAAGATACTTTTAAGGCTAGCATCAGGGATATCGTCTTCCCGTGGGTGTAAATCCGGAGAGCTGCTTCGGCTGAGTCTCGAGTCTGGGTCGTCTTCTGTTGAACCCATGCTTAATCCACTTCTAGTAGTAACCCCTTTCCTCATTCTTTTAAGAAATACCCACCAGGTTTAACAAAATCAAGTTTTTTGGGGTTAATTGGTAAAACCTTCGGGGAGCTAAAAGTTTAGGCTGCCATCCTCTCGAAACCGGAACCGGAACCCTCGACATTAACATCTTTTTAAAAAAGGTGCAGTAATCTGCATACAATCTTTATGCAAGATCAAAGCATGACTGTTTTGCCTTGCTAAATGATATTCTAGGAAATGCTGAAAGTTATATTGTATCACCTTAAACTAATTCTTTCTTTGAGTCTACAAATCATTTCACATCTACTTGTTCATTAACCTCACCAAAAATATGTAAACAAAAGGACTCAAAGGAAAAATGCGAGACACCGAAAAAAGGCCCAAAAATATTACAGAGTAAAGGTAACATACACAACTGGAGAGTGAGCAAAATCTAGTGAATCAATTTACAAAAAGGGGAAAATAAGTTTAAATTTAAGGAGGAAAGGGAGACTTAAGGTGTGTGAAAGTGTCATGATTATAAAAGGTGGAGAAGGGGAAAATGAAGGAAAAGAGGAGGACAGAGAAGAGCTTTGATCTCTCAGCCATGACTAATGGAGAGCACAAGCTTTCATTACCGTTACTGCATGCAACACACACACAAACTTATATTACATCTTGGTGAGGACACATAATGCATTCCCCAGCCTCTTACCCTGACCTTTACCATGACTAACTAAGTGTCTAACCCTAACCGAAACCCAATTCTAACCCTCACCCTAAAACCAGGTCTTAACCCTGAAAAAGCCCTTTAACACAAGGTCAAAAGGTCACAGGTTTGTATGTTTTTGGACCTCACAAAGATACAAGTACCGAGAGTATATGTTCTTGGTCTGACTAATGCTTGCACATGATATTTACAGTATGTATTCAGTACCTGAATGTGAGGTGTATTGCACATGTGTACAGTGTTCAGGTTGTATGTTAAAATTCATGTGATGTGGGTTAACTGAAATGTGTGTGTGTTCATGTATTGCTTTGAATAAACATAGACATGTCTTTTTTTCTTTCTTTACCAGCGCTAGTGCCTCGCTGGCCCTCTGTTTGGCCGCCTTTGCCTCTTTCTCTGCTTCATCCACGTTTGCTTTAATGTTACTGTACGCCTTGAAGGCAGCGGTTGCATTGAAGGAGAGATTTTTTGCTTCAGCCAAAATACTGTGAGGACAGAGAAGACAAACAAAATAAATTTAGTTTTACATAACCCTAAATTCCCCAAACATATAGAACTACCTGATATTGAACTCATTAAATGTCACACTAGTCTGCATTTCTTAGATTTCTGCGGTGAAAGTTTTCCTACAAATATAGTAGAGTAGATTTACTTTGAAGTAAAATAAGATGTGAAAAAATATGTTCAATCAATTTAGTACACTTATATTGAGAGAAATATGACTTCACACTACAGTACTTCACAGTCTTGTACTTTATTCCTTACCTCAATGTAAACAAACAAATAGACTTATATTTACCCATCCAAAATGGCAGCAGACTCATTCAGCTGCTTGGCATGTTCCTCTGCATCATGAACATGATTATGGAGGCCGTAAGTTAAACCAGTGGTGAGGTGATCGACTCGATCGCCGAGCTGGTCGTGGAGAGGACCCAGCTCTCTCTGCATCTCCTCCAAGTCCTACGGGCAAAAAAAATGAAATACTATACACAGGGATCTGCTCATTTTGCTCAGGTGCTGTGGAGTTTAGAAGATTAAAAGAAAAAGGACAAACCAGTTTAAACTGATATTTCGAGGCTAAACAGCAGGAGTACCTCTAATCCTTTGTTGATGTTGTCAGAGAGCTGGTTTGCTTCATCCAGAAGTCGTTCTCCTTCTCCAAGGACCTCCTGTGCCTCCTGCTTCACCACACTGACTGCTGAGCGCTTCCTCTGCAAGAAAAGACATCAGGGTCAATGGCCGAATAATGACTTTTTTTTTTTATTATTAATGAATCTGTTTTTCTTGATGAATCGATTGACTGAAAATCACATGATAATAATAACACAATATGGAATAGAAAGGCAGACAACTGAAACTGGAGATGGGCGTAATTTGGAAGTAACATCTGCTAAAATAGTTTTTGTACAGTCAAGTTCCAAAAAAAATCTGTTTATTGAAAATAAAAAAAGGAGTTGAAGGACACTAGGGACCCAATCAGTGATTTGATTTAACAATATGTGAAATCTGTATCAGGCTTCAGTGTTGTGTGTGTATTTTCATTACATGAAGCTTTTCTTTATAGAGCAAAAGACTGCGGGGTGTGGAAGAAACATGCAAAGACACTGAGAAAAGTAAGGAAAGGGTGTTCTATATGTGTGTGTGTGTGTGTGTGTGAGATCAGAATGCTTCCTCTAGGCCATGTATAATAATCTTCCTGATAAATGCTTGTTGTTTTGCTCTGTTAGGAAAGACCGTACTGCCTCCGAGCTCCCCTTGATGATAAATCACATGCAAAAAGCTTTAAAGGAAAATAATAAGTACTGCCTGTGATGAATATATGATGAGATTCAGTTATTTGAGGGTTTAGGGAGTTTTGGGATATAGACCTCTCTGACTGTGAATGTGTAAATGAAGCTTGTCTGGGCAGGTGTGAGTTCATGTGTGCCTTTACCTCAAGGGCTGTGAGGTTAGCCTGGTTTTGTTCAGCCAGCGACTCGGCCAGCCTTGTCTTTCCCTGCGCAGAATAGAGCAGCTCCTCAGCCTCCTGGAGCTTCCCCTCGTGGTCCGAGAGTTTCCCTTTTATCTTTAGAAGCAGATCAGGAGGCATTAAGTAAATGTCACTCATTAAGGAACAGAGAAGACCAAAGAGTCAAGATTAGAAGCTGTAATTACCTCTGCTTTCAGGTCTTCTGTGGCCTGATGAGGGTCACCAAACAACCTCTTGACTTTCTGATAAAGCTCCTCGGCGAGGCTGGAAGGACAAGGGGGGGAGAAAAAATAGTTTACACTTTTATTTATATGTCCCTGGCTTTAAAAAGTGAAACTGCAGAATAAGTCAATGCAAAAAAAAAGAAGGAAGAAGACAGAATTAGAGAGTGATTGTAATGCGTGACAGAGCCTCTGCTTGTGTGAAAGACAATAATCACTTCATATGACTGAATGTTGAAACGCAGGAATAAAATTGCAGATTTTCTTCTATTGACCCCTCAGGCTGAGTTAGATTAAACTGTAGAAGTGAAAAACATTTTAAATATCGCCGAGCTAATGTCAGCCTGCCTGCGTGCGATTGGATGGGAAGCTGAAGCAATATTATGTGCTAACGCACACAGCAGCAGCAGCGTAACACAGTTTACTTAACAGACAGACGTGTCACAGAATAGTCAGAAGTTAGAAGAGTCACTGAAGGACAACTAGAAGTGAACCCACTGCAGACAGAAAGTGTGCATTCAGGTTAATTCAACATTTTCCCAGAGGTGAGAGTTCAGGAATGTCATCTACTCATTTTCATCATCCTATTTATTTCACCCCAAGGAGAAGGTAGAACAAATTCCTACAGGTCTCTTGGTTGGGTAGTTTTGTTTAGAGTTTGACAAATATGTTTTTCTCTATTTTCTATTGCTTGTTAATGACAACAAGTAATTTTAAAAAAATAGCTTAACTACAATAATCAGTTACTGAACAAAACTAATGGTCAGACTTTATTTTATATCTGGACTGCAGTGCAATTATATAGTATAGTACAGTATTTTCAATAAAATTGTGTAAACTAAATATTAGATACAAAAAACAGCACCTAATTATAAACTTTTGTCAAAATTATGTTTTTTGTGAATTGACAACATTTATTAAGTATCTGAGAACAAAAATGCATAAAACGACAAATATTTGCCCCGTTTTATCAGAGGAATCGCTCTACTTCTAACTGTTCAATCAAGTCTATACAGTTTGTTCCCCAGATTCACTTTACATGCACATGACGTTGTAGTTGAAGGTTAATTCAAAATAAAGAAGTAAAAAATGTTTTGTGATGACAGAGTTCATCCAATAGTCAACATTAATGCCAAAAGTGTTGCAAAAGATATGTGCTTTGAAATGTTTTATTTTCACTTTGTAAGTATTCAAAACAGTTTAATAATCATATGTTTACCATAGCGTTTGTTAATAAGCCCTCGTCTTTCACCTTTAGCGTTAATTAAAACAACAAGGACCTAGTGTCCTCCAGTTGACATCACTCAGAGGACAATTTCACAGAGTGGAGGGAATATATGCAAGGTAATGATTGGAGTTGATGAAACTTTAATGAACCCGGTGGGGAACATCAAGAAAGCAAGAAGAAATGTGAATATAAAACAAAAAAAAACCAAACAAACAAGAAGAGTGTCTAATCATTACTTAGCTGACGATTACAACATTGCAGTTCATGAATAACAAGTCACAGCTGCAGCAAGTTTCCACACTAACTACATAAAAATATGACTACATGGACGAGTGCCAGATTTGTTCATTTGGCTGAAACATCCCTGTTACTTTTGTTGATGCTTGTGTTTTCCTCTGCAGCTCTGGTTGGATCCTCCCCTCAGGGGTGAGTTAAATAATAAACCACAGACTGACACACACGTCCTTCAGTGGCAATTTCTCTTTTGTTTTCCCTTTTCTCATCCTCTCTTCATCTATAACTCCCTGTCCGTCTGTCGGTTGTTGTCCTCTACCTCAGTGACTTTTCACTTTCACTGCACGTTCCTTGAATCTTTATGTTTCTTTTTCTGTCCTCACGGCAAAACTTTTAATCAACTCAACGACCTCGTCAATATTTACTGCTGAGAGACACAGACAGTGGGGCAGAGAGGAGGGATGAAGAGGATAGATTACTAATTTACTCAAAAGCCTTGAGAGAGACAAAAAGGTAAGAGCAACGCGGTGAAAGAAGCTCCAAAAATCTGCATCATCAGCATTGGGACTTTAAGGTACAGTGTGTAAAATGTTTCAACAGTTACAGAAGTTGCATGTTACAGCTGAATATCCCTCATCTTAGTATTTCTTTGTGTGTGTTGGAGAATGTATGTTGCCCTCAGGTAGCAACAAAACAGCAATCATGACTAGTTTGTCCATTTTGGGCTACTGTAAAAACATGGTTGCCAAAATGACAGCCTCTCGAGGACTGACCCGGCTCCTGACGTAAAACGTAAAAGGCTCATTCTGGGGTGATGGAAAACGAAGTATGACTTTATCTTTAATTTCTGCTTAATACATTTTTTTATTTGACTTTTTTTTACATGCTGGACCTTTAATGAGCAATAGCTAGAAGACTTGTGAAGTCCCCTGTGTCAAGATTTGAAAAAAGGAATTAAAAAAAAATCTAAACAAGCAAATTAAAGAGAAAGTAATGAATTTCAAAATATCTTGCACACTCTATGTTACATCCTGTGACACAGCCATGTTGCAAGTTTCAATTTTAAATTTCACTGATTTCAGTCACATCACAGTGAAAACCAAGTTACCTTATCAATATGAGGTAACAAACTCTTTGTTTAAGAGACAGCTGTCGGATTTTCAAACAAGGCTCAAAATCTGATCTGAGTCATATGAGCAGTGTTTGTAGAGTAACATTTTTTCACGTCGCATTTTCTTTTCTTTCTTTTTTTTTTACATAAAATGCATTAAGGTGGATTTTATGCATTATTCCTCCTGTCAGCTCTAGTTTGTTTCTCTCATTCTGAAAATTCACAGTCTAGCGGGGAAAATACACAGCAGTAGAATGTGTTAGAGCATGGGTAATTGAAAATAAATCCCAATAGTGAACGATATTAAGCATAAAGGTGGGAGTGAAAAACAACAACAGGTTGCTTCAAAAGTATGTTTTAGTGAAATCCACCAAGAGCGATCCACAAAAACAACTTTCTTATGCTTCTACATCTCAACACTCTCCTCATAAAGACATTTACCTCTGTTTTTTCTTCAATACATGTGTGTATGCTCACGTGTGTGTCAGTTTTCTGTTTGTGCTGTGAGTGGGCGAGTGATGCACGAATTTTGTGCATGTGTGTGTGTTTTGTGCGTGCGTGTGCATGCATGTGTCCATACTCCATCTCCTCATCGGCAATGCCCTTTTTCCCTCCCAGCTGTCGTCTTCTCATCTCGGTCAGCATGGCCTGGATCTCGTCCTTCATCTCCTTCAGGCTTTTGTCTGGGGTTCCATCTCTGCGCGAGAGAGTCTGGTTCAACTCAGCTGCCTTCAACTGCAGGTCTAGACACAAAGAGACTGTTGTGAGTTTTCTTGTGGTGGACAGATTGAGTTTAGGCTATGCAAGCACTCAAAGGGTATAAATATAGGAGCAACAGACTACTTTTTGTGTCCCTCGCAGTTCTACGTGCATAGTTGTTTGGTCACTGTCACGGAGAAGCAGCAGTGGCAAGACGGTGGTGACATGCGGGTAGTTTTAAACAATAAGCAGCCTTGCATGTAACGCACTTTGCACAATGGGTAAGGGCTGTAAACTGAGTTGTCATTTCTCTCAGAGAAACAGCATCCCTGTAGCTAAGAGAAAAAAAACAGTGAAAGCAAGGCTCAGAGGGGAACAATATAACCGCAGGTGCTATAATTTTTCAATCACCATTACACTGTGAAATCAGTTTTTAAAATCATGGTGACATGTTTGCACCAAAAGGTACTTTATTTCACATTAATTTACACTATAATAAATACAGTATTTTCCACCAAAAAAAGGAAGGACAAATAAAGGAATGTTATTTTTTGTCTTTGCTGGATGAATTGACTTCATGGCAAGTGAATATAAAGCAAGCATAGAGAAACACAATCCTGACTTCACTCACCATGTGCCATTCAAAAGTCAAATATGTATAAAAAGTGAAAGGGACGGAACACTTTCTGAAGCCACCGTGTTTGTCTTGTCTCAGTGTTACAGCTCAAACAGAAAGAAAGACAAAAATTACACCATTGGACCTTCACTCATTAAAACACAGACACATGCTGAGAGAGTCAAACGCACACACACACACAATCTGTATTAACACCAAAGCCACTATTTTTTGGCAGACTTCATGTCCCACGTTTCTTTGATCAAATTAGAGGCAGCGAAATCTCAAACCAATCAATGATGAAACCACACTAAAACACTGCGAGGCTCATTTGAATAATGCTCAGAGTGTTGGAGCTTAATGAGGAGTGTGTATGTAGCCATGTCAATGAAAGAGAGAAAAGAAGAGAGATGGGGAAAAAGCGTTTGTTGTGCATTTCCATGAAGTACATGTGTTTGCTGCAGCGAGTGGTGTGTTGCTTTCTCATTTGGAATGTAAACATGATACAATTAAAGCGAGTTGAAACTTTACATAAACTTTAAGTACATGTGCGTGTGCATGGGGTATATGAATGTAGTTGTGTCAATGCAGCATTTGCTCCATTTATAAGTTATTTATATATGTATGTGTATATATATCTATATACATATAGATATATATACATACATATATATATATATATATATGTATATAAATATACATATATATATATATATACACATACACACACATATATAAATATAAATATATATATATACATATATAAACATGAACTGTTTGGATTGCAATTTCAGAAACTAATATTTACATGTAAATGACACCATTACCACATTAACGTTGATATAGTCACAAAATACAGTCCTATCGAATGTGTTTCCTGTTCTGATGCGACTCAAGCTAAGACAGCCCTTAAACCATCATTCTAATGAACAGCGGCACAACATGCTTGTGTGTGTGTGTGTCTATGAATCTGCAAGAGCATGAAGAGTGTTCGATCTTGGTACTACCCATGACTTGTATTTCTTCTGGGGACAAAGTTCCTATTAAGTAAATAATTACATTTAAAAGGTAAAGACATGAGGTTAAACTAAGGTCTGGTTTAGGTTAGGGTCTGAACCAACAGGAGATGAAACCAAAATAAAGTTAATGTGTGGTGCAACAATAACATGAAGCCTGGTTTGGACATCGACATGTGGAAACACCTGAAAATACCGTAATGTCCTTGAGAGTCATGGAAACAAGACTGAGTGTGTGTCAGAGACATATAATTACATAGTTGGATTTAAAAGCCAATTAAACACTTAAAACGTGGATAGAATCATATAATGTATGTAGTAAACACTGGCACACACTGAAGAAAGTGTGTTCAGTATTTTCTTGCCTCATTATGTGTGTGTGTTAGCACAGTTGTGTGCACATCTGCATCAGTGTTTATGTATACAGTGTATGTTTGATAGCCACTAATTAAGTCTCTAATTGCTACTCTCAATCATCCAGTGAGCCAGGGCAGGCTGTCGCAGACACGCATGCACACACACACATACAGACGCACACACTCTCACACATACACGGTAATCACACTGTGATTTGGTGAAGGGCCAGGAAACAAGAAGCGGCAACAAGGAAAGGATAGTTTCATTACAGCCAGGCAGAAAGTGTTTGGTAACTTTCTTTTCATCCTAGAAATCATAAAAAATTCATAATCGTAATCAAAATAACTAATTATTATAACCGCACATTTTGCTTCAGTGAGGATGAGGAAGATGTGTGTAACCAACCGGTTGACTTTTTTATGATTTAAAGCTTGAACTAGACCCAGATTAGACTTATTGAAATAAAATTTAAAGACACATTTCACATCAGAAAGGACTATTTTCACATCAAACACCTCAACAGTTTCCACAAGCATACACTGTATACTATGACCCTGTTTCCACAAGGTCATAGTGACTAGTCTAAAAATATTGAGTAGATGAAATGGTGGAAAGATGAGAAATTTGGCAAAGAAAGCTAAGGATTGATATCGTCTAATGAACTGTGGCTCTGCATAAAAACTGAATGAAATCTACTCAAGGTCCACTTGTTTGTTTTGGAACGCTTATATGGTCTTCATCAGCAAAGCTTACTTATTCACCACTGAACAGTGACTATTTCAAATTTCAAAACTTTCAGACTTGCTTGTATTTTGTCCACGTTCAGATGAACTTCTAAGCCAAATTTTCAGCCAAAATGGAATTCGACTCCTTGCAGACTTCCTTCAGAATGGCAAATGTGAACATTTACAGTCTCCTTACTGTACAACTGAACAAAAGTCCTCCACAAACGAAAAGCTCCACAACAAGCTGAGTAATTGGTTCTTGAGCAAAAAGGAACTTGACCAGTTGCAACAAAAATGGTCACCATGACCTGCATGATGACACTTATGCTCAAAAACCAGGAACAGAAGCTTGGAAATGTCTTGTACAATGACAAATTTTACAGATGGACAATTTACAGATGGACCTGAAAATGCACTAATCACTGTAACCCACATTAAACTTCAGTGATGAATCACCTTTTCAGGTGGAGCCTGGCATGACTAAGAAAAACTCAAGTCTGCTCACACAGTCACTGGGGACGCATTCTGACGCTGAAGTGAAAGGTGGCCAGGCAGTTATACATGCAGAGAACATACATGACATCCGATGATGACAGTAAGGCACTGGAAGCTCGCTAACCATTGGCTCCCGAACAGAATAAAACAAACTGAGTCATTGCACCTTATTATCTTGGCGGGTGAGTCTTTATCGCCGTGGTAAGTGACGCAGCAGCCTGCTGGATCCGTCTTTATTGCTTAGAGTCAGACAGCGCTTTGCGCAAGCAGCTGGCACTGAACACCGACAGCTGGAGCATTAGCCATTGTGTGTGATCTAAGTTTTCATTAGTGAGATAACAAGGCGGCAGAAAGATGTTTTGATTGTCTCCCTTAGATGATGCCTCCACCTCAGTGATACACTGACTCTACTTATGATTATAATGACATTATATTTTAGGATGTAAGATTCTAAGGGAGCAAATAAAACGCACCCAGTTTCCCCCCACCATGGAATTAATATAGTATTCTGATTCATCACAGTCCATCTGAAAATGCTGAACCTACATTTAATTGTCATTTTTAATATATTCTGTCAGTATAATTAATTTCATAAGCTCTTTGTATTCTAATATTTCATATTGCCCTCTTATGTAATTGCCCAAATTTCCCACATGGATCCTTTACAATTAATATAACATAATATAATGCAATGTAGTCTTAATGGCAAGTGAAACTAGTAAGACAGAAGATGGATAAATCCAGAGATCACAGTTGGCAGGATACCGTATAGAGATTGCTAATGGAGGAGAGGTGGTGTGTGTTTCTGCTACCTTTAGCTCCCAGCAGAGTATCCCTAATGAACTGCTCCAGGTCTTCAGCTCGTTTATGAATCCTGTCGGCATCATCTTCAACCTGTTCTCCATCGGCAGACACCTTAGTGGCCTACACACACACACAAAGAAACAAGCAATGAAATAATAAACAAGGTTGAATAAGTGAACATATTGACTCCTCACTAACAAGGGAAGGATGGAGGGGTGAGTTCTTAGATGTTAAAGGATGACAGACAATGACAGCAGTATGTACATGCAATCAATAGTATTGTGTGTGTGTGTGTGTGTGTGTGGTACACACAGAAGCATATGAATAATTGATAAGAAAACACACACACATCTACCCAAAGAGGACCAGAAAAAATACAAATGGATGAATACTTGACACAAACAAAAACACACCCCATTAAACATACAGAATGAAAGAGCAGGTAATTATTGTTGTGATTTGACAACAGACACTATATCATTTTAGCTGTTGTGTGTGCGAGTGAGTGTGTGCGTGATGGGGTGTGGGCGATAGCATCACTGTCAACAAATGTCAAAGCCACAGTCCCTAAAAGGGTGATGCTTGACAGCATGAAAGTAAGGGTTATTTTTCTCTGCTTGGCACTTGTAGACTCCCTCCATTCAAACTGTGTTTTTCTATTTCGGTTAACTCCTTTTTTTGAGACATGACTGTGACTCTGAAGACAGTAAAAAAAAAGTTTGTGTAGTTTCTTGCGGTTTGAGGGTTAAGACAAAGAGATGCTTTCATTTGTTTACTGAATAGGTTTAATACAAAAACAAGACGGTTATTTATTCAAAACACTCCCCCCCAAACAGGCCTATTAATCTATTCACATTCTGTATCTGCTGAGATTTGTCTGTGATTACCATTACTGGGAAAAGCAAAACAGAGCCCCAGAAGGGCCTAAAAGCTCATATTTGTGTCAAAACTACAGTGATAATTTGACAGAAAATGTTCAGTATAATATCAACTGACAAGAAAATGGCCTTAAAATGTATCCTGTGGCTTTTTCAACCACAGCTGTAGAGCCCTGTTTTCTTATAAGGGCGTAGCTGTTTTGTCTGCATTGTGCACACGCAAAACGACACATGACTGTGTGGGAACGCTGACAACAAAGGCAGTGAGGAATGTGAACACAGATGTTTGAGAATATTTAAAAATATATTTTCTTTGCAAATGCAAACATGTCTTGGTAAAAGCCTCCAAAGAAAGGAAGAAAGAAAGAACAGAAAACCTTTCAGGGCACCTTTAAGGTTTGGGTGTGCTTTGTTTTCTAATCCAAAAGAAGAATTACGAAAAAAAAACAAAAAAAAAAACAATTTACTTGATGCTTTCCTCAGTACAATTTCATATAAATTGTGGTTATTGGGAATTGCATATTCCTAAAGTTAAATTGTGTTTGACAAAACTGTCACAGCTAGCAGGTTTATCTAATTACGATACCCGGGGGCCTAATGCCTCATAATGTGCCTGTGATTTTTCATTCTGTAAAACAAACACGCTCTCATTTCAGAGTAGTTTTTCCTTTTTTACTTCTGCCGCTCTGTTTCAATTCAAGTTCCTACTAAAAGTTCTTCCGACACTTAATCAACATGTTGAGGCTGATTTGCTTTCTGTGCTTCTTTTAATGTCAGATCTAACCCCAACCCAAACACTGCATCACATACTGTTCACAGCTTGCTGTACAAGTGACTAGACTTGTGTCTTTGCTGCTCTTTGTATGCAAGTGTTTTCTTTAACCGAGATCTGCCACCCTGCCACAGTCTATTTTTTCCTCCATCTCATTATGTTGCACACAGAGGAAGAAAGTGAAAGGAGGATAAAGAGAGAAAGAGAGAGAGAGTAAGACAATAACAGAAACTGAAGTCAAGCCAGAAGACAAACAAAAGTGTCTGTACCCTGCTGTGCAGCTGGTCCATCTCAACAACCAGTGATCCTAGGTTGGAATCGGCCAGTTGCAGTAATCTCTCCGGAGCTTTCTGAGGCGACAGCATGTGCTGTGGGAGAGAAAACAGAGAAACGAACGAATTACAGAGAGCAATGTCTGACACATTTTGGCTCAGGGCAAAGCTTTTGAACTGACTGACTCTTTGCTGTGGAGCTTAAAAAAGGAGATGAGCAAGTGGGAGCGGCAGTGAGCAAAAGTAGAACAGGAAATACATCTGATAGGACTCTATTTTGTGATTATGTCAACGTTAATGCGGTAATGGTGTAATTCAAATGCAAATATTAGTTTCTGAAATTGCAATCCAAACAGTCCATAATGTCAACGGAAATACAGTACGTGTTAATCAAGTGTAGCAGCGGTGCCCATTCTGCTGTTGACAACGCACTTGTGTTTGAGGAGGTTATTACTAAATAAAACTGAAGATGTTAGCTTTCTTAACACTTTAAATGGCACTTGAAAACAAACTCATTAAAGAAAGAATAATAACAATGTTCCTCTAACTAGTTATGGTTGAGTAAGATGGATGACGAATGTGCCATCACGTCCATGTACTTCAGTTTATTTCTGATTACCACAAGGACTTTAATATGTTGTCCGCGTCTGACGCTTTCTGCTGTCTATTTTTTTCCCACAGTGCATGAAAAGTAATTATCAGAAGGAAGGAAGAACAGAAAACCTATCAAGTCTTTTCTTTTTTACATACTGTTGCTAAGAAACGACTACATCCAGACTGTCACACAACTAATGACATGTTAAAACTTGTTTCTTTGAAAATGTTTTATTTATTTTTTTACCTTGAGTTCCTCTGTCATGTTCTCAAAGCGGTACAACATCTTATATGGTGGTGGGAGGGGTGTGGTCAGAGTGACTTCAGTGATGATGCGATATAGCCGGTCCATGTCACTTATCAACAGACCCGAGCACTCGTCATCACAAGCTAAATCAATAAACACAGACAAAAAAAACACAGATACATCAGCCAGTGAGAGGTTTACATACAGACAGCTTGGTTTTGGTGTTGAGTTTTGACTTGGCAAAGAGAAATAAGAAGTTATACATAACTAAGTCTATTTATATGCTTTATTTGTGAGTGTGTAAACAAATCAGTGTGTGGTCGTCGTGTCTGCTTGTGCTTAAGTCATTCTGGAATTAGACAAACAGGGCAGCCGATGCATGAAATGCAGCAAAGCACCCAATAAGAGCACACACACTGCAGGCAAAAACACTCCACTCCATCAGGGAATTCGCTGATATTTTTCTCCATCGCATGCCTGTGTGTGTGAATTTCTTTTTTCTTTCTGTTGCCTGAGACTAGAATTATTGCACAAATAAAAAATTTATGACAACGAAATCACAGACAAATGAAATTAAATAAAGCCCGTCTATTGCATCAGTATCTGACGAAAGCAGAAAACACATGTGCGGCAAACCATTCACATGCTAACACGTACATATATTGTAAACTAGGGCTGCAATTAACAATTTTCATAACCGTTTCATCTGTTGATTCTTTTCCTTGATTAATCGATTAGTTGTTTTGTCCATATAATGTCAGAAAATGTTGATTGGTGTTTCGCAAATCTCAAAATAATGATGTACTCAAGTGTCTTGTTTTGACCACAAACCAATATTATTCAAGTTTGATGACTTGATCAATGATGACTTGATGACTGCGATATATGGAGCACAAAAACCAGATCAAATGTTCACATTTAAGAAGCTGGCAAACCAGAGAGCTTGTTTGACTATTTAAAAAAACAACAACACTCAAACTGATTAATAATTGAATAACTGTTGCAGCCCTACAGTAAACAGTATATGTTTGATGTGGAAATAAATAACTGCATGTAAAATCCAAACCATTGAGGAACTCACAGGGTGAAAACATTCAATGTGACACAGGTGTGATCAGCATGAATGTATCATTAGAATTATGGAAGCTACAAAACCTAACATAGTAGCCTGAGTGAATACACTCAAACGTATCAAACTGCAAATTCCCACACTCAACAAATGCAACAACACACACCAGTACCTGTGTTCCTCAGACACACATCTCTCTTGTCCCAGGTGTTTGACAGGACTACCCCTGTACTTTGTGTTCTAATGCCCTCCAAGTAATTTTGGATCAGAGTCATCAGACCTGCTTAGGTCACTAACCCTCAATTTTCACTTAAATTTGCTACATATTACTTCAAATTGAGAACATTTACATTCTCAACCACTTAATGTTTTTTTTTTACAGCAACAATGTGACTGTTAAATAGAGACAAAACATATTGTAACTGTTTTGTTATGAGCTGTGCACATTGACTTTGTCTGCTACTGCCAGATAAAAGGTCACATTTATGCCCAATTATTGCAGAAAACCCAAGTAATTATTTTGCCACTGTAAGCAGATTGCTTTTGTACTTGGCTTTAAGCTGACGGCAAATATATTTTTTCATTTAAAAATGTAATTTTAAACATCACACTGACCCTCATGTAGATTTGGGCCCATGTGAGAACTCCCTGCTTTTCCCTGACTCATGACTGCAGACCCTTAGGTCTGGTAGAATGGCGAAAAAGGGCAAAGCAGAGGCAAAAAGCAGAGTGAACAAAAAAAGTTAACAGCAGTGTGATTGCACCACTCTGTACAAACCATTGGGACTGGTGATTATAGCCTGGATTTAGAAGTGTCTGGTTAGGTGTCAAGGTGCACAGCAGCACTCGCACTGCCAATTTATGAACACACGCTTTGTGTAAGAACAAAGACCTCGGCAAACAATTTCCTCTCTGACCTGATAGCAACGATTTCACATCAGGCTCTGTCTTACAAGCTTCACTCCTATATTTTCACTTGTGCACTTACCTCTGGACATGCTAATGGTACTGAATTGGCCCTGCCATTATGATCATATTAAGTTTAAATTAGCTGCAAATGGTATTGAAATTATTTTCTAAATGACATGAACGTGACTTCTGCCACGATCTCCTGTCTCCCATAGCAACTGGAGATGGGGGTTTGACTATTCATTTGCATTTCTTTGACTAAATAAAGTTGAAAAAAAGAAAGAAAAGTACATCAGGTGACAATAGTAGACAATAAAATTATTTAAAAAGAAAAGACAGAGAGAATGTGTGAAGGGTTCATGAAGTGCGGCACTAAATGCTGGATTGCTGGTCTCCTTCTGTGGCTGCTTCTATTGTTACAAAATTAATATTCACAATTTCATAAATCAGCCCACATTTCCAGTAAAATTCCACCTTTGAAACCTGTATCGTAATTACCATGCAGGGCAGCACAAATGCCAGCAGAGGTACTGCTTCTGCACATCTGTGTGTCATTTCCATGAATTAATATATGGCAGAGAACGTCCAGATTATTCACTGAATAAGAAATACAGGTCAGTGAAAAGATGCTCCAATATGTTCTTAAAAAGGGGCTAGACAAACAAATCAAAGCTTATGCTGTTCAAAAAGGTGTGTCCCCATCAGTGATGAATCGAATGGAACAGTGAGACATCAGTGGCAAAAGTCAGGAAATTACTTAAAGACATAGTCTAAAAAACATCCTGTGAGTGTAGCCCTTACAATGTTACAATAAACATGACTAAACAATCAAATATAGTTCAGAACCACAGACTGATTTGCTAGCATACCTGCCACTCAACTCTCCTCCTACCTACATGGCTTTTATGATAATGTTGAGGTGTTTTCTGCAGGTAACTTTGACAAAAAGTCAGTATCAACAAAGCTGTGTTTTAGTATTTGAGTGGAGCATTGACAGAAGAGAGGATGGGAGGTGGTGGGATCGGTTGGAACAGTCTCAGGGTAGCAAGTTTTCCCCTACTCCTCCAACAAATAACCTCATATTATTTCAGAACAACAAACTTAACAATAATCAAATCTTAAGCACTGACCCAATTTTTTGAACCTTCACACACCCTGGACAAAAGAGACTCCAAACAGAAAAAAACCCCAGAGAAAAATAAATAGCATAAATTACAAAAAATACACAAAATGCTGTGTGTTAGTCTTACAGATGATTCCAGCTGGTCCACACACATGCCTCTCCATGCACTGGTCACACGACTTTCCCGAGGCCCCAACCCTGCAAGGGCACTGGCCTGTAACAGGGTCACATGGTCCGGGCAACGAGCCCCACACGTAACACTTACACTCCTCACAGTGACCACCTGGCATCCTTGGGTTACCATGGTAACCAGTGGAACATCTGGACAGGGGAGTGATAGCAAAAAGAGTAAAAGCAAGAATTTTATCTGCATCTCCTCTTATTATTATTAAACTGTGTTACTTTGCCTTGTGCGTTTGACTCATAATCTGGCCTGCGATAAAATGTTATTGATTTCTGCACTCAGCTGCCATTTAATAATTATAAGAACAATGTGTGATTTGCTGTCAGACCTCTCACAGTATTTGCCCTCATATCCTTCAGGACAGGCGGTGCATCTGTAGTCATCAAATCCCTCTGCGACACAGGACGGACTGAAACTAAATACAGAAGGACAAACATGTAACAATCTACACCGATGTGTTCAGACACAACAACATTGCTGCAAGATATTTTTGATGGTGAACTACTAAACCAACAACAGATAAATAATTACTTGTTCTCTCGGTTGACAAGGGGGCAGGCACATGGTTTGCAGTCGTCAGGAAAACCTCGGACCACTCCATAGAATCCTGGAGCGCAGCGTTCACATCGATCACCCTCTGTGTTGTCTTGACAGTTCTACACAGAAAAACACAAGAAACTTCATTTACATTTCAAGTCTGTTTTTCATTGATTCATGTTTGTCTAATGCTAAAGCTGTACTGTATGTTGAACTATAAAGTGTTTTATGGCTAAAGCCCGGCCCTTGAACACAAACAGACCTATCACAGCAAGAATCAGCTTCATAATAAATAGAAACACTCAAAGCTGAGGCATGTCCATGTGTTTCTTCTTTTTTTTTGTTTTGTTTTTTAAATCGCAGCAATTTTGACTTTTTTAAGCAGGACAAGACCAGATGTTACTGATAACGATGTCTCTGCTAAAATGTAGTCGTCAGGGCAGTGCAACAGTGAGCGAGCTTGCACCTTGAAAAGTGGGAAACTAAACTCAGCCATCATTAATTTGGCCTTGAGCTTTTACTACAGGACTGTAAAAATAGCTGGCATGAAAAAGGCCTATTGGTCAAGTGATACAAGCTTCTCTATAGGCAACGTTGATTTTTAAGAGAAATGACCACTGCTTTTGGTTATCGCTCTAATCGAGTGTTTACTCAATAATTCAAACAAGGTTTAAGAATAAGTTTGTTTTTTAGACAAAACAAGACATATGAGAACATCACCGTTTGCATGTTTGGTAAACGCCGACCTTATGGACCAAACAAGTACTCGATGAATCAAGAAAATAGTTGTCAGATTAATCAATTATGAAATTAATTTTTATTTGCTGCCCTAATTAAAATTATGAACGTTGTCATCAAATCCCAAGTAAACTTTTGAATAAAATGTAAAAAAAAGAAAATGACAACATAGCAGCAATATCAAGTTAAATGGGAACAGAATCATAGCTAAAAGTGATTAGTTCACTGCGCAAACTAGCTTAAATTAGCTAATGAGCAAACGTTGTAGGGGACTTAATTAGCTCAACAGCTGCGTTAAGCCTCACGTCATCAGTTTAAAAGACACACCGGATTGCAGGCGTTTCTGGTCCGAAAACAGATTCAAACCGCATGTCTAAGACATTCAGTTATGTGAATATGCACGCCATATAACCCGCTAGCACGAAGAGAAAACAATGCTAACAGCGCAAGCTACAGCCTACTAACACCGGTTTCCACATAAATTCACTTCTTTGAACAACAAAAAGTCACATAATTAACAGCCAACGCAAAAACAACTTCCATAAATCACGCCTTACTATCAATGCCTGTCAGTGAACCTCCTTTTTTTGGCCCAAAACTCGGCTGCTTCCACTGGACACTGACTCCATCACACGACCGTTAATCCAGGTGAATTAACAGGGCGGTGCTTAGCCACAGTAGCACCTGCTAGCATCATTGTAGTAGCTAGAGCTAAACAGCGAGCGTGACTAGTGCAAAGCACTTGATGTACAGGTATTACATTATTTTACATTTTAACAACAGATACTGAATGTGTCCAATTGAACACCATTCCAGCGCACATGAGGGATTTGGATTCATATCACTCATTTAAATATTACATAAAAAAGACATTATTAGCCTTTATGACCATTATGATTTAGGCAGTTATTATTTTTGATTGGTGTTTGACTTCTCTTGCCACCTGCTGTTAATCTTACTTTGCTCCGTGTGTCTTTATATCTTTAGAATGTCTTATGTGTGTTGTTACTTAATAATAATGTGTTGTTGCTCTACTTTTAATAGACATGTATTTACTTTGCATTTTAACACTGTACTTTAGGTTGACTAGGAACATCTGTCCAGGGACTACAGATGAAAAATAGGCTTCTGGCCAACTGTGGTTTATTTACAGAAATGTTAATTAATGTATACTGTCCCTCTAAACTAAAATGAATAATAAATTCTGACATGGTAATGGAAATTTTTTGGCCCAGTTCCACTCCTGCACCACAGAGCTTTCTTTTCTTTGAAGCATTCTATGTGAATTTACCGATTTGCCTTAAGCATCTTGTAAAAATAATGGTTATAAAGATTTACAGAAGCGTAAATAAACACATGTAATGATTTTATACTCACAGATGTTGATTTCATTATGATTTTATTTAGAGTAACACTTATTACACACACACGACAGCTACTATGCAAAACACAGTGTGTACACACTGTATATGAGCTCCAATGATGTACATTGTGAACTCGCATAATATTGCATAATAATAATAATAATACACAATCATGCAGCTCTCTCCTCTTCACATCCCCAGGGTCATGTCTTATGTGTTCACCTCGTTTGTTTGAAATGGGAACTTCAATCACGGCAACAGGAAGTTGCCTCTTAACGAGCCAAGTCATTTCCATTAACTTCCTGTGTTTCTCGTTACCGCTAATTACCACAGAAACAAACTCGTTTAGCATTTTCAATTTAGCCTGCTCGGGTAGAAAATGCTAATGACGCTGTTATGGAGAGCGAGACGGAGACGGGGGAGGGAAGAAAAAAATAGCCGTGAGGCAGTGGTGAAAAGCAGAAATCAAGCACAAGAGAAGGGAGGTGCGGTCAAAGGAAAGAAACTAATCGACGAAACAAGAGAAAATTAAGGAAAGGTGTAAAAGAGAAACAGGGTGGTAGTAGACAAGTGAGACAATTGAAGGTAAAAGAAGAACAAGACTGGAAGAAAGACGAAAGGACACAAATGACGAATAATTGCATGAAGTGTAACGGGAGTTGGAATTTAGAAAATGAGAATGGGGCGGACGACACAAAAAAGAAAATTAAAAGAGGATGGAGGAGTGAAATAAGCAGTGGATAAAATGAGGAGGGAAGTAAATAGTAAGAAAATACCTAATAATAAAAAAAATATATACTTAGATTTATAATTGGATATGATGATAATTCAGCCTTTTGAATTTTGTGTTGGAGGAATAAAAATATTAGGGCTGTGTAACAGAGTTAATCATGTAATTAAATAAATAAACACATCAGTTTTGTGAAAGGTCAGAGGTCAGTGGCTCTGCTGAACTTATCGCCACCTTCCAGGGCTTCCCATGAAGCTGCGATGTGTAACATTACATGAACAGAAACAATGCAACATTATTTGAATACTGCATCCTCCGGCTCTGTCGAGCAAAACTATCAGCTCTGACTGAGTATATATACCAGCAGCGCAGGAATGTTTAACTGCTGAACGAACAGACAAGAGACTTTTGACAAGAAAATTCACCTGTGCTGTTTTTTTGTCATAGGCTTAGGGGTGGTTCTCATTGCATTGTTGTTACTAGACACGCAAAACCTGGAATCTATGGAGACGACCCGCCTCACTGAAATAGTAAACGAATTATACGTAGGCAACAAATTATCAGCACTGCACTCCCCTCATAGTCGCTTTGGTGCTTGTCATGTCTAGAGCCACCAACTGATACTGAAGCTTCTGAAAATTCCAGGTGATGGAGGTTGAGTTTATTCCAGTGTCGACAAAGACAACTTTGACCTATTTCTTGACCTCAGCATCAAAATGAGCACTGGAAGCATTCCAGAAAAAAACATTGCGATATTATAATCACATTGAGATGATGATCATATCTAGAGGAGCCTAAAATATCTGCTCGATACATTATGTAACATTTTGTGAATCAAAATCCATTTCCTTTATTGTGTTCTAACTGTGTATGTTTTGACAAAAAAATAAATAAATCACCTCCTCTCTTTCTAAGGCTTGAGATGAAGCTTTGGGTCCAATCCAGAGAAGAGGAAATTACACAAAACCAGAGTTTCATCCAGGGTCGTTAATTATTGCAGGGCTAATTACAGTACCTGATATCACACCAAACACACTCCTCCTTCTCTCAGCCAACCTACTGGGCATATGGCTGTGTGAGTGTCTCTAAAGACAGAATGTGCACGCACGCACACACACACACACACACACACACTCATTTACCTGGCATATGGATGTCTCGGGGTCACAGGTGGAGGAGTGCCCACTGCATTGGCACTGAACACAGCTGCCCATGCCGGCAGCGCTGGGCACTCTGGAAGCAGGAGCAGATGGCAGGGAGCCGGAGCGGAGACGGTAGAAACCTGCAGCACACTCCTGCACAGAGAGAAGCAGACAGAGACAAAGTGAGACAGGGACACAGATTTAAAAAAAGAAAGACTGAAAGACAATTATAAATAGCCGGTAACACTCGCGCACATACGATATTACAAACAGTTATCCTAATTGCTATTGGTCACTTTCTGTTTCACATGTACATAAACTAACCGGCCATTTTATTAGGTACACAGGAGACATAATAAAGTGGCAAGAATGGTGTGGATTTCTGCTGCTGTAGCCAGATTACAAACTACTATAACTTTTCTATCATTTTTGAACAAGTCTGGCATCACAACAAGGCATTTTCACCCAGACAACTGCAGCCACTCGCTGTAAGCCATGGACATGTTTATGTGGAAAATCCCAGAAGATCAGCAGTTTTGTGAAATACTCGCGAAATAAAGTCACTTAAATCACCTTTCTTCCTCATCCCGATGCTCAGTTTGAACTTCAGCAGGTCGTCTCCACCATGTCTACGTCCCGAGCTGCGTTGGGCCGCTGCCATTTTTAATTTTTTTTTTGCAAGTTTTAACAAGCTTGGAGAACAGGCGTACCTAATAAAGTGGTTGTGGTGAGTGTACCCTCAATTAAGAGTTATCCCCTGCAGCAATCTTTCAACACACACACAATCACGATCACACCCGTACCTGTCCAGCACACATAAACCTGCATAAGCAAGGTAACTCGCTCTTCCTCTCTCCTGTTCTGTAATAATTAATGGAGTCCATTTAAAGAGCCATCTGTTCCCTCTGCTAGCACTAAATGCCCGTTTAAAAATACTTTATTAACAACGATGGCAGCTACAAATAGAACGGCCATCTGTCAGCCGAGCCCTCCGCGACCTGAACATTTCAAGTTTAGCTACCATTTGCCATTTGGCACCTTTTCAACACTATCTGTAGCTTCTTAATTATGTACACCGCTAATTTTTTTTAATATAGACGGGCGTCATTCCCGAGTAACAGGAGACAAAGTGAGACATATGTTAAAAAAAGTTTGCGTACTCCTTCGAGATGAACACAATAATGTCTAAATTCTTTTCTCAGCTGCTGTGGTTCAGCAGAGTTTCCCCGGAGCTGTTGCTTCTGTTATATTATAAGCTGTCTGCACAAAATCCTCATTAAACTGGAGATTGAGTCGCTGCCTCGCGCTTTCTATAGCTTAAGAGAAGGAGCCGGACACAGCTGAAAGTCGACTGCTCAAACAAAATCAAAACACAGCCGGGGAGACGCTCAGTGAGGGCTTAATTCCGGCGAGGCAAGCAGAGAACTAAATAAATAAATTTAAAAATCCAGGAGTCTGAAAGGCGCCACAGAGTTAAAACCCTGAACTAAATGTAAATTGGACTTGTGTGAGATATTATTGAAAGCCCAGGCCATGACCTCCGTGTTTACATTCCCACGCAGAAGGCAAAAAAAAAAAAAGGACAGCATTCAGCTCGCTCTGTAATTAATGTTTGTAATAATGATACAACACAAAAAACAAAATCCTTTGACTTTTATGTTTTTGATAATTTCATCTAATTGTGCTTATTTCTGAAGAACGCTGAAAAAAGTTTAAAACATTCATATATATAGATTTTCATATTTAGTAGTATGTATAGTATAATATGTTTCTTACATGTCAAAACTGATCAGAATCTCCTGTAAACTTTAGATTTTAGAGTCCAGACCAGTTCTTTTTCTTGTTAGTTTTACTGCATAAAATAATTAAATAATAATTTTGCAGAACATTATCTTCTCTACCACAACTGCCATGCTCTGTAAATATGTTGGGTTCAACATTCTTTGAACATACTTTCATTTAAATTTGTCTTTTTTGGGTTTTTATTACTATGTTAAAAGGTAATATCTGCCTGTGTGTGGTTACATGAGATATTAGTCATTCATCTGTAATCTGTATTAACACATTAATCAGTAGCCCAACAACACCCGGGGACAGGCCTACTTCAAATGTTCTACAAAGAAGCCGCTAATGTTTCATGTGTCCACTGGATGGCGCTAGAGAAAGTCCTCTGATTTGAAGAAGTAGAGTCATTAACGACCCCTGCAAAAACTAACACTCTTAACTCTTAATTTCTTGGAAACACATTGGAAACGATAACATTAAATACAGGTCTTCACATGTGTGTGTGTGAGTTGTGTTCACACCTCGCAAGAAAGTCCCGAGTATCCGATTGGACAGTCACATTTTTCTATCTGATGGGCTTTCTCGCTCTGCCTGGTCGGTCGACCTTCTTCAGCCACCGTCAGACTGATCTCTGAAATACTGAGGGAGAAAATAAAACATCCATTAAAAGACAGGAAACGACTGTTTGTACGTTTCTTATTGCACGTATTTTTGGGACGTTTGTAAATGCTCTGTAAAGACACTAGCTCAGACTTTGACTCATCTAAAAGTAGGTCAAATCCGAAGATATTATAGCTTTTTTTATTGTTTTCAGTAGATCATAATATTTATT
Organism: Solea senegalensis; assembly: GCF_019176455.1. Taxonomy (NCBI): domain Eukaryota; kingdom Metazoa; phylum Chordata; class Actinopteri; order Pleuronectiformes; family Soleidae; genus Solea; species Solea senegalensis. The sequence continues at coordinate 17,673,720 of NC_058037.1, read as the reverse complement.
TCATAGATACATCAGTGTTTCCCAAATTTTCTTTATGAGGAGCCACTTTTTTTTTAAAGACTTTAAAGACTATTGTGACCCAAATCACAATATAAATCAAGACGAGCGTAACTTTGTACATCATGGAACCACATATTAACATATGACAACATCTACTATCATTTGTAATGTTTGGTATATCAAAGATGTCCATGTTATTTAAAATACATTTTTGTGGATTGGGAAATGTGTGTGTATGTGTGTGAGTGTGTGTTTGTGTGTGTGTGTTACCGGCTGTGTCTCATCAAGTTGCCATGGGACGCCTTAATTAGGATGTAGTCCACATAGAACAGAACGTCCATGAAGTCCTCGCGAGTCATGGACCGGCCATCTGCATACTTCCACTCATGCTGCACACACACACACACACAGACTCCAGTCAAAGAAGCAGCATACTTCTATGTGTTTCTATTCACAGCTGTGAAGCTACTATTGGAGGTTAGTTTACAAAGATGAGCAGTAGGTGGCACAAAAGTCCAGGACATCTGAGTCACATAACTTATTTATTGGCTGAATCTGTTATTATTCACGTTTACCTTTAATGATGCATCGACTTTTCCATCTCCTTTAAGAGTAAACATTTGTTTTAATTTGTTTCCACTACTTTTGTCTAGTAATGTTATCTCCCTACCTCATTATTATTAAGTGAAGTTGCACACTTTTGCACAACATGCAGAGTTACCATTATCCATTATCTGCACAGTACATTTCACTGATATACTTCTATTACACTGCATATATATCAGATGTTTATTTTAATAATTTTATTGTATTCTATTGTATCTTTTTCCTTTTTGTGTGTTCTTCTTCTTCTTCTTATTATTATTGTTGTTACTATTTATCTATTTCACTTTTGTTAGTTTGGCATTTGTGTGGTCACCGAAAAACGGAGGCATGTTTTCTAACTGTACACATGACAATAAAAGCTTTGAATCTTGCCGTACCTCTGTCATGTCGATCTCGTGTCGGGTGAGCTGACCGATCTGGAGTCCTGGTATGTGACGGGTGATGACGATGTTGCGCGTGGGGCCGCCCTTGATGATGAGCTGCGGCTCATAGGAGGAGGGGCCGGTTTCATCTCTGGCCTCATAGTACACCGCGTATTTCAACTGACCGCCATACGCTGTGATCTAAAGGGAGAGACGTCAGATTAAATCCGATTAAATAAATGTTACATCAGGGGAATTACAAATGGGTGATGAGGTTTCTTACCATGGAGCCTCTGAACTGCTCGGGCAGTTTCCAGTAGTAGGGTTCAGAGAGAGTGGACGTCACCAGGTCTGCGTGGGCGAGGATCTCCGGGTGCTGGAAGCTCACTCCTCTCCTCGTCTCGGCTGCGTTTGATTTGTCCACCAGGGGGAGCACCGTCTGCTCCGGCTTCAGTGTCAACTACAGTCGGGCGCACACAGCAGATGACATTAATGTGATGCTGTGTTCACACTTGTAGATAAATCATAGGGCTTGAAACTTGTTTTTATTATATTATATTGTAGCAGAGAGGGTAACACACTGAAGATAATGCTTTAAAGGACGCATAGCTCATTAAAATTTAGCAAAATGAAAACCAATTGCTTATTCTGTATGTTGTATGTCATATTTTACGAAAAAAACTTAAAAAAATAAAAAAAAGTATAAAATGGTCAAAAAAAGACTTGAATATGACGTTTTTTTGTAAAGTAATACTAACATTTTTAGTTTTAAAAGAAAACTATCATGGAATTTCTACTATTCTCCAAAAAAATACTCATTCTATACTCAAAATAAACATTTTGTCTGAGGGTCATAACCTCCATCCTCAGAAAACACCATCGGAGTCTGTTTTGTAGTTTTTGAGTCATGCTGCTCAAACTCCAACACATCATCCTTGGTGAAAGGATGAATCATTGGATCAAATATGTTCTTCTGAATATGATAACCCTGTTCATGCACACTGTACATGAGTTATGTATCAGTGTCTGTCACATTTGTTTTGTTCAGACACAAAATCTTCCATTTTCTCCACTTCCCAATGACAATAACAAACAAAAACTCCCCCCTCAAACATTGATTTGGAATAATTTGGGTGGTGGATCATCCAAAACGAGAGAATAACTATGTGTTGTTTGTTTGAAAAAACCTGCTTTACTCCTCAGGTGAATCTAATGGGATTTACAGGAACAATCCTTTGGCGGGATCACGCCGTGGCGTTGCGTTGTGTTGTAACACCTCCTTCGCTCCGTCAGCTGGAGAAAAGCCACAGCTTCACGTGTGTGAATATTGTGTTGTGTCTGTCCCCATTAATGTGTGGCAGCTGTGATATGAAGGGCACGAACGCAGCAATATTCTCAGTATGGTTCTGTTTCATTCTCTCATGTGCTGATATTTCAATATGGCCAGAATAATATCAGGGTTTATTATTGACTGACTTGACCAATTTAAAAATGATGAACTCCATTCATCTGCTCCAGTCTGGGTGTCTCTCTCTCTCTGGTCTTATGAAGGAGTGGACACCGAAATCTATTAACTGACACCGGCAACACTGGCTGAAAAAACAGAGGGGGAAGTCGCACGCGGAGTGGAAAATTGCCAATTTCTGTCCTGAATCTAATTCAAAACATTTATACTGTATATTTTAGCCACTTTCTCATTTGCAATTTCTTTGATACGACAACAAAAACAAAAAAAGGTAACAGGAACAGTGATGAAAAACTTGTCTATGTTGTTAAAATACTGAGGAGGAGTAATGTGTAGACGTGAGTCAGGGGAGCACGCTGCTCCACAGACTCTATCTTAAAATATGCACATCAAGTACTTCTTATAAAGGCTGTAATACGTTTTATACACTGTATATTACATCAGTACCAACACTATAAACTGTACATAACAATGAAAGACATGAAAGCTGCCAAAAGTGATACCAAACTAGCTCAGCGCCCCCTATTGCCTGACTGCAGTATGTGAGTCAAACTAAATTGACTGGTCAGGAGGGGCCAGTGAAGTGGAAAAAAAATTTGACCTTAAAATTTAACCATATTTGTCGCAGTATTTCATAGAATTTCAAAATAAAAGTGATTGTTTTGACATCAAGCGTAACAAGAAAGTACTGTTTAAATGTTTTCATTTTTGATACAAAATTAAAAAAAAAAACTTTCACTTAATGTTTACTTAATAGTTATTTTTAAACTCGTTTGAGGCCTCTGATGTAAGGACAAAGTAAAGAAAAAAACATTTCTCGATGACACAGAGCCACAGTTAGCATAACTGCTCCTCAAAAGCTGTAATTATTTAAAGTTTACCAGCACAAGTACAGAAAGAGCCTTGTTCAGACTGCAGCCCAAATCAGATTCGTAAGCATATCCAATCAGAATCTGATCTTCCTGACTGTGTGTCCACATTGTATAGTCTAGTCTTACATATGGATTTCTATAGTTACAGGCCACGCCCCCGGGAAAAACCAAACGGACGACATAAATCTGAGTCCGTGTTTCTGTTGCAGATGATTATATGGAGCCACGGCGCAAACTTTTTTCTGATTTTTAAACCATTGTCGCACTCCGAGGAACACAGAAGACACTTTCAGACTGAAACGGATCTGTAAAAATCCGTTCAGAATAGTATCCATATGTGGTTTGAATGCGCTTTGGAAAACTGGGATCTCGTGTGTTTTTCAGCTGTTCAGACTGCCCAAAAACAATCTATCGAGATACAATCTGGATATGCTGAAAAATGAGATTTGAGCTGCAGTCTAAACAGGGCCAAAGAGGGCGACAGAGAGCAGGACTGTAGCTACAGGACAGCAGTTCTGTGTTACCGTTAAACTGGCACCAAAATGATGAAAATGTCACTTTTTCTACATGTTTGTTGGACAAATGGTTTGATACTGGAGCGTTTACATTAACAATAATCTTATGTTCAAGGATGTGTGTGTATGTGCCTCTCCCCCCTAACCTCCATGTTATCCTATGTGGTGATAGTTTGAGTGTGTTTGCCCATGTGAATGCATGTGGACTGTGTTTGTACAGTCTATGGGTATGGTGTCTAGATATGGTGTGAATGTGTGTATGTGTGTGTGTGTCTCCCACTCCACTCAGTGTAATCTCACGATTCAGTGGTTCAGAGAAAATCTCCCTCTTTCCAATAAACTCTCCACTTTTCCATCTCTCTCTCTCTCTCTCTCTCTCTCTCTCTCTCTCTCTTGCTGCGAACAATAAATGAAGTGAATGTTTGTCATTCAAAAGAAATTTCTCGCCAAACTCCAACCAGAAAACTCAACCACGTTGCCATGGAAACACTGGTTAATTGTCGCCTTTATCAGAAAACAGGCCTCCGCTCGGTCACTGAGTGTCTGAAACTGTCACTGCACTCGCAACGGGTTTGTTTTCCACTTTCACAACTTGTGACGTAAAAAACTGAATCCTGATAAATAAGTCGATTTGCTGTATGTGTGTGTGTGTATACAAATTTAGGTTAAAGGACGAACCAACAGCATCTTCCCTATTGAAAGTCTATACATTCCGAGATGAATGCGACAGAATTGTTGTGCGATTGCGTCGTCAAGTCAGATTTAGTGTCAAAAGTTGCCGAGTTTGAAGTATCTTTGAGTTTGAGTATCTGTTCACAGATGCTTCACAGTGACTCCGTGTTACTGCCTAATTCGCTCTAATTTTAGGAAAATAAATACCTAGATTAAAAAGTAAATTATTTCTAACTTGACGTTTTAAAGGTTGACAAAGAAACTTTGGAACAGGTTTTTAACGAGGGGATGAACACTACAAGCTTCTTTCTTTCTCTTTTTTTGTGTGACTTCTAACTTTTTCCTCCTCTCAAGGTCGACTTGATCGGCAGATGATCATCCACAGAAAATGATTAATAAAGGACATCGAAGCCTACAACACTGGCATAACGCTGTGTCAGTTGTAAGCAGCCATCTGTAAAATGTGTCGCCTCAGCGAGGAAGCTGGCACAGGCCTCGCGCACAGTGACCGGGCACTTTCTTTTTTCTTTCAGATTAGAAGTGAAGGTGGACGTTGACCAACAACAAAAAAAGAACAACATGTCCTTTAGGTAATTAAAATATTCACTGGTACATGTTGTTTGTAAAGGCTAAATAAAGTTTCCGTATAGTTGTGGGTTTATTTTGGCACTCCTGACTGGCAACCAATTTCCCTCTGGTCTAATTTTCAGCTAGATTTGATCAACAGGGATTCCTTTTTGTCTTATGTTTGTTAAAACATTTACAAATAAGTGAAGCAAAGCCACTTAACCCTGTTATGACCATCAAGATAATGAGGTTGCATGGATTTAAATTGATTTTATGGCTGTGGAATTGTCAAAAAATGTTCAGTGAGTGAGTGCTTCTGCTACCTTTGCCCAACGATAACTTTCACTTTAGATATCTGGCAGGTATTCAACCGCTTAGGTTGAAGTCCTGAGGTCTACCGTAATGACAAGTATAAGGGCGCAAAGCTCTATTTCTCTGCTTTCTGCCATCCATCCATCCATATATACATTCGTCTTCTACCGCTTTATCAGAAGGGTTAAACCTGCTTCAGTCAAACGTTTACTCACCCACATCCGGATCAGTCCCGGTGCCTCCGTGCACGAGTGTGTGAGCCCGTAACAGTAGCACCTGCTGCAGCCCAGTGGGTTTCGTACCGACAACCCAAACGTGTTGGTCCTGCAGTGGTCGCAGTTGTCTCCCTCCACATTTTCCTGAAAGACACAGACACTTTAGATCAAGTTATTTTTTAATCCATAATAAATAGTGTGATGTTGAGTTAATGACGTCCTGTGAGCATGGACGCTTTAATCTCAATGAAGTAAGGGCTGAACTTTATTCGTCTTTAATCGAGCCGAGTGTCTCGCACTTATGTTGTTGTTGTCGGCGCGGCTCACTCGAGGGCGGGGGAGTCTGTGTCACACGTTTGAAGCACGTCTTTGAAGTGGAGTAGTGTTACCTCAGGTTTAGTTCTCACCCCTTTTGATCTAAAATAATCAAATAAATCTGCTCGTCGAGTTCGCAAAGTGGCTTTCTTTGCCTTCATTTGATTCTCAGACAAGATGCACTTAACCCTCTACTCAGACAGAGGACCGCGTTTGGTGACTTCTGCGGAAACCGCTTTCGAGCCGATTTTCAGAGATCCAGCTCCTTCAGAGACCTAAAACACTTGAAACTTAAATGCAGTTCTGGAAGGCAAAAGGTACGGTCATACGGCTCGGTACAATCTCTGATGATAAGTTGATGAAATCAATCAGGTGTGTTGGAGCAGGGAAACATCTGCAACATGGAGGACAGAGGTCCCAGAGGACCAGGATTTACATTGTTACAGAAGCAAAGACAGTAAAGCTAAAGATACTAAATAATAAACATGCGTTACCAAAAAAAATTACAATATAAAAAATATTAAAACTTATATAAAAAATGAGATAAAATAAGATGTAGAATGTACACTATAGACAGACAATGCTCTATAATGTTCTAATTTGTCTTATATATACTCTTTTTAGATTTTCTTTACATATAGTACTTGGATTTTCCTTAATTTTCTAATGAGTATTTCGTAAAAGGGTTAAAAGCAAGTGTGAATTGAAATGAAATCCAATTCTAAACATGTGACAAAAAGGCCAGTCATTGTGATAAACTATTGAAGTCGCGATGTGACTGCTTTACTTTTGAGGTCAGATTCACAGACACTCTCACAGCTGTGCTTTTTGGATGTAATAACCTACATCAGGACACATCAGCAGCGGGACGTTTAAGTGATGAGCGTCCGAGCTTCAGGGCCTTTAGTTAAAAAAAAGTGTGGGCTGTAACCTTGAGTGTGCAGAGCTGCTGGCACTCACACACACATAAGTGCTGAAGTGCAACCTAATTAGTGATTGTGTCAGTCTGTTAACTTTAACGGCTCTTTATTTGCCTAACATGGACAAACAAGTCTAATAATGAAACACAGCTGACCATTAAGAGCACAGGATAGGGAAACCTTATGCATGGGAATAAGAACGGAATGTTTACATTGTTCATAATAAGCTGAGACTGTGACTGGTCTGAACTGGGATTGTGGACAGAGCTGTGTAATAATAAGTCTTTTACTCTGAACTGTCAACAAAAATATCATCCAATTAATGTTGAGTTTTGTCAAAAAAGGTGCAGCAGGTCCGAAAGAATTATGACCCTTTAATATCACGTTTAAATGAAAATATGGCTCACTGATTACACACAGACAGACAGACACACAGACAGACAGACAGACAGACAGACAGTGTGTGTGTGTGTGTGTGTGTGTCACTGACAGCAGAAATAACAGGTGAGCAGGGAAACAGGTACCAGCTGACGAATGACTGTTGAGTGACAGGTAGTCAACCTGCTACCTGTTCGGAGTGAAGATGACACTCACTGATCTGAAGCCCCGTTACAGGCCATGGATCAGCTGTGTGTGTGTGTGTGTGTGTGTATGCAAAGCATTTTGTCACTGTGTGTGAGAGAGAGAGAGAGAGCGATAGAGAGAGAGGTGACAGGGGAATCAGAATATCAATCACCTGTTTTCTCATGCAGGGAGATTCACTACTTTTACCATTCCAAATCACTCTCTCTTTCTTTCTTACACACAAACACAGTTTTGGTTTACACGACTTCAGAGGACATTGCATTGACTTACTCTAACCTTAACCATAATTACTACTGGCATAATCCTAACCCTGACCCTAATCTTACCCTAACCTCAACCTAACCTTAAAACAAGTCTTCAACTTAAAATGTAGTAATTCACGTTACACTTTATAAGGAAGACAAGTCCCATAAAGTGAGTTTGTAAACAGATTTAGGTCCCCACAACATTAGTAATACCTGTACACACACACACATGTTTGTGCATTCATAGTGAGGACCCTCATAAACATAATGCTTCCCTAGCAAGCATGTCCTCACTTTGCTAAAAAAATGTCCACACCCCATATGGTTTATAGGATTATTGGTCCTCACAAAGCACAAATACAAGAACTCTCTCTCACGCACACAGACACACACACACACACACACACACACACGCTGGCTTTGCAGTCTTTGTGTTGACACTCATAGACATAATGCATTCCCCATCCACTTACACTACCTTAACCATCACAACTAAAATGTCTGACCTTTAACCTCCCCAAAAAATGAATTCTAACCCAAAAACCAGGTCTTAAACCTCAAAAAGCTTGTCAAGGTTATGGGGACCAGCAAAATGTCCTGACAAAGAAAGGATCCTCACTGCCTACGAGAGACATGTCCACACATACACGCATGTATATTAATATTGATCCATTTTGGTAGTTGTTTTCTGGTGTTTATGTCATTATGTGTCATAAACACTAACCTTGTCAGGACCACTAGTCCACATGGAGAACAAAACCTGGTCCTAACGAGGCAGAACCTCCTCTCTGGGGGAACTGGTGAAGAAGGAACTTAATGGATTCATTAAGTTGTCCAAACGTATGGAAATCAATGCAGATGTCCTGAGATGAATAGGTGTGCAAACTTGTGTGTGTGTGTGTGTGTGTGTCTGTCACACAGAGACGCCTTTCTTTTTTTTACTCTCTCCTCTGACATTTACTGGAATAATTACATACTGCCACCGATGCAAACATTAACTTTAAATACAAACACATGCAGACTGTGGACACACACACACACACACACACACACACACACAAAAGGACAAAAAAACACAATGCACGGTAGTTTTTAAATCTGCATTGACATTTAAAACCTGAACGATCATCTACTGGCAGAATTCAAAATGAAAAAACAACATATTTTTATATGCATTTTTATATATAGATAGATAGATATATACTGTATGCACACATACGTATAAAAGTGTCTCTAACATGAACTCACTGACTCTGACTTAACTTTGCGAGGCAGCACTGAGCTGTCGGCAGGTAGACTCACATTGACCGTTGTCAGCGGTGAGAAAACTTCAAGGTCTTATAAATAAAACAGCGACTTTTTTTTTTTTATCCCGTACTTCGTGGCGTTACTGCTCGGGAAGACGTATCAACCTGTAAATCAGTTTGTTTTCTATTTATTCACCACGTATGCACCTGATTATACACCTGCTGAAGGTGAAATGTATGTATATTTGTACGTTTCTTGCCTTCTTTAAACACATTCAAAGGCATTTTATAGACTATCATGAAAGAAACATGTTGCTGTTTTACCTTTTTTTTACCGTCTTTCAACTACCTCCCTTTAACTTTTATATTCCGTTGGGACTTTTATACCTGAAATTGTCTGGTTTCTGTAACTATTTGTACCACCTATGCTGCTTATCTTACGATCTTGGATCTCAAAGGGACTTCCCTGGCTAAATAAAGGATAATGAATAAAAATCACCCTTAAACGTCATGTAGGAAGTAAAACTTGTGTGCGTTCATACCCTGCAGCTGCATTTTCCCGTGCGGTCAGCGCAGGCACAGACTGCCCTCTCCAGGTCACAGGTCTGGCTGTCCGATCCCGCCACGTTACACTTGCACTGCGTGCACTGTGAGGAGATATAAGAAAAAAAGAATATGCGTCCGTTATCAACGACACAGCAGGTGCAGGAGTTGTTTAGTGGCTCAGCTTTAAGCTTCACCAAACCATTCAACTTCCAGACTTGTCCGGCGACTTCACCATACAATCACATTATTTTCAAGTTATTTTTATTCTATTGCCATGGTATTCAAGGTAAAATGTCACTGTGTTACTTGAATACAGCCACAGTTGAATACATTTTTAAGAGTTTTTAACTGCTTGTGTTTGTGTGGATGTTGTTGATCTTCAGGCTGCAGTTACCATTTGAAGTGTTTCTATTCAAGAGTCAAAAAAACCTTGTTGTCTTTAGACTAAAATGTGTGTGGTTTTTTTTTCAACAGTAAATATTTTTCTGGTTTCTTTGCTCCAATTAACAAAGAAATCGTTACATTTAAATAAATATGTTAAATATTTTGGAGGTTTCTCATTTGAGAACATCATCCTTGTGAGGTTTGGGAAACACTGATCGACATTTTCTGACATTTTACAGACTAAATAACAACTAATTGACAAATGAATCGATGATGAAAGTCATCATTAGTTGCAGTCCTGAACGGTATAAGAAATAAATACAAGTAGAAGAACTAAAAACTGAATTTTCATAGATAATATAATAATATAATATAGTGTCGAGCAACCAGAAAGACGTGTTCACAAGAAGTGTTATTTAGTTTATTGTGTACGTGTGTATGTCAGTCAGAGATTAAAAGATTAAAATATCTTTATTTCAAATGATTTATCGACCCTGCATCCGTCATCATGTTGTCATGTTGTCGCACAGAAAGATCCTGAGTGAAGTTCTGTCCTTTTTTCTCTTGCTCAGTACGAACCAAAGGACATTTTACAGACATTAAAAGTAACTTATTATCATAATTGATTTATTTACATATTTATTTATTTATTTACCTGAGGAAAGTCTCTGTATCCGATCTGACACTCGTTGCACTTCTCTCCTCTGTAGGAGTCCCGACATAAGCAGCAGCCTGTGTTCATGTTACACTGCTGGGTCACGGAGCCCACCACGCTACAGCCACACTCCTGGAATACACACACAATACAAACACAAAATGAACACACACTGAACATTTAATACCACTTGAATCCTTTATGCATCTCATCTGAGATACAGACATTGCACTGACACTACTTTCCTTACCAGCAGGTGGCAGTAATCTGGATTTTTTTCACTGAAAATGGGAACTGGAACACGTGGCTCAGTAATCAAGTTGACTCTGGACACATTATAGTCCTATTTGTGTTCACTTTAGTCCAAACTAAAGACGTAAGAACAATGACGGCTGGTCGTCATGGCAGTATGACATGATCTTCTGGCAATTATTATAATTTGCAATAATTATGGGATGTTACCCAGCCAGTAGTGTTGTAGTACTCGAGGTCGGTCTTTTTGAAGGTCTCCGTCTTGTCTCGGAATCACTGCATTTTTACTCGGTCTCGGACTCGGGATTTTATTTCAAGACCACAACTGTGGGGATATCAATAAATGTGGGCCCCATAATGGTTCTTATTTGGGCTGACAATATGGCTCCTGAGCTGGGTTTGTCAGTGGTTTTCCTGGTGGTCCTATCATTTTAGCGAGACCATATGGGACCTCCACAATGTCCACGTACTGTACATGTAGTACCCACTTAGTTCTTACTTAGTACCCACTTATTACTGAACTTTGTACTCACTTAGTTCTTACTTAGTACTCACATAGTACCCACTCAGTTCTTACTTAGTACTCACTTAGTACTGAACTTAGTACTCACTCAGTACCCACTTAGTACCCACTTAGTATCCACTCAGTACCCACTTAGTACTCACTTAGTACCCAGGTAGCCTGGAAAAGATAGTAAGAGGGCAGGGGATTAAAGAGGGAAAACACAGGTGGGTCCACCATGGAAACCATGGACAATATATATATATATATATATGTATATGTATATGTATATGTATATGTATATATATATATATATATATATAACAGGCTCCAATTGAATTGGAATTGGTTGTTTCCAGTCAGTGTCAACGAGCATTACAGCAAAGCATGTTATGTGAGAGGGCGATCCTACGAGACGATTAATGCATTGTTTTACTCTTAAAAAACTCTTAAATGTTTGTATTTTGTTGCGTTTTCTTTTCAGACACTTTACTTGGAGCTGTTTCACTTTGTGCTCTTGTTGTTCAGTATCAATAATACCTGCTGCATTCCGCTCTGTTTGTCCTCACATGATCGTTCCCCGGATCAATGTTGTCATTAAAGCGAGATTCGCGACACGCTCACGCTCCAGCCTCTAATTGCTAATAGTCTATTACGACTTCTGATATTTGACTGTTATTGCTGCCTCGCGGCTCCTCAAACACTCTGAGCCGAGCAAACAAGCTAGTGTGATAATAGGAGAGGAGAGGAGAGGATGGGAGGGAGAGAGGGAAATAAGAGAGACAGAAGAACATCACTCTGAAAACACAGACGTACCTTGCAGCCAGTTACGATGTCGTGGCCCCAGTGGTTGAGAGCGCAGCGGTCACACCTCTCGCCGACAGTGTTGGGAGGACAGATGCACTGTCCTGTGCTCGCGTCACAGTTATTTCCCACATGGCTGCACTGGCAGGCTGCGACAGAGGAAGTGGATTAAAAAGGAAGAGACCAGAAGAGAGCAAGAGCATTATAGATGCTTTTAAACATCTTCAGGTTGTGAACATAGTTTTTCTTTGACACTGTCGCATGCTAGCGGGTCTGTCCTGTTTCTGTCAAAGATCCTCTTCATTTCTGAAGAATTATTTCTAGTTATGTCGCCCATAAATCTGAACTGAATCTGGATCTGAACTTTCGTTTCCAAGCAGCCAGATTTGATATTTTTGCCCGTGCCATGTTGATGTTTTGCAAACGGAACTTCACAGTCGTCACCTGCAGCACGACTCACTTTATGTCAATTTTTCCCTGAAATGGGACATTATTTACACACTTGTACACAATTAAAAGTGCCAAAGAAGAAGAGTTGAAGGTAGCGAGTGAGACCATAAACTCGTCTGCACACGTCTGTGCCCGGGGAGCAATGGTGGATTGGGTGCCTTGCTCAGGGGTACCCCAGCCCTTGGTCCCTCCCGGGATTGAACCGGCAACCTTCCAGTTACAAGCCCAATACCTTTCCTCTTGGCCATGAGCTGCCCGTACTTTCCCATAAAAATTAAGCTTAAAGTATTCTATTACCAAGTGAACAGTGGACCTATTTTCCATAGACTTCCATTCAAATCGAATTTGCAACCAGTGCTGTCGCCCCCTAGTGGCTGTTCAGGGTGTACAGTATATGACAGAGTCTATTTCCTGAAGCCACTCTGTGCTGCTTTGTTTTTTTACATCATGTCAGTGCAAGTGAATCTTAATCCAGTGCACACCTGAGTCTCCGGCCGCTGCTGCTGCTGCTGCTGCTACACGAGGGCATAATTATGTCACTGTGTATGAATTAAATTGGTCATTTTGTAACACGTGAATCATAATCTTGGGATAAAAATAGAAAATAAGCTGCGGGGTTGTTTCACTGCATCTCCATGTCTTTAATGTTAGGATTAATGACGAATGTCTTTGAGTAATTCAAAGAGAAACGACTGTCCACACAAGTTTCATTTAACGGCGCATTTTTGCGCGGCCAGTGTCGAACACCAGCTGTGACGTCGAGTCTGTGATATTTGGGACCGAATCCGAGCAAACGCTGACCTTTAATCTGAGACGTGGACGCACACGTGTGCTTGTTTAAATCTCAACTGACACACCGCGACTGAGGATTTTCAGTTAAAGTGACATATAGTATAGAAAGTGTCTTTCATTTCATGGATCCATGAGTAAACAAAAGATTTATACAGACGTAGGTTTTACTTATACATAAACATATAAGATATTCAAAACATCTGCATATTTACTTTTCACAGGGTATTTTCTTTTAGGAAGCCTGAGGTTTAGCCATGGATTATATGCTCATTTGAAGAAAAAATAATAGAGGTTAAGCTATGGATATTATGCTCATTTGCAGAATAAAATACAAACACAGGCGCATACGAAGCATCTTTTTTTCCAGTGATTACCATTTTGTCTGTCTCAGTGTTTTCACTTTGTTCTGCTTGTGGGCAAAAAAAAAAAAAAAAGAAAGAAAGAAGATTTTACTTTGTAATGATTATGAAACGATGCAGATGCATTTTTGACATGACATAATAGCTTTTCAAGTACGCCGCAGACAATTTGCGTAAACTTTAAATTAAAACGAAAGCGGGGAACAGAGCGGCGGTTTAATGAGGACAGCACTTTGTGAGTGCTGATGCTGCTCCGCCGGCAAATTACAGTAAGTACAGGAGAAAATCTGCATGTTTTTCCGACGGACTGAGCCTTGTGTTGTTGTGACACTTCCATCTGTCCCGCTCGTCTCTGCTTACGTGTGCAGCCGCCTTCCTGGAAGTTGAAGAACCCTCGCGAGCATCGGTCACATTTGGGCCCGCCGACGCCCGGCTGACACCGACACTGGCCGCTCTCGTCGCAGTCGAACGACTTGGAGCCGAACGAGTTGCAGTGACAGGGGACGCACTGTCCACGCGTGCTGAGGCCGTGGGTCTGAGCCTGGACACACACACACACACACACAGTGACAGAGACAAAGAGGGAGGGCAGTTAGTTAAACATGAGCTGAGGACAGCTAGTAAACTTTAAGTGACTTTTTCAACTTCAAAACAAACAAACGCAAGACACTTCAGGTTCCTCGTACCAGCCCATTGCTTTCAGTATCAGTGTAGCATAATCTAATCTATAAGTTTACTAGTGTTTTGTATTGATTCCACTATCTTTAATCTTTAATACAGGTTAGAATTAAATAAAAGATTAAAAAAACAATGAGAGTAAGGCACAACATAAGTTATGCTTTGCTTTAGAAGCAAAATAAAAACTGCACCAGGAGCTAGAGTTATCTCATAATTAGATAACTCACACGTTCACAAACTGGCTCTAAAGTTAAAGGTTGCCATTCTTTAGTAAAACTGCAATTCAATAACATTCAGTGCCAAAATGGTGATATCACGTGTAAAAACCACTCGTCATGCTTTCACGTCTCCCTGCCAGGCAAGATATGAAGCTCCAACATGCAATCCCATCATGCAACAGTCCAAAACGACACCATTTTGGCAGGAAGCCTCGCTGATCGAATCCATAAATGACCAGTATTTACTGATGTGCCCTGGGACACCACGGCTAGTAGAAGACATTTTATCACCAGAAGATCCCACGCTGAAGACAAGAGCACATTTTTTTAAGATTCATATTTTATTCCGTTTTTCCTCTTGCGTTGTCTCCTGCGCACTCTCTGGAGTGGGATGATGGAAAGTTTATTAGAACGTGGAAGATGTCAGGTTACTGCAGGTCTGGAATAATGTCCACTCTCTGACTTGTTCCTATACGAGTGGAAAACACTACGGGGACATGATCGAGGGTCAGACCAGCTCACAGTCTGTCAACTTCTGTGATATATTATATTGCTCGATCTCCGTGGATTTAAACCGGCGCAGTGAACTCTTGACAGACTGAAACCGGTACTGCAGAAGCTTTTTCCTGCCAAACAAACAATCAGAGATACGTGACAAGTGGAGCTCCACTGTATACCAGGGTATGAAAAAGTCAAGGTGTCAAGGCAGCTGTCACACCCTTCCTTAGGTATGAGCTGTTTTTAATGATTTCCCCCCAAAACAGAGTGCAGGAATCACTCAGGTTCTGTGTCTTCTCTAATCTCATACTGTCCCATGACAACTCCCTGCATGATGGAGTTAAAGGTATTACACTTGTGTTCCCATGCAAACACACACTAAATCACCGTGGAGACAAAATGTCTCCGTTGAACTGTTGCACTCCAAGTCAAAAGAAAACACTCCCATGCTGCTTCAAACACACCACTCTAACACACGTGCCGTGTGTTTTACCCCCGTCTTAGGCCTGTACGCCCCCCTGGGGCAGCCCCCCGTGCGTGACGGCCCTCCCCATCTCTGCTGCACGGCCTCCACGGGGACCCGCTCCACGGGCCGCCGCGTCTCCCGCCGCTCGTGACTCGGGCGGCGTGCTTCGCAGCGGCGGCCCACGAAGCCGGGGCGGCAGATGCAGCGGCCCTCGATGTCGCAGCGCTGAGACATAGAGCCGTACGCGCTGCAGCGACAGGGCACGCAGTCCTGACGCTCGGCGTCCCACCAGCAGTTAGGCTGAGACCAATCGGAGCGCAGGGCACAGAGGGGCGACCAATGACAGGGAGTGAACGGGGAAAAGTGAATTTACAGAGTTGGTGATAACGAAACAAAAAAAAGTCATTGGAAAAGATGAGGAAATTACATTTTTCACACCATTATAACAGACAGAGACTTTACATGTTATAATACAGGAGGAAAAGGTTTGTGAATTACACTTTTAGAAAATATAAATTGGCTTCTGACCAACAAGGTACCAACTAGGTGCATAACTATAAAAAATAAAAATGTTACTATTCTGCATCTTTGGTTTTGGTGAACATAAATGACGTAACATTGTGCGTTTGCTGCTTCACTCATTTGTAAACGGGTCTTGTCAAGCAAAACTATTGGACCTGACTGAGGGAGCGTTTGTGTGTATACACCAGCAGCACGGAGGCGGGTGGGGCAAGAAGCATTTACCCAGTGAAACTGCTGTTTTGTTTGAAGAGTGCTATTCATTTCTGAATGTTTTCTTGGGCACTTGTTTGTGTTTTCAGTCGTTTGCAGCCGTTTCTGTTGCCTCTGTCATTAAACAAATCACTTCCTGTGTGCAGTACAGGAATGTCGCTGGCCGAAAGTGCACATTTGTTCTTATTTTAATGTTACGCAGTATAATTGTCAACAAAAATACTCACTAAATGTAAAGTAAAAGGGAAACTACTGTAATACTGTAAGTTAGTTGGGTCAAAATTGAAATCATGATTTTTTTTATTGAAAAAACTGGCTTTGAACGTGACATTTTGAATAAACCTTTTGAATTTACCTTGAAATTTTTGCCGGATAATTGAAGTGGTACAGGAAGTCAGACACCTTAACAACATTAAAAGCACTATATTCAGAATAAAAGCCCCCATTTTGTTTCGATTATTAGGTTTTTGTAATTGCTTGGGGCCTTAATCGTAAAAGAAACAAGTTTCGATTGGTTGCACAGCCCTCGTATGGCAGTAAAGATACTTAAAATATCAGAATACTCACCACACACTCGTCACACTGTCGTCCAACCACGTTGTCTTTGCACGGACACTGTCCAGTCTGCTTGTTGCACACCTCGTGTGCTGAGCCGTTCGTATGACACTGACAGGCTGCCGAACAGGAAGGAAAAAAACACATTTAACATCAGTTGCAATTTTCTAATTCTAAGTCTCTTTACAAGGAGAAAACAGTCATTGGTTTGACAATAACTTCCTGCTGCAGTGCACTGAATAAGAAAAGCTCATATCCTGCTCAAGGTCTTGTTGAGGATTTACTATAAATATGCACTTCAATATCCTGCTCACTGCACAAAAAAAAGGATTGATTTAGACTCTGCACATTGTTATTATTTATTATAATGAGCCAATAAAAGGCCAAAATGACAAAAGCAAACAAGGCTACAACACACATTTCCATTGAGTGAAGAATGTTAATTTTCCCCGTTCATTCAAGTGAAAATCCAGCGTGAAAATCAGCACAAACTCATTCCTCTTCACATGGAGTTACAAAAAAAGAAGTCAACTCCACTCCAGCAGAAAATCCTGACAAGACATTTATGAGTGGAAAGTTCACTGATGTGTAAATTTAAAACTTGTGATTGGGAGGAAAAAGTTTTTCTTTTTTTTTTTTTTTCTCTAGAACTATCTTTGGGCCCCTAAAGCTCCAAAGATGAAGCGTCCATGACGCAACAGAGGAAGCGACGCTAAGCAGGTTCTCCTGAAGAGGGGCGGAGCTAAACACCGTTGACGGGAAAGAGCACTGAGTCATCTCAATTTTAAGGTACACTGAGTATCTACCGCACATCACCATCAGCCTCCCTCCTAGTGAAAATGAGGCGTTGCACCCTGACGATCTCTGAGTTTTGGAGAGGGAGAGAGAGAGAGAGAGAGAGAATCTACCCGTTTTATTGCTGATGCGGCACAATCTACTGAAAGTAAAAGCAATGGAGTAAGCACAGAGAAACTAAAAAAAAAACAACAGTTATTATATATTCATTTTCTCTCTTTACAGTAAGTTTGCTGCAATTTAATAAACCATGACAATATTTTTTTTCATCTTGTACCGACTCTTTGGCACTGAGGACGACTGAATAACGTTCAGTTATTTTTATATATTCATGCTCCATTAATAAGTTACTTCTATATCTCTCTACTTAAGCTGTATAGATAGATACATATAATTATTTTAATACCTGTTTAGACAGTAGCTCTGGATCTATACATACTTTATATCTTCTGCTGTTGCCATCATGACCATCTCTGACCACAACACTGTCCATGATAATAATAATAATAATAATAATAGATTTTAAAGCTTTGTACAAAAGTGAAATCTAAATATAAAATAGGGCAAATGTACCATGACTACTTTAGTAGGAGTCACTTTAAAGCTGCAGTGAGTAAGTCCTGGTGATAACAGTTGTTGTTGTTTATGATGTTCTCGTCTCTTTGGTCTTCATAAACAGAGACATAGTAAGAATATTTCCTTCATCTGAAAACGTCACTGCAAAACTATCTGACCTGGCTGGTGGAGCGTTTGTGTGCATACACCAGCAGCACGGGGGCGGGCGGGAGTTTTTATCCAAAGTCAAACTGTTGTGAACTCCTTTGACGATGGTTTGAATGTAACATTGTTCACTTTTAAAACTGTTAAAATGTTGGTCCCTGACGTAGGGTCACTATTCACATTTTATTCCTTGCAGCATGTCACATCTGACTCAGCGACTCAGTACAGAAAAAAGTGGTATCGTCCCATCCCTAGTATAAACAATTACAGAAACATAAAAGTATGATTTTTCTAATAACCAATGCTGTTAATTTAGGGCAGCTGAGGGTTTGGGTGGACAACAGACATATAGTATCTGACAGTATCTGACATGTTGATGTCCTTATTCTAAATAAATAAAAGCCAAACATTTGATCTTTTTCTCCCTCATGTTCTCTATTTGTGAACTTTGTGAACGACTTGAACTTAACTTAACTGTGCGTGAGCTTGTTTTGTGGGAAAAGAACACACACCGACAAACGTCAATCAAGCACAAAGACACACAATTAAAAAAGCTTCTTGAACACGTCTCCCATCTGTTGGATGTGCTGTCACATGTACACACACACACACACACAGACACAAGCATGTCCACCTTCTCACCATATTAGCAGCACACATGACATCCCACGTTCACACGTGTGTCACTGACTGTCCTTCTCTACTCTAACATGTGAAAGCGACACAACAGATGTCCACACACACACACACACACAGTAGCACATGCACATGCCTGATTAAACACACAAGACAACATGCATGTACGGTCGAGCGTATGTCCATCTCTGTTTCAGCCTCTCTCGCCCGTCTTCCCCAGTTTCACCGTTCAGGAGCCATCTGGACTCCATTCTGTCATCACAATGAAAAACCTCTTTTTCTTTCTTTCTTCAAAAAACAAATGTGTCCTTGATTGTAAAGATGACATTTCCTTTACAAGCTGAAGCATATGATGTTGTTTTGTTTCCCGGGCAATCACTGCAAAGTGGTTATTGTGCGTCTACTCTACATTATTAGCACTTAAGTGGAGGCTTTAGAAAGAAATCTGAATGTCAAACTTTCTATTCTGTATCCACACAGTGCAACAAGAAACACATCGTTAGAGTAACGCAAACCAATAAACAGACATCTTCTGCTGAGGTATTCAGATGTCCTGACTCATGTGTGTGACATTTTCATCGTCAGTCAATCAATCTGTCGTCTTCATGGAAAGTGAATTGTGAAAAAGCCATTTTTGCCTGAATGGTGGGTGAGTTTTTTTAACTAATAATGCAGGTTTTTTAATTGTTTCTAATGCTCACGTCAAGACATTTCTTTGAAGGGCTAATGTGAAGTGAGCAAACCATCTGTGTGTAACAGTCAAGTGGCAGTCAGTTGCCATGGTTTATTGCCTATTTTCCTCTAAACATTAACATAATTGGTAAAATCAACATTAAGTTCTTTTGAAGAAGACCCAAAACTAGTGATTGAACTCAAAAATGTTTACTGCGGTTGTAACTTAAGTGAGAAATAGGCCAATTCTCACAATAGACTTCCATTCAAACGCTGTTCTTTCTGCCCCCTAGTGGCCATTCAATCTTCTTAATTGCTGTTTGGATTCAGGCAGAAACCAGAAGACTATGTGCACTGTATGTGCAACTTTTAGTCAGTGCAGTTTTTATATATGCTGTCAGCTTCCAATGTATTTATTTTACTTCTTTATTTTTAATATCCATGGAAAATCAGTGGACCCATGGTCCATGGTTCCCAACCTGGGGGTCAAGCCTCATCCAGGGGAGCGCCAGGGATCACATGAGGTTATTCAAATGATATTTGTGCATATTAAAGATAGAGAATCAGAATTTAAAACAAATCTCTTTGGTCGACCTTTAATTTCCTCTGTGACCTCTGAACTGAGAAAGGTTTCAAAAAAGAAAACAAGGCAATATCTCAAGATTTACCTGGGTTTTGATTTTATGGAAACGCGGGACAGTTTGAATCCATATACACTGAGAGAAGAGGAAACTACAACTGCTGTTTATTTGTGCATATAAATGTTGGGGTTGGACGAACTGCTTTGTCTTGGGCACAAGGAAAAAAGGTTGGGAGCCATTTCTCTAGATGACAGTATGAGACAAACTATTAAAAATTGTGATTTTATAAATGTATAATTACCTCAGCAAATGAATACATGTGCACTTTGGACAAATGTGTGACAGTGAAGTCCACACACACACACACACACACACACACACACACACACACAGCGCCCTGCAACGACCTGCAAATGACTTTCCTCAACGTGACAAATGAAGAGACGAGTTAATTTTCTTGAATTTGTTCCTTCCGACAAATTGCTTTGTGGTTTCGTTTGCTTTTCAGAATGAAGCCATTCTCCATTACCGCTCTTGATTTAAATTGGACCGCTAAAGGTGGGGTGGGGGTGGGGGTGGGGGGGTGAGGCGGCGGCGTGGGGAGGGCACAAAATGGCTGCTGCCAAAATGAAGAAGAAAAAAAAAAGTATAGGATTTTTACAGTCTAATGGTGCACAAATGGACTCAGTGTGAACTCTACTGCTCCACTCAATAAAATTCATTAAGACTGAGGGAGATGGGAGAGCGAGGTAGACACAGAGAGAGAGAGAGAGAGAGAGAGAGAGAGACCTAAACTGACAAAGGTATAGAGAGAGAGAGAGTTGTTGTGTTTTAATAATTCCTGCTGGTCTTTTGTCATTTGTGCGGGATCAATAATAGCCCTCCATCTCCAGACACGAGCAGCCGATCAGCACTGTGGGAGAGCAATAGATCAGGCTGATTAATCAATAACCATTTAGCTGGGTGGAGAGGGGGAAACAACTGGAGAACAATGAACTATCAAATACACATTAATAGCATCTGTCAGCCACCCATCTGTCTGTCTGTCTGTCTGTCTGTCTGCCTTTGTGCTTGTCTGACGCTTTTATTATCCGTCTCTTCTTCACCGCGAGGTGCCCCCCCCCCATTGGTCTCCACTTGTGCTGATTCCACTGTTCTTTGATGGAGATAATAACAAATGCCATCTGTATCTGTACGTCTGTATTCACTTTGCTTTTTTTGCTTTTTAATTCATTCTCACTCTTCACCACAGCTGGCAGTCAGTGGGCTGCTAAGACATCACACCTCCTGCCCACACACACACACACACACACACACACACACACACACACACACACACGCTACATGGTGTACTATGGTGCTCTGTGTTTAAGTGACGTGATCAAAGGTATCATTTTGTAAGAGGAAGTTGTGCTCGTCAGTCTAATGCCCCCACTGAGACACTGAAGCAGGAGTCCTGCATAATGATTCCCTGAAATGTTTTCCTCTTCCGACGCATGTTTTTAATGTGATTACAGTATCCTTGAATTTATCTATCTATTTATTTTTTCATTATGCAAACAAAACTGCTTCAGTGAATATGTTGCTTTTATCCAAACCATCCTCTGCGTCCCAGGAGGTCATCGCTTAAAATCCTCTTCACACCCCAATTGTAACCAATGAATGAATGCATTGTGACAACAATGAAAAAATTCAGTCACCCGTGGAGCGGACAGGCCTGTAAAAACACCATCCCTTCATAATGAATGCCCCAAATTAATTAATTTGATCATGACGCACCAAACACACGGTCATCTAGTAGGTGGTGTCATAACAAACAAGGGAGACATTTACCTAAATATCAACTTAACTTCTTTCTTGCCCAAAATTTAAGCACTTCCAATGACTAATGACTATTTAGGGCGATATTCAAAAACTTTCATGGATTTCAAGAACCCACAGGAATCCTGTTAACCTTTAGAAAACAGACTATTTTGGCTGCTTTTTTTGTCCGTTATTATGTTTAAACATACAGTATATACAGAGGCTATAAGAATGTGCAATAAAGAGTGTAATTTTCATTAACTATATAAAAACACCTGAGCAAAAAGTACTCAAAATGATTAAAATCGGATTGAATTTGTGAAATCTGGAAATACATCACAGTTCAAAGATCCCTTGGCTCGTTTTTATGAATAAAAAGAAAAGATTTTGTGACTTCTGCACAATTATTGCTGCTTCATATCACTACAAAAAAATGTGACATAAAATGAATCATAACTTTGACTCAACAACACATAAGAAGACAAAACCCCTGCATTCTGAATATTTGACCTATAAACACACACCGCCAGGATGCCCATATAAGGACATCCCGTTTAGCATGGGTGCACCTACAGCACAGATCCGTGCCACATGGGCACTAAGGGTTAATTCTTTTCTATCAAAAAACCTGGTCATTCAGCAGTTTTACAGGGTAAAAGATTTTGTCCCTTTCTGTCTCTGCACTGCTGGTGTATACAGTCAAATGCTCCCTGAGTCAGGTCTGATAGTTTTGCTGGACAGAGCCCAAATGTTTACGACGTTATCTGTTCACAAAGACCAAACAACAACGACAACAAAATCCCCCAAAGTTACACAATGCAGCTTTAAATCAAAAAGTATATACTTAATAAAATGTTCTATTTGGCTTGAAAATGAGTGTATGAAGCCTTTGTTGAACAGCAGCCACTGAAACCAGCAAACAAACGCAATAATGTCACTTTCAGGAAGAAATTAGATGCTAATGAAAGTTCTGCCTTGTACCAGCGCGAGTGCACATTAGCAGCATTATTAAAGCTGTGTGTGTTTAATTACTTCTAAACTGTAAAACACAGAACTGACGATACAGTTTACACACTGTAAAATTAAATAAACAGAATAGGCCTTAAATTGACTGCAAGACAAACACCGAATGACAGTTTCCTGATTAAAATGTTTTCATATTTCTGCAATAATTTACTAAATCCTTAATTCATTTAGTAATTGTAGCTATTTGTATTATGTATTAATGTATTTATTTTTTGTATGAATGCCGGGTCACTTACGTCTGCAGTCTTTCGCGATGAGAGCGTCTCCATAGTAACCATCAGCACAGCTGTCACACTCCGCGCCGCCGTAGCCTTGCCGGCAGTGCAGACACTGGCCTGTGATTGGATCACAGCTACCAGGTGCCGACAAGTCCAGATTACCGCTGCAGTCACACGGCTGGCAGAGGCCTCCTGGTGTCGTGGGTCTGCCGTAGTATCCGTTGGAACATCTAGGAGGCAGCAGAGAGGCGACAATGAGATCATGATGATGTGGATTTGTTTATGGGTGTGATGTAAACTCTACGGATGAGTATGAGTGCCACAAATAATAATTTAAAGAAAGAAAAAAATAAATAAAACAGCATGAATTCTGAGATTAAAGTCAGAATTCTGACTTTCCTGTGATTAAAGTCAGTCTGACTTTTTCCTCTGAATTATGACTTTTTCTTTACTTTACTTTTTAAACATGTGGTCCTAATACTCTTCCATAAAACACAATCTGCTGCCTGAGGAAAGCATTTAATTAATTATTAGATATTAGATGCATGAATGTCTCCCTTTTTTAGTCCTAGTTGTATCCCAGGTATAAATAACAGCACAAACTTTCAAATTATTTTTTGAAATACCCAAACAATTCATCAAAACACCATTTGGTGAGCATTCAGATTGTAATCCTCATGTTATTCCTCCTTAAAAAATGTATTTTAGTATAAGCAAACCCTGCATCGGTCTTGATTATTGAGTACATTTTCATATTCACACAGATAACACTTGAAAATGCAGCTTTTTCTTTTGTCAGACAGGAAAATATGCAGCAACTCAACCTGGTCTTTTCTATCAAACAATTACAGAGAACTCAGGATTCGGTAAATATTGACAAACCTATATATTTTTTTACCTTGAACATGTCAACAAACATCTCTGATTTATATCATTACTGGAATCAGGGATGAAAAAACAGTTGTTATCCCTGTCGAGCAAAGGATAAGTACTACAATTCCTAGAATTTTATTCTGTCTTTTCAGACACTTTCTGTCGACAAAAAAAACCAACAAAAAACCGTGGAAGTCCAGGTAATCCAAAAAGATATTAAGTGGCTGAGAGAGTTCTCGGAGTGCAGCACCTCAAAAAGGAGCCAGTGAAACCAAATAAAACAGAGCTAAGCTGAAATAAAGCTCTACAGGCTGAAAGGGGGATGAAATGGAGTGTGAAAAAGGAGAGGAAGAGTGAATGAGGGGAGTGTGGAGACTGAGAGAGGGAATCCAGGAGAAGGGCAGCTATGAAGACGATGGTCGATGGTGTGTGTGCGTGTGTGTGTGCGTGTGGGGGGGAGGGGGGGGGAGGTCTTCACATTGAAAAGGGAATTGAATTTGGAGAGGAGGAAAAAGAAAGAACAGAGAGAGGGAACGAGTCTAGAGCAGCCAGCCATTATTACCACTGACCCTCCATGGTACTCAATACAACTGCTTTATTATTAGATTCCCTGTGTGTTTGTGCATGTCAGTGACGTCTGCCTCTGTGCATGCGTTTGCTGCCTCTTTGGGAATCTTCTCTGGCTTTAACACTGACTCTGTGACGACCGGGTCTGTCCTTGTGAAGTCCAAAACCTGGTCCAAATGAGGCAGAACCTCATTTCCGACAACCTGGTTAAATTGTGCTTAGGGGTTATTCGTTAGCTGGTTATGGGTACTGTTAGGCATCGCTGCTCAAATGAATGGAAGTCAATGCAGTAAGCTACCAGTAGTCCTCATGGAGACCAAAACATGGTCCTAATGAGACAGAACCTTATATCAGGAGGAATTATTTAAGCTTAGGGCTGAGATATGAATTGAGTTATAGGTAAAGTTGATCATACGGCTTTGTTTTTGTTGTCCAAATGAATGAAAGTCAATGCATGTCCTTAAAAGGTAAGCTACCAGTAGTCAGTAGTGGGGGCCAAAACCTGGTCCTAATGAAGCAGAACCTTATTTCAGGAGAAATTATTTAAGATTAGGGCTGAGATATGAATTGTGTTATAGGTTAAGGTAAATGGAAGTCAATACATGTCCTTTAAAGCACAGCTGCACAGACCAGTATGTGTGTATTTAGGACCTTTTTTCTGGCACTTTTCAGGACCAGTAGACCTCATGGAGACCAAACACCTGATCCTGATGAGGCAAAACTTCATTTCTAAAGGAATTATTTAAGTTTAGGGCTAAGATATGAATAGTGGTTAGGGTTAGGCATTAACAGCTTATGTATGTATGTTAAGTTAGGGATAATGCTTTGTTTAGGCCGGTGTGTGTGTGTGTGTGTGTGTGTGTGTGTGTGTGTGTGTGTGTGTGTGTACCTGGTTTTCCTTACATTGTGGGGACCTAAATCTGTTTAGGTCTGTGGGGAATCCTTGTGGGGACAAAAAAAATCAAGTCCCCATAACGTTCATTATTAACCCTAACCCTTAAGGTGAAGACATGTTAAAAGTTAGGTTGAGGTTAAGGTCGGGATTAGGCCACTAGTAATTATGGTTAAGGTTAGAGTAAGTCTCCAGGAAATGAATGCAAGTCCTCTGAAGTCATGGGAACCAGAGTGTGTGTGTGTGTGTGTGTATGGGGCTTGAGTCTCAAGAGGAAGTGAAGGTATTTTTGGTGGAAGTGTCGAAGGCTCGAAGGAGATATATTGGGAGACACCTGGTCAAAACCATCAGAGTGCACAGGAAGAAGATGGGAAACACAACTGGTGGAGAATTACACAGAGAGAGAGAGAGAGAGCGGGGGAGGTGGAGTAGGAACATAAAAGTTATGGATCATATTTTTAGTGTTACAGCTTGGGAGTTGGTACCAGGGGAAGACAGCGCTCTGCTCCTCCCTCAAATGTTTTTGTCTATAATTTTGAGTTTTGAGATAATATTTCCAGTTTAAAAATAGAATCTGGGGCAGGGATGTTTTGTAAATGGGAAAGAAAATGTGAATAAAATCTTTAGTTTTTGCTTTTGAGACACATGTATGTGCCATATTAAAGCAGCAGGATTGGTGAAAGGTGTTGAAGATCATGCGCAGGTTATTAAAACACTGTCCTGAGCTCCTCTTATCAGCAGAGCACGCTTTGTTTGGACCTGAAAATCGCCTTATCTCTGTCACACTCAGCTGATACCAACAGGTGTTTTAAGGTGTTTATTATCCAACTCTTTTTTTGACGTTCGACGTTCGAGAACAACACCATTTCCAGGTTTGGTGAACACCGATCAACTGTTTAAAAAAACATTTCATGACATTTTATGGACGACACGAGTACTTGATTCATCAAGAAAATAATCCACAGATTAAACGACTATGAAAATAAATGTCAGTTGCACTCTTCACCTTGAAAGCTCGTCCTTCAACTGTGTATTTGTATTTTCGAGTCTTGACGAACACTCAAAGCTGCTTTACACTTTAGTTTTGCCATTCACCCATTCACACGCATTCACTCACACTTTCATACAGTTCATCGTCATGAGCAATGTAGGGTTAAGTGTCTTGCCCAAGGACACATTGGCCCGTAGATTAGTGGAGCTGGGAATGAAACCCACGACAGAGTGGTAGACACAACAGTTATTAGTTAGCAGTAGTTAATATGAATATCTATCTTATTTATCTTATTTAATGATGACTATTGGTCAAATGTTTTTTGTACTACTATGTATTATTTTGTGTCTTTTTTAGTCTTTCACTGTACAGCACTCCACAGCTTATGCTGTGTGTAAATGTGCTTTATAAATTAAATTTACTTACTTACTTTACTTTTTCTAAGGTCAACCATTATATTGTCTTCTACATGAAAGGCTGTTAAATAAAAAGAACAAGATTTACATCAGCTGGAGTTTGATGAGTCAGCGAAAGTGAGCGCACCGAACAACGTGTAAATACAAGTCTGGACGACGTCTGAAATCGCAGCTGAGAGTGATTGGTAAGGCGGCTGCATTAAATAGCTTTTCAGCTAATTCTAAATGGCTGTTTATGGACAGGAAATTGAAAAGCCGAAATCACTTAGCGGCGAGAGGATAGTCTATTAGCGCGGGGAGGGAGAAAGAAGAGCAGCTTATTCCGTTAATGCCCGTAACGCAGACAAATGACCACATTACAATTAATTAGCGCTAACAACAACTAAAAGGACTAGAGATAATGACGAGTAATGGACAGGTAGTGCATAACAGGTATCAATTAGACTTAGGGGGGAGAAAAAAAAAAGTGAGTGCTGATCACCTGAATACTGTCATTACTCTTATCATATTATTTGACTGTATTATGTGTGGAGACAGTGCAGCGGGGGTTTCTCTCCTCACTCCTCACTTCTTTTAGGAAACAGCTGTCCTCTCCCTATGACTGCATGTACCATATGGCGTCAGAGGAGCACACACACACACACACACACACACACACACACATGAAGGATGGATACACAGATGCATTCTCTACATGGTCCACCCCCCAAAACAAACAAACACTGCCAACTGAATTTCGAAGTGTTCTGATGAATTAAAACAAGTCACGCTTTACTTCATAGTAGAATAACAACATGGTAAAGTTTTTGTAATAGGGAGGTATTTAATTAAGGTGTCTATTCTATTTCTAATGCAGTTCCTACCTTGGTTAAAACAATGGCAATAGTGTGATGGCAATAATGAGATTATTTTACGGTAATATCACTTGATTTCCTAAGTAAAATCCTAGGAAACAGTTCGCTCAGTTGATGAAAAAGATTCAGTTCAGTACTTCCTGCGTGACCAGAGCACACACTCCATCTGACACAGTCTGAACTGAAATACGACTGAGCGGCTCATGACCTGACTGGCTTACAGCAGTGCTGTCGCTAAATACACCAGACTCCTCTATTACATATTATTACATAAATCTTAGAGATGAACGCATGTTTTCAGTCTTTTTAATTGATCTACACTGATCGCGCTCACGCAGTGACGACACTCTCTGGTACCAGGTACTATATCACTAATGGAAAAGCACGTAGAGTCGAGCAGCCGAGTTGTGCTCAAACTGTATAATGGAAAAGCGCCTTTAGAGTATTATTGGGGGGGAAACTGTATTAAAAAAGCAAAGTGGACAAAGTCAGCACCTCATGCTGTGAGGAGGAAGAAACTTACAAAAACAAAGATTATTTGTGAGATTCTCCCCCCAACCACTAAGGGGTTGTATTTTATTTCTTACATTCTGCCTGAGGCCGAATGTACTGACCCAGGGTCATGCCGGGTTATTTGAGGTCACTTGTCATTTTACTCAGGTGTTGGAAGAAAATAAATCGCTGATATTTCAGATTTCAGACACTAAAGGAGGAATCTGGTCGTGATTTATACCTGAGCGCCCGTAAAAACAATACAGCAGCCAGTAACACCACAAACGAACGACTCTTTCATATGAAATGAACTGTTGCCGTGTGGTACTGGAGCCACCTCTGTGACAGAGGAGTTTGAAAAATGCCCCGACAATGAGTCACTTTTCTTTCCACTGGCCAAATGAGGTTTATAAAAATAACGCAGAGGCAGACGGAGTGATTCAGCCGTGGACAGCATGGCGAGGCATTCAGACTATGCGGGTCACAGAGCCGAGGCCAGCGTCCACCACCACCACCACCAGCAGCAGCAGCAGCAGCAGCTTCTTTTCAACTCACACAACACGCGGCGAAGCAACCGCGCAACTGATACCCATCATCTATTTGAAGCACAATGTTTTCATCCTGGAGATTAAAATTGTTATAATGATTATCGGCGCAGATGGCGTTCAAACACTGGTGCATCTAACGACAGACAAACTCAGCCTGTGCACAGCTCATGGAAGCATTTTTATTGGCTCCTCTCAACACAGACAGTTGACTCATCACAGGGAACGGCACAGTGTGTGAGTGTGAAACAGGAGAGGATTAAGTCCGTCTTTTTGAAGACGCTTCTCCTCTTTCAAATGTGAGAGCTCTGAAGAACGAGGGGACGCAACGATCACAGGCTTTTGATGGTACAATTATTGTCCGAGAACAAACCACAGCTTCACAACACTACTGCTATTTTTCAACACTATCCTGAAGTGAATTACATGTTACACAATTTGGAGAGCATAAAGTCTGCCCCCACACTTGAGGATCATCAAATCTGACTTGATTTTAAAAAAAAGTCAAGACGCAGGACCACACTTTAAGTCGTTTCCTGTTCACGCTCTCATAGGTTATTGTCCAATGTCACGTTTGTTAATCCCTTACACTACAGGATACCTACACACCACGATTGTTGGAGACTGTCCAGATTGAGACTGAAATCTGGTCAATTATAAACTTTAGGCACAATGCTTCTTTTCCTGCTTTGCTGCTGTTGGTTTAGTTTACCGTACCAGCTCAGCGTGTCATTAAGCAATTTGGGCGCTTGTTTAGCAAATGTTACCACACAGATGTTGTTTAGAATGTCGGCTGTCATTTAAATGGGAAGTTTGAAGTTACGTCACCTCCAAGTTAACCATATTTCAGTTAAATATTTGGAAAAAAACAAAACATGAATGCAAATGTATGCTAGGCTAGCCATTGCTAGCAATGCCAGTCAATGACAACTCTCTACACAAACAGCATAGCAACATGTCCACGGATAAACCTTGAACTGTATTATGTGTTAAGTGAATTAATGAGAAACACATAAGAGACAGTAAATTTAGGAGAGTGCTTTTATTTTAAACGCCGTTAAGTGGCAGCCATTTTGTAATCCTATGTCAGGGATATGTGGGATCGCTTCGACTTCCCGAGTTGGAAATCCAACTTGAGTCGGCGTTCTGTAGTTGAAACTTCTGAAGAGGAATTCCGAAATTCTGACTTCTGACTACAAATAGAACGCATCATTATGTTGTGCCTGCAGTAATTTGTCATATCTCTCACAGTGCTACTGTTTATAGAGTGCAACAGAAACACAGAAGTAGCCTGGCCTGTAGAGTTAAATAACCTTAAAGGTGACATAGAATGCTTGTATCACACATATATGTTAGTTATGGAGGTCTACTTACATATATGAACTTGTTTTCATGATTAAAAACCTCCTAATCGCTGCAAACGAGCCGATCAAAATATCTCCTCACTGACGCTCTCGTCAGCCGCGCTCTTTCAGACCAAAACCACACCCCCAGAATGTGGACTGTGTTGTGATTGGCCAGCCAACGAGAGCTTTCCCACTGTCCTGTGATTGGCCAGGTACCTGGAAGTGCTGTAATAGATAGGCCAGCTCTCAGATACACAGCTCCCCCTCTGGCACGGTGGATGCTCTGCATCTCAGCAGCTACAACGAGAGTAGTTCTTCTTCTTCTGCGGTTGAATGTACGCAACCGGATGTGCCCGGACTAGTGCCAGCACCAGGAGGCGCTACGGTGGTGAGACGCAGATACACACACAAGTTTACGCAGTGTTAATTGGAGCTTCCGGTCTATGTGGCCTTTAAAATGTTTAATTACAGTTAGCAGTTGCATCCGTGTCTGTGTGAGTGTTGCCTTCTGTTGAGTCCAAATTTAGTTTGATATAATCTAAACTACATACTTGTGTCGAGGCAGATAAGAATTAAAAACAAAGTTTCTTATGCTGAAGAGGTTACAAGGACAAGACAGGGAAAAACGGGCTGAAGAGCAAGATGACTATCATGAAAGGTATCTTTTATTTCATCTTAATTTATCTTACATACGCCTGCAGATAATCCAGATTACAGTCAAAGACGTTGTTCATCATCTGGGCATGACAGGAATAAGATGAAAGGAAGTGTGAGATGCTACAGCTCAGAAAATATAAGAAAAAAAGGAAATAAAAAGGAAAGAGAGCATTATGGACGCCAACTGCTGTCAAACACCACAACTAACTAACCAACTGACTCACTAATTAGCTAACTGACTCACTAACTATCCTTATATCATCATTAACTTTATTTTAAGGGATTATTTAACTTTCATTTCCCACTTATCAATAAGACAGTCCAGGATGTGAATCATCTAATTACCGACTAAATAACATCTCTAACTTTAGACTTCATTATTAAGTGAGAAAAATATGACCGTCAACAGTAACAGCTGAGTGGGAAAAAAAAGACATTGTTCACCCACTGATTTGTTAAAATGTACATCTATATATAAACACAAGCTACCTACGTACATACAGTACGTCTTCATTCTGCCTTAAACTTTCCACTTGTGTCTGAATTTATGAGAAAGTGAAAGTGAATACTAACAAATGCATTGGGCTCACTCCCATACAAACAGTCCTAATGTAGTGCATTTCACTGAGCTTTCACATGCTTTTTTTTTGTTTTTTTGCTCAGTCTGCATCACCACATGACAGCAGAGCCCCCGGTTTTAACAAGACTGTCATCCAGAGACTTCTCATTAGGGCTCGGGCTGTGTACAAAAAAAAAAAAAGCAAGCTCACATCTAATGGAACAAGAATGTCACTCAGCTAATAAATGTGGTGAGGACAGAGACGCCGGACGGACAGTGAGACACACAAAAATCCTCTACTTGGACCCTCGGCCAATTAAGAAAACCAGACGCCGTCATGTAAACAACATTTTCTAATTTACCATAATCCCAATAAGGCCTTTGTAAAGTATTCAGATGTTTATGTAAACATCTGTACATTTTAATCAGTTTATGTCCACTGTAGACGCAGATTATGTAAATGGGACATGAAGAATGAAGAAATTCCATTAACAATCCATGTAAACACCATAATCTGAATAATGTTCTGCCAGGGAAGTTATGTGTTTTTCTGTCTGTCTGTATGAAGTGAATTTACTGCCATTTTCCGGGGATGTACTGTAGGTTATGGCCCAGGGATGAAGTGATTAGATTGTGTTGGTGATCCTGAGGTGATTGTGGTGACACTGTGGGAAACTAAATCAGCTTTGGCAGAGCGTTCCTCTACTTCAGGTCAAGGTCAAATGTCCAACTTTGGACCTCGTTGCAAGTAAACACCAAAGGATTCCAAAGATTTATAGAGGCAGTTCTTTTGGTGTGAAGCTTTGAGACTGCATTATACGAAACCTGAGCATAAATGTGTGTTTACAGTAGTGTTTTTCACATTTTGAATATGGAAAAAAACTTTATAAATGTGTCTAAAATATTTTTTTAGTATTACTGCCATATCTGTAACACCTAATATAACTTTTAATTGATAACATCTACATATCCAAATGATATGTTTCATAAAAGAATCATAGCTTCATTTTAAGCATTTAATATAAAAGAAACAGTGCTTAACAAATGTATTAGACCACCACCCAAAGCCACAGATGCCCTGAATTAACAGTATTGGACTTCATCAAAATCATTTTTAATGTTTCTGTAATGGTTAATCCACCAATTTGTAGAAGCTCTTTAACCAAAATGATATTTTGAATGGTAAAATATAGTTATTACTGATATCCATGAAGTTTATAAAAAAAAAAACCTGTAAAGTACATGATTATTTCTTGATTGAAATGTCAAATTATCGTTATTTACTTGAATTCCTGGACAGACAAATTAGTTGTAGTGGTTGAATGTTGAGCCCACTCAAATTTGGGCATAACAAATGTTATTTTTTAAATATTTCTGAAATATTTGCATCAAATATTTCAAATTGATAAAACAGCTCATTTATTTGACAACCGCCCCAAACAAATATGTATGTCCCGACCCAGTGATTTGGGAACAACTGCTTTACCGTGACTTTTCATGTTCAGTGTGTGCTTCTGTGTGTTTTTGCGTTCTGTGTGTTACCTGTCACATCGTGGTCCCGTGTATCCCGGCTGACACTGGTCGCAGAGTAACTCCCCCTCCTCGCCCAAGTGGCAGGTGGGGCTGAAGCTGACGTGGTCGCCGCGGACGCGTTGTTGTGATTTTTGTTGAAATTGTTGGCGAATTCGGGAGCGTTGTTGTTGTTCCAGTGTGGAGTACGGGAGCAGGACGAGGAGGAAGAGGAGAGGAGAGAGGCGAGTTAAGGACATTGTTTCTTTCTCGCCCTCACAAACACAAACACAAACACAAACCGACGTCCCTCTTCTGTCGCTATTGAGCGCCTCGCATTCACACTGAATGACACTTAATTTCCCCTCTTTCTCTCACTCCTCCTACCAACAAAGTCTTTCCTAAATGACTTGAAAGAGAGAGGGAAGAAAGCAAAGGAGAGTGAGTGCGAGACCGTCTGTCACCCTCCCACTTCCATAAACTATAGATAGTTCTCCTAGATCAGGTTCCAGGCCTCAGACTGGCAGACTAACTCGCTCAGTAACGACGAACCGACTCTCTCAGATACAAGTTAAACTTATTTGGACAAACAAAAAGCCATAAATAAAACACTGATGCTTCTATACATCTGATTTGTGAAATGAAAGCATATTGTTCAAAAGGAGTTGCATAAAAACCAGATGAATTGATCAGAGAAATGTATGTAAAAATGTATGTTTAAATTAACATTTTTAGCCACTAAGTTTCAGAGGTTAAATCATGACGATAGAACATGTTATTGTCTCAAGTTAGCTATGAATTATAGATTAAATATGTTTTAAAATGCCTAATTTGACCAGATAGTCTTTACAAATATGTAAAATGTAAAGACTTCCACTAGCAGGAAAACGGTTCAAATGTATATTTCAAGGTCTATCAAATACAAATAATCTCAATTTTAGCAAACTTTGGCTGAAACGATGTAAAAGAATGTCTATTCAAACATTTAAAAATACATAAAGCCATTAAATAAAACCCTGATGCTTCTATACATGTGATTTTATATTTGTACAAGTGAAATTATAGTATATTGTTCAAAAGGAGTTGAATAAAAACCAGTTGAATTGATCATAGTAAAATATTTGATGGGAAAACTATGTCATAAATACCAGGTGCTAGGGTGTTTTTAGAGGTTAAATCAGTTGGATATAACAAGTTATGGTGTCCGGTTGCCTATAAATTATACATTAAATTTTTGATTTAAAATGCCTAATTTGACCAAATAGTTGTTGCAAATATGTAAAATGTAAAATCCTGCACAAATCTGACTTCAATTTAAAGGAAAAGGGTTCAAATGTATTTTTCAATTCAAATACGTAAACAATCTCAATTTCAGCAAAGTTTGGCTGAAACGCTGTAAAACAATGTCTATATAAAACAACATAAAAATGTGTACTTCATCAAGTATTAACTAAATTCCCCTGAAATATGTTAAATAGATTCAGACTGACACACACACACACCTGGAGGCGAGGTCATTATGCCTGCGCGTAAATAAAACAGAACAGCACTCACACACCAAATTGATTTCTATCGAATGGCTCTAAATCAAACACGCCTGCTTCCAGCACGGAAACTAATATGAACATCACTTTATCAGCTGTTCATAAGAGGACGGACATTACAGCCAACAACAGCCTGCCGGGGCCTCTGGCTGACTGGCTGCCTGTGTGGCTGCTTGAGAGAACTGGATTCAGGCAACATGAGGGACTGTGTGGTGGTTATTTTGAGGGTCTGAAAGGCACAGCACCTCCAAGCTATTATTACTGCAGGGGGGGTTAGAGGGAGGCAGAGCAGGAGAGACAGAGAGAGAGAGAGACGTGTCTTTCTTTAGCTCAGACTTTTGGACATGATGTGTCATGACTACATGAGGATTCTCAGCTGCTGCTGCTGCCTGTGTGTGTGTGTGTGTGTGTGTGTGTGTGGCCGCGTCGGTGACATCTGTGTGCCAAACACACACAGCATCTCTCTCCGGTTGTGAGGAGAAAGTGCATCAAAGCAAAGGTGTAACATCTCGTTTTGTCAATTAGTTTTTTTTTTTTTTAAATGATGTTGGAGGATGTGCATGTTTGAGATTGTAATCACCACCTTCACCACCCGCAGTCCATAAACCCCCAGTCTGAGTCACCGTCGTTGCTCCCTGGTATGGTTCTCGGGAAAGAAATCTTAGTGATTCATTCTCAGTGTAGATTAGTCAACCTGTCTCTCCATGTGCTGAGGACCAGTGTGAGTTTGCTCTGCTGCCACTTCTCCTCCGGGCATCTGCACCGTTCCCTGGTACAAGTCACTTCATCTGTACACTCACTTTATTGCCATTAATTATTGACTTTTAACATTTCATCAGTATCCTAATGAGTGCTGGATTACGACAACATACCATTAAAGGAAAAGATAAAAATAAATGATCGTGTTAAGTCTGTTCCACACTAGAGGAATTTCAAATCTGACTTGATTTTAAAAAACGTGAGAGGCCACAGACGCGACGAACTTTGTTACTGATTTACAATGTTTTAATCCTGAGAAAGCAGAGAATATACGATCCAGAGATTTCACAAAGCCCTTTCACACCGGCAGAGCTGGGTTGTGAAAACCAGGAGAGAGTAGATTAAGCATGGAGCATGGAGTAACGAGGAATAATGTCCTTTCACTTTGGTTCCTATCAAACTGGTGTGAATGCGGGCTGGTTCGCCAGAAATCTACATGGTTCAGAGTCAACAGAACAGAACTAGAACCAGAACTTGTGTCTGTTTGAAAGCTCGTTACTTCAGAATATTAATAAACATGAAGGTGGACTGTTGGCATCGTCAAGTTAATAGCTAAATATCAAACACGTTTAATACTTACCTGATTACTTTAAAATCAAGTCTGTTAATCCCTCACACTATAGGATTATTTGACCAGATAATCTGTTTAAATCAGCCTAAAATCGGAAGACAAACAAGATTGTCGGAAGGTCCAGGTGAAATCAAGTCTGACTTTCAAACATGTTAGAACAACTGAGATGTTACTAAACCAAATTTCCCGCGCTAACATTTTATTTAATCATGTGGAATATTTCATATTTCTTACTGAGCAATCTTAAGTACATTAAGTTGAACAACCTTGATTTAATACTGTGACGCAGACACAGCACGAGCAGAGCTCCATACCAAAGGCGCGGTGCGATGGGAGGTTTTAAATACCTTAATGACTCGTGGGAGATGTTTGAGTTTGCTACTTTGTTAAGTTTTATAGCACTTAATATTAATTCTAACAGCGGTGATGACACTTTCCACCCACATGGATGATATCGCTCCACTCATGCTGATGCTTCTGCCTGTGGTGAAGACACTTCCTTACATGTCACGATTACATTCCTACCCACCGCGATGAGCCCTCCGTTTGGGATGATATCCTTCAAAAAGTTTAAAGTTTAACAAAATATGAATTAAAAAAAAGAGGCGTCAGGAGAGAAGAGACAGGGTCAGAAACGGAGAATTGGGGCCAGTGAGTCTCAAGGGTCAGCTGTGATGGACTGATTTGATTAAACTGTGTAAAGATGGTGCCATTACAGCCACATCACATGAGAGACCTACTTGTTGCTAGGAAGACTGAGTGGGCAGGCGCAGGGCTGACAGTCTGCGGGTGAACCATGGGTGGCGTTACCATAGTGACCAGGTAGGCAAGTGTCACAGTGGGGCCCATAGGTGTGGTGGGAACAGTCCTGGAGGAGACACACACGGGTTGAAGTTAAAAAAAAAAATAATGTCAGGGAAAACAAAAATCAGACTCTGTGGCATCATGTAAATCAGTCATCATCTAACCGCTTTATCCTCCACCAGAGGGTCGCGGGGGGTGCTGTGCCAATCTCAGCTACATCGGGCGATAGGCGGGGTACACCCTGGACAGTTCGCCAGTCCATCGCAGGGCCACACACAACTAGAGACAAATAACCATTCACTCTCACACTCACTCCTACGGTC
This sequence comes from Solea senegalensis, assembly GCF_019176455.1. NCBI lineage: Eukaryota > Metazoa > Chordata > Actinopteri > Pleuronectiformes > Soleidae > Solea > Solea senegalensis. The sequence continues at coordinate 17,636,778 of NC_058037.1, read as the reverse complement.
AATTTAGAGTGTCTAATTCACCTAATCCCCACATTGCATGTTTTTGGACTGTGAGAGGAAGCCAGAGAACCCGGAGAGAACCCACACACACACGGGGAGAACATGCAAACTCCATGCAGAAAGGCCCTTGTTCCAACCGGGGCTCGAACCCGGGTCTTCTCGATAAAGTCTGTAGTCTATTGATAAAGTATGTGGTCTACAGATAAAGTCTGTGGTCTATAGATAAAGTATGTAGTCTATAGATAATGACTGTAGTCTAATGATAAAGTCTGTGGTCTATAGATAACGTATGTAGTCTATAGATAATGACTGTAGTCTAATGATAAAGTCTGTGGTCTATGGATAATGACTGTAGTCTATTGATAAAGTCTGTGGTCTATAGATAATGACTGTAGTCTATAGATAAAGTATTTAGTCTATAGATAATGACTGTAGTCAATTGATAAAGTCTGTGGTCTATAGATAATGACTGTAGTCTATTGATAAAATCTGTAGTCTATAGATAAAGAGTGTAGTCTAATGATAAAGTTTGTGGTCTATAGATAATGACTGTAGTTGATTGATAAAGTCTGTGGTCTATGAAGTATGTGGTCTATAGATAAAGTATGTAGTCTATTGATAAAGTCTGTGGTCTATAGATAAAGTCTGTAATATATAAAGTCTGTAACCTATAGATAAAGTCTGTAGTCTATCAATAAAGTCTATAATCTCTCGATAAAGTCTGTAAATTCTGTAGTCTGTTTTAACTAAGTTAAACCCATCCCCACACAATATTCTGCCAGACCATATTATGTTGAACGTCAAACTTCAAAACCCTTTACTCAGAGTTCATATTTCAAAACACCTTATATTATATCATTTGGTTCATTACAACGAAAACACAAAGATAAAAAATTTTTCACTTGTAAAGAAAAAAGGGTGAAGGCTGAATTTTAAGATTATTAACACGTATCTCACAATGAAAGATACATTCTGTCTACTTTAATACTTCTGTCTACTTTAATACTTAAAACAAAAAAGAATCCATTTAATTCAACAGTTTCCGAACAAGCATTCAAACACAGTTTGACCCTCGTGACTCACGGACAAAGACTTTTTAACATTTGTTCATCTTTTGTGTTTTAAATATGAATGTTGATTTTAGATTGGGACATAACCAAATTTATGTCCAGCTGAAACCGTCTGTGTGTGTGTGTGTGTCAAATCAGTTCTGCATCATTTCCTCCTCAGTCCAAGTGTCTCTTTGCGGCCAAGACCTGTAAGACCATCATTCAGCCAGAGAACATCGTCCTTGGGGAAGAAGTGTGTGTGTGTGTGTGTGCGTCTGCCTGCCTGTCACTGTGTGTATGAATATGGATACCAGGAGTGTTGGTTTGTTTGTGTGCATGTTGTCTGTGAGTGATTTCATGTCAACTTGTCTTTCTCTTCCTCTCTCAGTGTAAGAGAAAGAGACAGAGAGAGCGAAAAAGAGAGAGACAGAGAGACATGTCTGTCTTTCATTGTGTGTGTTTTCCCTCTGACATATCCCAGCATCCTCCTCATCTATAATGAAACATAACATGGTAATACAAACCCCACAACTCTGTGTGTGTGTGTGTGTGTGTGTATTTAGTTTGATTCTAACTGTCAGCTCAAGCCTAAGGCAATGTGTATATTGGGGAGTGGTGTGTGTGTGAATGTGTGTAGATGCACATGAGCAGGTTGATGTGTGTGTTTGTGTGTGTGTGCGCTAGTGTGTGTATGTGCACTGATTACATGTTTCTGTGAATGTAGGTGTGTGTGTGTGTATTCAAGTACAGGATCAAAGTGTTCCAACATTCAGTTCCCCTAATGGTCACTAGGTGGTGACTCCAAAAGTACCTCACTGAAGAAGAAGACTGCCGAGATGATACATATGTGTGTATTTATGATTTCCATATTTAGAAAAACATGCACTTTATTGAGGCTTTAAAAAAAGGGGCGTGTCTTCCAAATGAAGCAGCTCTCGTCGTTTCTTTGGTGCAACTCTTTTTCTGCAACTTACAACATAAGATCTCTCAACTGTTTATATCTGGTCAGGCTCCTAAAATATCTTTTAGTCCAGTGTTGTGGTGGTGGATTAAAAAGTGGTAAAATATGCTTTTATAATGATATTTATTGTGCTTTTTTTGTATGTAAAAACACAATAAATAAATGTGGCCAAGTCTGGTCAATTCTGTTTGAATCCATTGTCGTGTGTTTGTTTGTCTTGTTTTGACTCAAAAAAGAATATTTAAGTGTTGTATCAACCAAAAGTGATTAGACAGACAGACAGACAGACAGACGGTGATATGAAGTTATTCTCGTCATCATACCACACAGTGTCCTGTGACCTCATCACACTGTGTCGCGTGTCCATGGCAGTGACAAGCTTCACACACACCATTGTACAGATTTCCGTTCACCCTCCGAAAACCAGGATTACAAGCCTGAAACACACACACACACACACACAGTAAAGTCACAGTACAGAAACAAAATAATAATAAAAGTATGGTAATAAATGTGTAATTGAAGTAATAACATCTTATTTCCAGTGCTATTACCAGCTTGGTAATAACAATAGTCACAGTGTGGAAATAAGGAAACAATACCCACACACATATTTGTTGCTTCATGTTTACTATAAAAATAAAATGTGTCTTTTTTACCAAAATAGAAATTCCCTATCACTAAATTATTCCCACTCTATGACTCTAAAGTAAAGTGTGACCCTATTCAATTAATTTGTGTATTCTACTGAAGTACATCTGTGATTTAAAGCACTAAAATGGTTATTTTGTAGACTGTGGAACTTTACAGATTTAAGTTTTTTTCCCATTAGATGATTTTCCATTGAGTTGTGTGCAGTTTTGTGTGTGTGTGTGTTTGTGTGTGTTGTGCATGAGTGTGTCTGCACGTATGTTTACCTCACAGGATGTTCCAGCATATCCAGGAGGACAAACACAAACTTCTACAGCTGATGCTCTACTCTCTCCTCGTGCAGTAGGATTGCCTACCTGCATTGAGAATGAATGCAGTCTACACACACACACACACACACACACACACACACACACACAAATGAACTTCACCTATAAAATGAATACTGTCACGTTAACGTTTACAGAAAGTCAAAGTGGGTTATAAGAGAAGGTTGTTTCTGACATAAATCTGATGCCAAACTTTAAAATGTATTAGCGCTGAAAGTTACACAAAGAGCAGCAGAGAGTATCAATTATATAGCATTATAAAAGAACACATTTTTGAATAATATTACATTTCCCTGCATTGCTCCATGGTTTCATTATCACGGTTGTGCCGTGATCAGCGCCATCACCTCAGCCAGCTGAAGCTTTGCTGCCATTTCCTCCAAGTCTGTGTTTGTGATTCTTTCTTCCAAACAAACTCAATCTTTTCAAAGTCCCGATGTTAAAGATAATCTGGTGGTGCTGATGTGGCCAAAAATATTAAGTATTTCTTTATTTGTGAAGCCCCAAATCACAAATGTATCTTCACGGAATGCTTCCCATTTCTCATCTTGACACAGGCTTGCAGTAGATCATCTGATATTTAGCTTGAATAATAATTACAACTTGTCATAACATTACGACTTTATTCTCGAAAGATTCCGACTTTATTCTCATAAGATTCCGACTTTATTCTCATATTACGACTTTATTCTCATAACATTACGACTTTATTCTCATAACATTACGACTTTATTCTCATAACATTACGACTTTATTCTTACAATATTACGATTTTATTTTATATCTATATATATATATATATATATATACATATATAAGATTTAAAAAAAAGTTTTTTTCTTTTGCATCAAAAATGTGTTTTTATTGGCAACTATTGTTCCATATAATAACAAAAAACACAAAAAAGTCATGGATATCGTGATTGCATTATCGTGATGAAATATTGGGATTTGATTATTTTAAGCTCATACCACACACTTTTTTACCTCCTGACCAGACTGGATATTCATCGAGTTAGAGACCCCTGCTTTATTTACTGACATTAACTTTGTGTGTGTGTGTGTGTGTGTGTGTGTGTGTGTGTGCGCGTCTCTACCTGTACACGGCGCTGGTTTCTGTGCTGTACGAGGCTCGCACCATCAGTGAGGTCACGCTGGCCAACACGGACAAGAACTCTCTCCGACTGATCCCCTGTCCCGTCTCGGACACCACAAAGTTCTCTGGAAGGAGAACAACGTGATTGGTGCTTGGCGAGGACGGATACACCGGCCGGCCGAACCTTCTGTCCACGATCTTCATCCCGCCGCCCTGTTAAAAAGAAAGAAAGAAACCTTTTAGTTATGTATTAATGCAGAAAGTTTGTGCATTGTAAAAGTCTGCCATCAGGACCCTCACATCCAAACGATGGGGGGAATAAAAAGTGAGCGAGAGAGTGAATGATGTGTCATTAAGTAATGAGCTGCAGTCTTTCTCTTTTTTTATTGACATTGTGAAATGCAGTGAATGCAAAGTGATTTGAGTGCAAGGCCTGGTATCTGACCGGTATCTCTTGTTGAGAGCAGATCAATGGCATGTAGTGGATAACACAGAGTGACAACTACTGATGGAGGCAGATGGAGACAGAGAAAGACCTTAGCGTGCCAATAAACCATTAAATAAAAGCTAATTGAAAGAGAGGAAATTGAGGGGGGGAGGGATGGAGAGCGAGAGAGAGAGAAGCAGCAGCAGCAAAGCAGCGAGATGCAGATGGAAAAACAGAAAAAAGAACATCTGACAAGAAAAAAAAAAGAACATTTTCAAGATTTCCACTGGCCTTTGTGTAATTATCACTTATCATTTTTAATGACTGGGACTTAATTTCACTTCTCTAAAGATAATGTTGGCAATTATTTTTCTCATTTTGAACAAATCCATTGAAGAGACCAACAATGCGTTAGCCCCGTGTCAGAGCACGTGGCAATAACCAAGACACTGACCAGTCCATTTATTCTCATCAAGTTTGGTCAGAAATTGATCTTTTTTTTTATATATATAGTGGCAGCTTACTCAGATGTGAATAAATACTTCACATTTCACATCAGGATCAGCGATTGGGAGATTCACCCAGACCATTTGGCAGTTTTTAATCATTTTTGGCAAGATAATAAATAATTTACTTGCACGAAATCGTGGCTACGCATGCCATATGTGTTGATGAAAAAGGAGTTTTAGACTAATATCTATGTGTAAATGTGAGGCACATCCGCCTGTCTGACTCCAAATCTCATACAACTTCGCATCAAACTCGATGGTGGCGTGGTGTGTCAACTCTGACATTGTGTGGATCAGGCACAGGTACTAGTGCACTCGTATTATTATTATCAACTTTAATATATATTGAAATACAGCGTGCGCAATTTCTGCAATCAAAACAATACCTAAGGGCCTCCTGGGAATTATTTTGTTGTCTATTTGATTTCCTGTGCTTTATGGGGAGAGCTTCAGCGACAGAATGAGCACCAAACAATGAGTGGTCATAATACATTATGGGGCTTTTCCATTATATAGTTCTAGTTTGTTTTATTTGCTTATCCATTAGTGGTAGTATCTGGTGCTTTTTTTTCTTTTTTTAGTACCTGCTCTGGTGAGGTTCCAAGTGAGCTGAGACGATACTAAAATGACTGCCGGCCACTGATTGGTCAGAGAGTGTCGTCACTGGAAGAGTCGCGAGCGCGACGTCCGGCACAAGAATCAAAGCCATCATTTTAAAAACATTTAAAGGGCGTTACAGTGAGCTATAGTACACCGAGATCACGGCAGCTTCACGCGTTGAGGAGGTACTATATTAATGGAAAACGACGTGCCTGATACCAAACTGAGTCGAGTCAAGCCGAGTCGTGCTAGAACTGTATATGGAGAAAAGAAAAGACCAAACACCGACCAAGTACCAAATAATCTCTTCCTCACTCTGATGCTTCAGAGAGGATTTGGTCTAAAAGTTGTAAATGGTTTGCATTTATACAGCGGTTTTCTCACTCAAAGCTACTTTACTAAAGTATTCACCCCTTCACTCACACTTTCATACAGTGGAGCCGGGAATCGAACCCACAGCCTTCGAGTTGACAACTCGCTCTATCATTGAGCTACTGTCGCCCATGGTAAAGCAGATGATGTCATTAAATGGCAACCAAAATGAAAACTGTCCATTATCTTGAATAGATTTTTAAATCTGTGAATGCAAAAATCTTAGATCTTGTAACTTATAAGGTCCAGAGGGATACATTTAGGCGGGTTTATTAACAAGAAACAATAAATACATAAGTTTACAGTATTTGTACATTGGTCCTGCTATAAGCTGGTGACCTGTCCAGCTTCTCCAACAACCCTCAGAGGAAAATACCCTGGTATATACAGTATTTCTGATATTTCGTACCACAGTTTGAGAACCAGGACAAGGGTACAGATGATGAATGAATGGAGGGATAGATTTAGTAAATGCGATTGAGTATCCAGGACGTTTTAACAGGCAAAGTGCTTTGTGGAGCCGAGGACCAAATCACCGATCGTCCGATACAAGAAGCGCACACGACCTGCTCTTCCTCACCGAGCCACAAAAACACTGGTTTGCTATCGACGGAGCGAGAAGCGCGGTATTTATGTTTCTTTCAATTGCGCTGATGGAGTCTGATAGAGTGCACGCGGATTGAGATAAAGACTCAGAAATCAACAAAGCCACACAGACAAAAGAGGGGGAGACAGAGAGATTATTGTCTATTCAGATGCCAAAGAGTTACAACCGGGAGAAGCTGCTCGATGCAACAAACACATATCACAACAGATATGCATGCAGAGGGTGAACGGCGGCGGGGGAGGGAGGAGGGAGGAGGGAGAGAAACACAACAAGACAAAGCCTGAAAGACACGGAACAAAGAAGGAGAAAGTTGGTTGACAGAGTGTAGGTGGTTCATTATTGAAACAATTTGAAGAGGCTTTTTGTTGACAACAGGAGCGACTCTTGTCCATCTTCTCCTACTCGTCCTCCTCGTCCGCCTCCCGTCTCCTCCCAGTCCTTCCATCTCACTGACACGGTGTTTAAAAACCACTAACTCTAAGATTTGAATATTGAAAACACCTTTCTCCGGTCCTTCTTTTATTCTCTTATTTGTCTCTTTCTTGTTGATTTTGTTTCCTCCTAACTTTGCTCCTTACCTCCTCCTTTCTCATCCTTTACCCAATCACAGTTTAAATGTGCTTCCTCCTATCGTTTCATTGCTACATCTTTCCTTCCCTCCTTGTTGTTCTCTCTGCGAGGCCTCTTCACTGACCCTCAGAGACGGCGGAAAACAAAGTAGAAACAAAACAGCCATTGTCTTCATTTGTGCCCACATTCAAACTCAAATTTAGTGTCTTCAGGACAAAAACATTTTCATTTATCTGATGTGTGTTTTTGTGTGAGCATAAACACAGATATGTGTTAAATCCTTCAAATTATTCCATGTCAAGTTTCCTCCTCGACATGTCATTGGCTGGAAGTTATTTTGTGCAGAATAACAGGACTTGTTTGTGCGGCTCCGGCGCGCTGTGAACACGTGTGCACCCACACACATGCTCCAACCTGCAGCATCCCTGTGTGTGTGTGTGAGTACAGTACACTGACAAACTCCAGCGCACAACGTTGTTTACTGAAACAGGAGACACATAAACAGTTAACTAATAGTGTTGTAGCTTCGCTTATTGCTGCCATACATCATATCACAACCTGCTCATTACAGAGACACGCGGAGAGCGAGGGGAGGGAAGACGCCATCTGCATTTTCTTTTTTTATTGCTAACTTCAGCATTTCTCCGCCAGCTGTAGCTGCTACAGAGTGTGTGTGTGTGTGTGTGACTTTAACAGCTTTTATTTGCTACTTCATTTAGTGGTGTTTCAATGGAGACAGGGAGGGAGAGAGAGAGAGTGGCTTGAGTGAAAAGATAAGTAATGCTGCAGAAACAAATACAGAACAGATAAAAACCCACACGTTCACATTGTTGCGCGTGGGTTTCCTGCGGTTTGTGACCACGATAAGAGAGAAACACCAAATACTGTGTACTGACCACAAATTAGTGGCACTCACACACAGCTGGTGTAGCGGTTAGCACTCTTGCCTTTGCAGCAAGAAGACCAAGGGCCGCGACCCGGTCAGAACAAGGGCCTATAGCCCTATGTCAGCTGAGATTGGCACAGCACCATCCGTGACCCTCATGTGGAGGACAAAGTGGTAGAAGATGAATGGATGGATGGATGGATGGACATTCATTGTCACTGCCTTAAACCAGCCATTCCTAAACTTAATAGTGTCTGGGCCGGCTTGGAATTGTAAAGATACTCTGAGCTTCACACCCAAACCTTCAATCACGACTCTGATCAGCAATAATTATTATATATTATTGTTTTCATTATTCAGTGCAGATTAAATGCCTCCACTACACTTTATTTCTGAACTTCTTTAAACACATGCAGCTGTACTCCAGCTAATATTTGTTCTAACTCTCAAAGTGCGTAGTAATCCATAACTTAAATAACAATTGATGAATTTAAAATAACAAATGAACTGTATGCTGACTGTCTGACACTGGATACTTACACATAAAATGACACAATATTGCTATATACCTATTATGTGAGGTGAGATAAAGGAAAATTAACATGGCTTTCTTTTATTGCTTTTAAGTATTTCTTGAAATCTGTCATACATAGTTTACAGCAATTTAAAACTGAATTACGTTTCAGGGCCCACCTGCAGCAGCCCGCAGATCTTTTTCTGAGCAGATATGTTGTTAACGCTAAATGCTCAGTAGTGTATGTAAATGTGTGAACACTTACCTCTATGATAAGGTCAGGCTCTGAGGTCACTCTGATGGATCTTTGTTCTTGCTGGTCGATGGAATAAGACACGGCGTAAACCACACTCCCTCCGTATGCTGTGATCTGAGGAGAAACAGTAAAGTTTTTGTTTACGCGAGTAACGGTGTTAACGAGGTAAAGTGAGTGTGAATAAGTTTGTTGTCTTACATTGGTTTCCCGACAGAAAGTTAAGTGACATTTTAACGTAACTTTTGCAGAACGACTGTGGCTACGAGTAATAACTGCAGGATAATCGTTATAATGTTGCATACATTGCTCACTTGAACTTTGTAAATATATATTTTTTTATTTAATTCCTTATTCTCTGTGTCCTTACATTTTTACACACTAGTGTAATATTTTATTGACGATTTCAAGCTGGCAAGCGATTTAGCGAGCTATCTAACTCACAAGTTACATACCTGTCTGTCTGTCTGTGTGTCTGTCTGTCCGTCCATCTATCTATCTATCTATCAAAACCAATCAACCAACCAAATATATCTCAAATAAATAACTAATCATAAATAATGACAATCTCAATTAAATCAACATACAGTACTACTCTACAGTATACTGTTTATCTGTAAACACAACATGTATCATTTAAATGTGGATAACAAAGTGACAACACCATATTTTGTGCTACATTTTAAGTATGACATTTTAGATTTTATGTTCCAAATTATTTGATTTGTTGAATTGTTTTCATATCCTTCTCTCAGGTCTACATGTAATACCACCAAGAACCACTAGTGGGCTCGACCTACACTTTGGAAAGGCACTGAGGACACAGTGATATCTGTGAGTCTCCTGAACCGCACTATTGTTTATTGTAATAGAATAATATTGTGGATAAATTGGGTGAGAAAAGCTGAAGATTTAGAGGCAGATACTCTGACTTGTGACAAAATAAAATGAATTCAGTATATTGATTGTAAACCAAGTAATAGCCTCGTGACGGGAGCTCATTTTTCACCGCGGACATTTTGACATGTTTCATCAGGAAAAGCACAGTCAGGTGTTTTTAAAAACTTTAACGATGGATCTGTTAAATTGAAGGAGTCGGGACAGCGTAACAGAAACTGAAGAAAACCAAAAAATGAAAACAAACGACAGTATAGAAGCTAAATGGATCTCAGCCATGATTTATTTGGTTATTGACACCTATGATTTTCCTCCTGTGACCCTTTCAAGACAGAACGTAAGCACAGGAATGTAGCTATTCGTCATTTGTGATATGAAGATGGTAAAAATCATACTTTCCTTTTTCAATTTCCATTCAAAAACGGAATCTTTGAGGCATCAGCACCACTGAACTGTAACACCTCTCTCCCGTGAGCCGCAGCACAAACAACAACGTGCTAACAAATAATGACTGTACTAAACACTGTTCGCCTACAAAATATTTTGTATATGTTGAAAAGTAAGGAAAACATAAATTCAAAGTGCTAGTTTTTTTGTTGTCTTGTGTTATTTTGGAGCCGGCGTTTCTGTCGAGTCCACAGAATGAGCTTTAAGTGGGGAAACGCTGCATCGGCACGATCCTCCTGAAATACATTATGCTGCTCCGACCTGAACAGTAATGGGTGGAAGAGGGAGATAATAATGCCATCATAAAAACACTGAGGGAGAAGGGGAGTGAGACAAAGAAAGAGCTAAAGACAGCAGGATAGAGAGAGAGAAAGAGGGAGAGAAGAGGTGGCCTTAACGCTTTTCTAAACTTCTTTCATTCTACATCATTAATCTCAGTTCCTAAACTTGAGGGATGACTCACTCATTTCACAGCTGAGTGAAAACACACACATATGCTGTATATACACACACTGGCAGGCATGGAGGTGGACATCTGGACACTTTTGCCGTGTTTCAGTTCGGTACAGTACAGTATTGATTTTATTTCCATTAGGAATAGTAATAAAATAACCGGCCCCAACCCTTCTATTTTTCTGGTACCCTTCCCTCGCGGTACCAGAGTCATGGTACGGTATGAATGAAGCTAGACTCGTGAGTGGATGTCCTGCATTGTTGTCCGTCGTGACACGTTTGTTGTCGGCGCGCTGGTACAACGCCACGCTACGTATCTCGCACAGCACGCATCCCGCCTAACAAGTAAAGGTACTGTTCTGAGACCAAATGCAAGCCTGACCCCGAAGGCTTTACCATTCCAAACCGAACCGAGCCTTATCATGATATCAAATAAAGGTACTGTTCTGAGACCAAATGCAAGCGAACCGAGCTTTATCATGATGGAAACACGGCTTTCATTGACTAAAGGCTAATTTATACTCCATGTAACCTTCTCAAAAACATCTCAACCGGCGGCGAAGACAAATGAGTGTGTGCAGTGGAGATGCGTCACAATATAGACGACTGACAGACGAGAGGAAGTTGAAGACAGACAGGAACATGAGGAACTTCCACCAAAGTTAACCAACACCCTCTGTATAACTTACAGTATCTATATAATGTGTTTGACAGTACATTATTGTCACCTTTTCTTATCACGTGTGACTCTCTGCTGCTGCTCTCACACAGAAACATATTCTCACTCTCTCAGGTTCTCAAGTCATTGATGCCAAATAGGTTCAATGTCCATAACAATGAAACAGACAGTTATGTTCGTACAGTGTCTGTGTTTGTGCATGACCACAGCGTAACGCTGGGTAAAGGTGCAACGTCTTATTAAGTGCAATTGAGTGGAATCGTTTTTAAATGTATCCCTTATTTAGCTAGGAAGGTCCTATTGAGACACAAGATCTCTTCTTCCAGGGATACAAAACAATTTCAGACATAAAACTCTCAACAGGACATAAAAGCTAAAAGGAAGTCATTAAAAGTGGGTAAAATAATCATTATTTGATTATTATAAATGTCAATAATAATCAAATAATAATAATAAAAGTAAAGTGAGGCTAAATGTAAAACAACATGTTTCGGTCATGACGGTCCATAAAACGCCTTTGAAGGTGTTTAAAGAAAGCAGTGTCTGTAGTGAAATCATTATAGTGGCATTGTAATCGTTTTAAATGCTAAATAAAACTCTAAAAAAGGAGGCCGCACACATCCGCAAACGCTTTAACTTGTAAAATAAGCTGATATGCATGTTTCCTCTGTGTTTATATTATTACTGTTGTTGTGTTTGTGTGCAGCAGCAGCAGCAGCTGATGGAGTGAGAAGAAAAGGCTGCTCTTGTTGTATTTTCAGTATTTTCACAGTCGCACTGACAGGAAATGCACCACTCGGTTGCCCTTTTTTTTCTTTTTTCTTCTTATTTCTTTCTTCAAATTCACTTAGCAGACCCGAATTCGGCTATTTACCTTCTTTGAAATTATTGACATTTCTGAAAACTCATTTCTCCGACGCCGACCACTCAAGCTGGACAATATTCAATGCTTTTATCATGGCAACCTGGTGACCCGTCTCCACCCTGGAGGAGAGGCAATAAAAGGAAATGTAACACAGGAAAGAGAACGCAGAAGAGCCCAGCGGGAGAGGGGGAATTATCTGGGAGGAGAGGAATTATGAGGAAGAGGAAATGGAGAAACGAACCAACACACACACACACACACACGCGCGCGCAGCTACAATAGACCTCAGTCAGATCTCCACGGGCGCTCGATAAGAGTGTTATTAACTCTATTAGTGGCCAGAACAAGAAGACATAATCCGTGCTGTTAAAAACCTAATCAAGGACAGAACAGCCTTCATTGTAGTGAATCCCCAAAGAATTGGCTTCACCCAAGCCGTGTTTTCAGTGTAAAACATACTACAAAGCAAAAATAATCTCATCTCACAACCACAATTGTGTCCGTTTTAATTGTGGAGTCCAGACGAACTCAAGCAAAAAAATACAGTTTTACTGAAGCACCGTCTCGCTACAGTGTGAAAATAAAAATAAAATAACTGAAAAGAAAAGAGGCAGGTGGAAAAGAAAGAGATAAAATGCAGCAGGAGAGAAATAGAGAAGCACAAAACAAGGGTACATAGAGAGAGAGAGAGGGAGGGAGGGAGGAGAGCAGAGAGGACGAGGATGAGGAGAAAGAGTGGAGGAGTAAAGTTATGATATTTAATTTGCTGCCTATGCAAAGCAGTGGGCTTTTTTTGCATGGAGCAAAAGAGAGGTGTGAAGATGACTCACTGGCAACCACAGTCCTCCTCCAGTGTTCCCACCGCAGCTCTGATGTAATACAACTTCTCCACAACTCTCACTCGCAGTGAAATTCGAGTGTTATTCCGTCCTGATTATAAAACTGCAGTTATTCTGAAAATGTTAAGGACTCGTGTTACAGTTGGACAAGAAACCGTTTGTTTTGTCCAGATCTACGAAAGAGAAGGTTTACATTTAAAAAAACAGTATATACTGTATATTAAAATGGATTGAGTGAAGCAGTTAGCCACCAGGGGGCGCCCCCGGAGGTTGCAAAAAAAAAAGAACTCCGTTTGAATGGAAGAAAATGAGAATGAAAATCTGTTTTTTGACATTTTCCTGATGAGTTAATGAACTCACGGTCACACTAAGAGGAAAATAGATGATACAACAATGGACACAAGTGTGATTGACAGCTGGTATTGTCCAATAGGAGCCTGGTTGCAGTCTCCCCCTCCCATCTGCCTTATTATCAAAACTCTGCTCTAAAAACACACGAGCACTGACCACGATGACTCCAGACTAACCCAGAAAAACAAGACCTTCTGTTGGATTCTTCGATGAATTAAAAGTCTCAAACTCTATTCTTGCCACATGTTTTATGAATGAGAAATCCTGAGAAAATGAAAAAAGAAAAACGAACCAAAAACCATGAGAAACTGACTTTTTTAGGTGACATTTATAAACACCGCTGTAATAAAACTGAATGTAACTATTTCTCTTGTCTATACATAAGATAAACTAGAATAACAACTATTTATTTTGAGTGAATTGATATATTATCACTTTTTTCCCAATCATTTCACAATATAAAACCATTTTTGTTGCCACTTCTGTAACATCTAACATTATTTTTTATTGGTTAAAGCAGACATTTCTAGAGGATATGTCAGATTATTTACAATTTTATTTCCATGCATGTTATCCATGAGTATTGATGTAATCTCTGGATATAAGCTATTAGTATGTGACTTATTTTGTGCTGGATTCTTCAGAGGAACAGGTTTTGTTTGTCTGTTTACTGTCAATTTTTTGAAGTACAAAAGGAGAAAGTGGCAAGGAGACCGGGCAGAGAGAGAGAGAACGAGAGAGCAAAAGAAAATCCTCCTTCAGGAAATGAAAACCAGATTGTCACAAAAGCTTTACAAAACAAACTCCCCTCCAGTGACACCGCGAAACAAACACACACACCTGCAGGAGCGCACAATAACCCAATAGACACACAAAGACGGAAATATAAACACACACACACACACACACCTGCGTCGTCTTCCTGATGTCTGTTTACAATTGGTATCGGGAGTTTTCACTCTCTCTGTTTATCTACCGCTTGAGCACAGACTCACACACACACACAGAGACACACACAGAGCATTGTTGTTGCTCACAGTTGGGTTAGATTGGCTCCAGATGGACCAGAATAGTCGGTGGAATGCTGAACAACACGCATCCAAACTGACTGACCAGAACTTCTGTATGTGTGTGTGTGTGTGTGTGAGAGTGATACATGTTACGTGAAAGAGCGGTCAGCGCAACAGCTGTAGGGCATGTCCCAAACGTGGTCTTCACAGTCTGGTTCTGTGTCTTCTCTGTGCTCAAGTATCCTTGAGAAAAAAAAACTGTACGGCCAGAAAAAGGTGTTAGTTGACACTAGAGTTGAAGGATTTGGCACGCGTACTTCTCAGCACCGTAACTCCGAGACTCCTAGAAAATTCGATCTGTCTGACCCCGCCTTTCACCCTATGTCAGCTAAGATTGGCACAGCACCCCTCCTGTGGAGGATAAAGCGGTAGAAGATGGATGGATGGATACCGGAAAGCAGAGAAATGTATCTTTGCGCACATATACTTGTCATTACGGTAGGCCCTAAGGACTTCCACAGAGCGACCGTCCAATCACAGACGAGATTCACCAGCGCGTCACACATCTTATTCCTAAACGGTTGAATAATAGATATCAGAAGTCAGAAGCCAGATATCAAAAGTGAACGTTATCTTGGAGTGGAAGTCAAAATAAATCCAGATTATCATGACGATGATAAGAGGGTTAGATATTCACTTATAGATTTAAAACAAGATGGATCATTACTACATGACTCTATCAAAAATACTAACACAACAATGAAAACATCCATCGGCCTTCTACCACTTTATCCTCCACATGTTGGTCGCTGGTGCCAATCCCAGCTGACATAGGGTGAAAGGCGGGGTCACACCATGGACAGGTCGCCAGTCCACGGTCGCCAATCCCCAAATCAGGGATTAAAAAGAAGAGGAGAAGAGGAGAAAAAAATTAATAAATCCATGTTCTCCCCAAATGTGCAAAAAGGCCAAACATACAGATATAACTGTTAATAATAGTAAATTAATAAGTTGTTTTGTCCAACTGAATTAAGAAAATGCAATGTTCTCAAACTCGTGACATCCTGAATTGTTTTGTTTTTTCCACAAACCAAAGATCATTTGTTTCCAGTCACGGAGAAGCCAAAGAAACCAGAATTATAATATTAGTTAATATTGTTGCAGCCCTAACAATAAAACAATAAAATAACCTTTGCAATTTGCTAATTGTATTTTAATTATAACAATTGTTTTCTCTCTCGCTCTCTCTCTCTCGCTCTCACACACCTGTAGAATGTTCTTAAGTCATGGACATCATGACATTTTGTTATGCAATATAATCTCTGAGCACCTAGACTTCTCGGGCCACTGTTGTCTTCTTGGGAGAAAGTAAATTAAAAGCGTCAACCTCCTAAATGATATCAATAACTTTGTCAATATCGTCAAAGATCAACACAGTGACAACGCAGCATTAAAGGATGAAGTGTTCAGGATAACAATAATAATATAAGAGCCATGGAGAGGACATGTATGTGGTCGGTTGCCACAGAAACAACAGAAACCATTAACTAGGCTTTAACAGCGGGGACTTCTTATTACTCTGGACCGAGTCAGGACGAACGAGAATAATAAACCACACATTTGACGTCTGCACGCACAAGTTTGGTTGGTTGTCTGCGTCTTCCGAGGATTTGGATGATAATGTTTTGACAGCTGTGGTTTTGGTCCTGACAGAAACCTGATGTGACCTCCTGTTTGTGGACTCTGTGGTTTGGGGTTCTGCTCTGTGGCTCATGTTGTGTTTGGACGGGGGATCGGCGTGGAGGTACCACCGTGGGTGCTGAGATGAGAGGGGTCTCAACATGGGGGTTTGTCCTCTGAGGTGTGGGGTTGGAGTGGTCGCATTGCTTTTTTTTAGATTTTTACTATATGAAGATGAAGATTACAGAGCTCCACACGTGACACGGGGGGACGACGACTTTAATTTATGGCCAATTTATGACCATTCCACGATCAATAACATGTAAAGGAAACACTGTTGAAACACGTGCACATGCTTGTTTGTCTAAATAAGAGGGAAGTGAGTGGCTATGACTATTTTACGTACTTGTTTCATTTTGTGCATATTATTGTAATTTTGTTTTATATATTCTCTAAATTGATTACTTGGGATAAAGGGGCAGAATTTTGTATTTATATTCAATTGTTTTGTTGTTTTTTTAAATGAAATAAACTAAACTTAACTAAAACGTGAGACATATTTTGAATCATAGTGACGTAGACGACAAGCTGCAAACTCATGCTCAAGAAGCGTCAGTGAGATCAGGGAGTGCAGGGACCGTCTACAAAGTGCAACAACCGGAAAAAAGATATTTCAAAAACATTTAATAACTACACCGCGATTCACCGTGCTTCCAATAAACTCACCTCACATGCTTTCTTTGGATTATACTGTATTACACTACTTGCTTTGGTGAATATTTTAATTAATAATTGTCAATAACTTCACCAGAATACAGTGCAGTGTCATCAAACATTCTGTAAATGTCTGCACGTGGAGATCAATGTACTTTCTCCGGCTCGTATTATTTTGTGAATTTATATTTTGTGGCCACGAATTTGAGTTTTTTTCCCCCCCCCGATGTCATGCCAGGGACTCTGCAGAAGATGGAGGATGACAATGTCGGGACAAATAGTGTTTCTCCATGGAGTCCACACACCCTCAGGTATACATACGTACAGTTTCTTATATGCATGCATTTCCATTCATATGGTTAAGGTCAGAATTTTTTTTGTTTAAGGAAAAACAAAAGAAGTGGCTGTCCGCATAAGGATGACATGATAAATAAGACTGTTAGATGGAACGTGACTCATTATCCAGCGCTCATTCAGGAAGATGACTAAGAGCAGATCATTTAGCCGCAGTGTCTGAGCAACAATCACTCTCGTGGCTCAGTGCAGTCAGTTGTACGTTAACTGGAGCGACTTGTGTCTCAAACAATGGCAGGATGACACTTTATATTAAATACAGCAACGATTACAGCAGCAGCAGCAGCAGCCAATCATCATCACACTATTGTCTGATGTCTGATGGCCTGGTTTTGAATTTCAAGACGTTAATTGTGGCATTAGAATCCACAATGAGGAACATCTTCAGACACATTAATCACGTTTTAGTAATGAAAGCATCAGCCGATCAGGTGATATCCAGGTGCTATGATTTCCTTTGCTCCGAGACATGGGATTGCTCTGTTCACACTTTCCAAGATTACAGAATAAACCGATTTATCTGGTTGATAAAAACGGGAACAAATCCCATGTGATTAATGTGAAGGCCCCTTTTTCCTGCCATGCAATTAAAGAAAAAGAGAGAAAAGAAAAAGAGGAGAGCTCAGGTTGGAGGATTGGGACGTGGAAACAAATCTCATTTAGTCCAAACCAGATTAGAAGTGACACTTTTACGTCATAAATCACGGCTCAGCAGCTTCCTACATGTTCCTCTTTGCAAAAATGTATTTACCACAAAACAACTTAACCAAAGTTTGTCATTCATGACTATGAGGCCCTTTAAAGAATAGAAAAAGATAGTGAAGATAAAAAATGGTTGTAAAAAGTTGTGGGTTAGTTGTGTGTTTGTCAACTTTCTGTGTAGTTTGACTCGTCTTTCATCAGCCGTCAGCAGAAGATGTATCTTATGTCTCTGTATTCATCCATCATCTCCTCATAACATATGAATAAATAAATAAAAAATGACTACATATTCAAATACCTACTTCGTTCATACAGCAGAGGATTATGAGTTTACGGTCAAACAGAAATCAGATTAGATTAGATTAGATTAGATTAGGTTAGGTTAGATATTATATGACCCTCCACCACCAAAAGGTACCCTTTACAGCAGCAAGTCAGTCAGAGAAGTGACAGAAATACAAAAACAAACATGAAACTACTTTGTGACGCTACACTCTCGTACTTTTCGACATGATTAGTTTCATATTTTTCTCTTCCCCCCCGATGAACTCTTCCGCCCTCGACTGTTTAAAAATAAACCGAGAACATTTGCAAAATCGCTCTTTTCAACAGAGCGTGATTCCACGACGCTCCGTATAATAAACGATCCGAGCGAGAATGAGCAGCAGCTCGTGGACCCACACAGACGAGAAGATACCCAACCAACAGGTTTCTGGACCGATGAGTATCCCGCGGAGCGTGTCGCGTTGACGAGTCGACGAGCATTGTGGGCATTAACGAATCAGGAAGGTCATGCAGGAGAATCAAAATGTACATCACGTCCTCTTATATATAATATCTATATCTATGTATATATACATATATATCTATATATATATATACATATATGTAGGAAGGAATATATCTAATACAGTCCTGTCACTTCCAATGAGACGCGCTGAGATTGACTCACACAGCAGCATCTACCTCTGTAACACAATCAAGTGAAGCAAAAAAAAAACATAAAAATCCCTTTTTTTTTAACACACATTTCACTCTTCGCTGATCACATGCACGCACACTCACAGAGACACACACACAGTGGTAATTTATTTGTTTCACATGTATGGAGGCATTTGGTTCTGCTCTGCTGTTCCTAATGCCTCCAAAACACATCATTATCTGACTTATATAGGCCTGCGAGTGTGTGTGTGTGTGTGAGAATGAGGATATGTTCCTCTGTTTGTGTGTGTGTGTGTGTGTGTGTGTTGTGTGTGCTCTATGAGAAAAACAGTTGATTATCGAGTTCAACAGGCGAAACACTGTTTACCCTGAGAGACACAAAGCGAGATATAGAGAGGGGGAGGAGGAGGAGCGCAGAGCTCCGGGTGAGACGAGGGAGATGATTTAGGAACAGGGAGGTGAAAAATGGGAGTCCTGGAGAGACGGAGTGAGAGTTAGAGCGATGAAAGGAGGGATGGAGGGATGTATAGGGTGGAGGGAGAGAGAGACAAAGAAGTGAGATGACAAGCCAGGCCTGCAGGCTGCAAAGTAATGAAATTCAGTGGTTTACTCCTGTAAGCCATGACACCCAGACAAACATCACAGTCAGTCTTGATGTTGCAGCAGGGCACGACACGTTGACTTCACACAAAAAAAAACATGGACTGCAGCTATTTGCCCGGCTGGAGTGATGAAGTGGACGCCGCGGTCACTCACAAACAGGTGACATGAGCAGAAGCCGATGCAGAGACGAGGAGGTTTGGAAGGAGGTGGACACGGCGGGAAACAGTCCGACACTACACGTCCAGAGTCACTTTACATCATAACGATGGCTGTGGGTTTATATTCAAAGCTGCTGTTACGGCCGTTGGCCGGCGTCCTCTCCAGCCTGATCTTGTGATTTGTGTATGCAAAGTCGTGTGGGTGGTTCCCCCCCCACCTGTCACTGGACCGGGTGGGCGGAGTTAGCAGGTGGACTCCCAAACAAAGGAGGACAACAAGGAGTATATATAGGTATATTGTTACCTTGAGTGGAATTTAACTTGTTTGTGAGAGGGAAACCACATTTGGGCACGAGATTTAAGATTTTTAAAAAACTGATCCCACAAAGCGTCACCTTAGGTGTGTTCGCCTTGTCTAGATCCAGACGAGGTATTTTCTACAAAGTAAATAGGGTTCATTTAGACAGGGTTTCTCATTTGGGGTTTGTTTCATTTAGCTTTTCTTTTAGTCATTTAGTCCTTATTCCACTGTCCATTCCCTTTACTTACTTTATTCACTATTGCCTCCTTATTTAAACAATCGCTCATCTTGTTGGTGTTTTGATGTTGCTTCCCTCAACGAGCTGGGTTGTAACATAAGTGGGCTCTCATCCGGGAGTGCAATTACGATTGGGCTTAGATTACTTAGAGCTGCAACTAACGATTATTTTCATAATCGATTAATGTGACGTTTTTTTTCTCAATTCATCGATTAATCGCTTATGGGGCATTTCCACCGGCTCTACTTGCCTCGAGGATACATACAGAACTTGCAGTAGATATAAAGTCTGGGAAATATGAAACTTGGCATTTCCTCCTCTAAATAAACTTGTTATTGGAAGCCAGTGACATCCAGTCAAGTGTGTAAGCATTTGGAGAGTTGCCTACTTTTGTTCTTCGGGGGCTCTGAGCTTCAGCATATTTAATTTGAAGTAAAATAATGGTCTCAGCTTTAATTTGAGCAGATTTACATCATTATAGAAGGAACTGTGTGGGAATATTTTGTGACACACAGTGCTTAAAGTTTTACTTCAAAAGTAAGTCGACAGAGATTGACACACAAAGGGATTTTTTTTTTTACAGTCAATGGACGGCTTAAGTGTTTGACCCACAAACATCAGCACCTTGTAGTTTCACCCATTCATAACGACTCAGCCAGCGGAGATTATTCCACCTCGTTCCTCAGTTGCTGTGGTCATGTGTTTACAAACGCTTCCTC
Source organism: Solea senegalensis (assembly GCF_019176455.1). Classification (NCBI taxonomy): domain Eukaryota; kingdom Metazoa; phylum Chordata; class Actinopteri; order Pleuronectiformes; family Soleidae; genus Solea; species Solea senegalensis. The sequence goes on along the minus strand of NC_058037.1, from coordinate 17,616,003 downwards.
AGTGAAATCCTCGGTAAATGCCTGCGTGTCACTCCCGTTAAGCGAAAAAAACCACAGCCATGTTTGACAGATGAGGAGGCAGCTTTGGGTCATGAGCTTTTATTTTTGGACTTCCACACTTTTCCCTCGTTTCATTGTGACACAAAGCAGCTCAGGAAACAAGTGTCCAATTACTTTTAAAGCCCCTTACACTTTGGACACTGTGTTAAAATGGCTGTATTTCTCACCCAGTGCTTTATGTACGGATGTAAATTCCCTCAAATTAAAGCCCATACTTGGCACTTTAATGAAGTATCCATCACTGTGCTTTAAATTGAATGTGCTGATGCACAGAAGCCTATTATGACTGCGCTGGCATGGCTTTCAAAGGTGAAAAATGAAAGACGCGAAAGAGGAGAGGTGGGCGATATACATCCTTTGCGACAGTATCGCCGTTTGGGTTTTAACGACATTATTGAGTATGTAAATGACTTTTGGGAAACGCACATGTGAACTCCTCCTCGCCACTGCAGCAGGATTCAGTGTCACATGACTTGTGCTGTCAATAGAATTTTTAAAAAAAAGAGAGATTTATTCATTATGATCTGTAATTAATTGATCTAATTACTCCCTTTTTTAATCTCACTTAAAAATGACTGAGAAAAGCCCTCAAATTGAGGTATTTTCATTTAAATTCAATATTACATTATTGTGGCAGATCAAAAAAAACTCAGAATAATTAAAAAAATACAAATAAAAGAAAACATCAGGTCCATATAAAGTAGCCTGTCGGTCGCAGACTTGCTCATACGCAGAGTGTATAGGCCCCTCATAGAGGAGGATAATCCAAACTCACCTCTCACATACTCAGACTACTGAAACCTAGACTTATTTTTAAGTATTAAGTAAGAAGCCCAACACATAAAACGGATTTTATATAAAAAAGCAGAAACAGTAGATTAGAAATTTGCAATTAAAAAACACAAAAACACATGACCACTGGTAAACTTGAGCGAGCGTTTGCATCTAACCTTGTTCCCAAGGAAACGTCCAGGTGCGTTCCAGTAGTAGGCCGAGCCAAGATCGCGCGCGACGTCCGCGTGCCGGACGCTCAGATATGGAGGCGTGTCTCTGTGCACGGACCACACCCTCCCTCCTGTGTCTCCAATCAGGTGCCAGCCGGTCAGCGTGGATTCCTGCAGGGGGAAACATTCAGGAGGAGGAGGAGGAGGAGGAGGAGGAGGAGGAGGAGCAGGCAAAAGAGAAAAGAAGTTTTAACATTTTATTAACTAACGATGCAGCGACTGTCTCCTCTCAGGAACAACACGGTGTTTTTACTGCAGCGGTTGTTAAACTTTTTAGAGCCGCAACGCACCGAACCAATCAGACGCCCAACAGGGGTCGTGACCCCAAGGTTTGAGAATCACTTTTTTTAATGGGTTGTAAAAAAAAAAAAACCCCGGAGTGAAACCTTCAGTGAGTGAATAAAAGAAGCCTTTATACCCAAAACCTACTGGAGTTAAAGTTTAATACGACCATGCTATGACAATAAATGCAGACCAGTCAGAACTTTAGCCCTTTAGGGTATAATACGTGTATATTCTGCATTAGAAATATCAAAAACAATAAAAGATTAATGTTATATAGTTTGTTGAGCAGTGCACTTGCATCAGACAAATAATTTCCAAGACTTTAAATAGCTACAAATCCATATTACTATTCCTAATATGCACATTCTGCACTTTTTTTATCTCCAAATGTAGTTTTTTCTCAGAATTGTGGCTTTTTTACATATATATATATAATAATCGTTAGATAATCATCTTTATATGCAAAACAGTTACTATAACAGACTGGAGTTGTAACTTCATAGTTTGCCTTGCACATAAGTTAAATAAATCAAAAAATGTTTTTGCTTTGCTGCTGTTTCGACAGATTTATTCAATGACCAAAGTTGGCAGGTATTTTTCTTAATGCGCTGTACGTGTTCAGTATCTCGATGATGACTGAGTGCTGATCTGTTCGGCTGTTTGGAGGTTGTTGTTCCCTCTTGAACTCCCTCTTGAATCCACGCTGTCTGGGTTCAGCGAGTATCACCCTCAGGAGCAGAGTTCTTGCTCTTCTATTCTTTATAAAAATGGAAACAATAAAAGATTGTACGTTTGAGCAATGCATCACTCAGTCAGATATAAGATACTTCAAACTTCCCACCTGATCAAAAAATGTGAAACTCGAGATAATGTTTCAAAATATCAGCCATGAAGTCTCTTACAACAAACACCTGGAGAGATGGTTTATTCCAACTCCAGAAGGACTGTGTGTGTGTGTGTGTGTGTGTGTGTGTGTCAGAGAGACGGCCAGACACACATCTGTCGTTGCAATTAACCTGACCTTGGCTTCTCCTTTGGAACACACACACGTGCGCGCACACACACACACACACATACACACTATCAGTGTCTAAATCAGAGCTGTCATCCTGTCAACATCTCCTCTCCCCTCTTCTCCCACACCGCCTGTCAGTCAAACACTGTTTTCCTCTTTTCACCTCTCTCCTCCTCCTCCTCGCTCGCCTGTTGTCTTGTCATCACTGTTCTCCTTTCCCTGTCTCATCCTCTTCTTCTTTCTTTCTTAACTTCATTTTCTCAATTCTCCTCCACTTCCCCCTCTCTTTACTCTCTTCACTCTCTTTGGTAAACATTTGTCTTTTTGCTTTCCCTCCTAAATAACCTGTTGTTACTCCGCCACCGCACCCTGATATGACGGTGATTCTGTCTTTATTCATTTCCAGCTGCCTTTCACATTTGCTATTCCAGATTAATTAATCATTTTGCACTTTGTGTCAAACGTCCCTGTGCCTGCAGGACATTTATTAAACCGCAGCAGTGAGGAAGAGCACTTTTACTGTCATTGAAAAAAACATCTTTGAGGTCATCCCCTCTTTTTTCTCCTCTCTATCCTAATAAATAATTGTATTTCTATACAATTATATATCTATATATCATATATCTTTTATTTAATGTTATAATTTTTTCCATCTCTTTTAAAATTTTGTACAATTTCTATGTACCTGCTTTACAATCAGTGAAGTAAATCTTGTGTCTTTATGAAAATTATATAAACAAATGAGACATATACTGCTCACTCCACAATATCGTATATATATATATGTAGATATATACATATCTATGTATATGTATATATATCATACTTGAGCATAACATATATATATATATATATATATATATATATATATATATATATATATATATATATCATACTTGAGCATAATCCATTGTTTAGTCCCTGAATTATGACACAGAATAGCTGACAGAACAGTGAATTTGCAATTTTATGTGAACGTTTGTGACTGTGCTGAGGTATAGGGTAACATTTCCACCGTGTGCAGTCATTGTGACCTTGACCTTTAACCACGGAAAATCTAATCAGTTCTTTTGTCAGTTTTTTTGAGTAAATATTTGTGCCGAGTTTAGAGAAGTTAACTCGGAGGTGTTGCTGAGATGTCGCGCTCTGTGGCGCGACATCTCAGCGGCTTTGACCTTTGAACATCAAAATCTAATCAGTGGCACCTTTATGTCCAAAAACTGAAGGAACTCCCTCATGACACAGACGGATATCACATTCACAAAAGTCTAGTCTTGATGAGCTTGTCATCTTGCTCAAGGACACACACAGACTAGCAGAGCCAGGAATTGAACCCACAAACTCACCCTTCCCCTCACTTTTTTGATACTTTTACTTCTAAAACTTAAGGACATTCTATATCAGATTAATTAAGTAAAGTAAATGTCATACACTTTAAGACTTTTACTTAAGTAATGTTATTAAAAAAAGTGACTTCATCTTCTACCAAAGTCATTTTCTAGTAAGAAAATACTTGTACTTTTACTCAAGTATACCTTTAAGGTACTTTATACAAGATGTTTACCTCTTTATTTCAGCAACTTTACTAAGTTTGTTCTCTTTTTTTTCTTCTTAAATAAAAATAGATATGGAAATAGAAATGCTGCTATGACTGAGCACAAACACTGACAAAAACCTAATTTCTGAGGGACTGGTCAAGTTTAGGGGTTCAGATTTAAGTTGTGGTTCATAAGGTTAGGGTAAGAATTCTTGATTCTGATTCTTGGTGCCAATGCTGCCAGGTGCAGGACTTGAGCTAGTGATGGAGTATACGTGTAGCAACAGCTGGATGGATTGAACCTTTAAAACTGTGTTTTTTGTGTAATCAACCTTTAAAACTTCAGCTAGAGTGCACCACTCTAAAGGCACAATACACACTCACTATAAATCTAGAAAAGGTCCAAAAAAAAGTATAAAACCTTAACTGCTACTGTTTAAAAACCATAATAGATATCAACAAATGGATTTAAGTGAAAAAAGTTACAAGTCTTGTGACCCATTTAAAGTTTTAAACCACGTCTCTATGTGAAAGTGTGACGACGTGGTGAGGCTCCAAGTTGGGCTGGATTGTGATCATTTCTGATTCTTCCACCATTCATTTCCCTGTTTTTTGCGATTTTTGTCGCCATGGTAACTTGAAACTCTTAGAAAAGTCATAGCACACCATTTCTGACAACGACGAGTTTCAATGGATGGACTAAACTCTAGTTAAGTGGTTATGGTTAAGGTTTGGCATAGATGTCCAACATGAGTGGAAGTCAATGCAGTGTCCTAGAAAAGGCAAGCGGTGTGTGTGTGTGTGTGTGTGTGTGTGTGTGTGTGTGTGTGTGTGTGTACAGCAGGTGCCTACGTTCTGATAGGTCCAGCTGGAGGCGGAGCAGTGACTGGAAACACCCATACACGAGCACTTCTCACAGCCGCGCCGATTGTCACCGTTCAGGTTGTAGAATCCCAGTTTACAGCGATCGCAATCTTCTCCCTCTACATTCTCCTACAGGAGGAAGTCAGACAGAGAGAGGGAGGGAGAGAGAGAGAGATAAAGGAGGAGAAAATGGAAGCTGCAACAAAGTTTATGGGCTGCCCTCTAACTGAAGTTATGAGCACAAGCCATGATATTGCAGTGTTAATGTGGTGAAGATAATGATGACAAGGCCAGAGAGGTTAGCACAAAGCACTTGTCGTTATTTGTGTGTGTGTGTGTGTGTGTACCTTGCACACGCAGGGTGTTATACACGGGTCAGCGTTGGCGCTCCCTTCCACACTGCAGTTACAGCGCTGACAGGACGGGTAGCCCATGTAACCCACGGCACACCTGCACACAAATGAGTGTAATAACAGTAATAAAACATGAAGAAGGAGAGAAGGAGAGACACGGCATCAAGACCAGAGAACAGTCGGGTCTGTTGCGTCCATTTTGGCTCAAAATGCTCCGAGTCGCTCGCCGAGCCTCGAGGTTGTGGCAAGCGGCGGGACCGTGTGGACGATCTGTGCGATCTCGCAAGCAAAAGCCCAAAGAAGCAACTTCCTAATTAACGGGGAGAGTGAACCGAGGCGAGTCTATTAAAGAACATTTTAGGGGAAAGTGATTTTAAAGACGGCGTTCAGTGTCTGAGGGCGACTCATTAAATAGTTGGAGGAAAAGTTGTCTCAGCTTTTACACTGAGCCACACGAAGCCTCCAGTGAGATAAATCATACGACAACGAGTAATTATAGCAATAAAACACAACAATAACACAACAAATTAAGATGGAGCACCTCACTGACAGATTTACTGACAGAGACGCTGTGTTTTGAAACCAGTAAAGATTTTCTTGGTGGCTATTATTGGTGACAAAGTCCATGAGTTTAATGAATTATAGCAATTTCAGAAAACAGAAAAACAACTGATCAAACTTAAAAAAAAAAGAAAAAGAAACAGTATGTATTTAAAGCATTAATATGTGTGAGGTCACACATGGGCAACATAAGGCTGCATACAGCCCACAAACCAGATTAATCCGGCCCATGACGTCCTTACAGGTGACCTTAAATTGGCTCTTGCTCAACACTGGGATATAATATAATCTGAGATAAGACGAGCGTCTCAAAAACATAAAAGTTACCTTGGGTAAAAGTGGACATTTGGATATTTTTTCACAAAAATTGGCTCAAAATTGAAAAAACTAGATAATATTTAGGGTCTGTGGAGAAGCTATACAAAGCTACTACAGATTCAAACCAAATATCAGTTCCAAACCTTCACTTTAATAGCATTTAACCACTGTTGTAAAAAACACCCAGACTTTTATTTTAGAATAAACAGGAAATGTACCATAACACAATGTGTGTATTATGTATTTTTACAGCACTTTTACCTTTAAAATCTAAATGGTATGCATGTGGTACATGGGATGGATGATTATTATTTCTTTAAAACTTGGTTTTACCCACCCCTGACCTAGATGCTGCATAAATGTAACGTTAATCCTTCATTGAAAGCAAAAGAGTGGAAAATGTGCGTCTATATCTCACTTGATTTAACATAATCATTGTCTTGAAGCGTTAAGCGTCTCAATCACTAGATGAGTGAATGAGTCTCTCATTTTAAGAACCACTGATGTAAGGTACAAATCCAGCTTCACAGAGTTTTATTATAATATCTATAATGAACCTGAGTGAAAATCCGGTAATTGCTGAAACACTAATTGGAAAAGACAACAGCTGAAAGTTTCTGCTCACCTGTCACTATGTGTCTATGTCTTTATCTGTGTGTGTGTGTGTGTTGGTCTCACCTGTCACATCGCTGACCCCCAAAACCCTCCTTACACCAGCATGACCCTTCTGGCTGGGCTGTCAATCAAAAACACACATACACACACACACACACATAAAAAATAAAACAGTGTGAGTGAAAGAAGAAAGATTGTCTGGGTTTGAAGTTTGTGCACTTAAAATAGCTCCACTTTCTCAACTTAAAAACAGTCAAAAAACAAAGCGAAGTAAAATTATCACTAATAAAAATAGTTGCTCAGTTCACTTCACACACAAAAAAAGAAATCAATGAAATGTGTCACTTTGAAATGAATTAAAAATGTGCTTGTATTTATTCTGGACCTCTGTCCACAAAGAGTCTAAAATAAAACAGAAAGCTAGAAAGATAAAGTACGGGTGTGCGTACAGAGAGAAGCCTGGTTTGAATCTGCCACACACGACTGGCTGACAGAACCGTGCACGTCACACGAGCACGGTTCACAGGGATTCTCCTCCTCCGCCCTCACCTGGTCAGGTAAGAAAGAAAGAAAGAAAAAAAGAAAGAAAGAAAGAAAGAAAGAAAGAAAGCAGACATTTTCTTTAACCTCCATCCTTATATGGACATCCTGTGGGTGTGTTTATAGGTCACAACTTCAGGCTTTACAAAATGTGTTTTTCCGTGTTCTTATGTGTTGATGAGTCAAAGTACTGATTCATTTTATATTGCATATTTAAAAAAAAACAAAAAAAAACAAGAGTAGTGATAAGTACAGAAGAGTATTAGTGCAACGTTTAAACATTTTTTTAATAAAAAATAAAAAATAAAAAAGCATGACATGAAAGTCAAATTCTGAGATTAAAGTCATAATTCGAGAAAAAGGTCATAATTCTAAGATCAAAGAAAACGTCATCATTCTGAGATCAAAGAAAAAGCTATCGTTCCTAGACTAAAGTCATAATTAGAGAAAAAAAATTTTTTTCTCAGAATTCATGCTGTTTTATTTATTCTTTCAATTTGTTCTTCAACTTGTGGCACTAATACTCTTCCGTACAGAAGTCACAACATACAGTGGACAGTTTTTTTTATTTTATTATTGTCAAAAATGTCACAAATTACATCCGATTCAAAATAAAATTTGAGTACTTTTTGATCAGATGTGTTATATATGTGCTATATATATATATATATATATACATATATATATATATAGTCATGTGATCAGAAGTTGTGCTAAAAAAAGAGGATATAAGACACTCTGTAATGCACATTCTTATAGCCTCTGTTTATATGTTTTAAACATATAAATATATACATATATATATGGGACGTACCCCAGCAGGTCTGTAGTACCCAGCAACGCAGCTCTGACAGTTGACGCCCCCGGTGTTGTCACGGCAGCCAACGCAGACCCCGCCCCCTCTGTATTTGCCGTGCATGTCCAGGCTGAGTGACAGGTCTGCGACAGTCTGATTAAAGAAGCACTCCTCCGCTTTACCGTGGCAGTTACACTCTGGAAAATGAACACAAGAAAAAACAAAAACACACCTTTTCAGTCCAAAGACGGAGCATGAAGAAAAGAGGAGTGATCCTTTTTACTTCTTATTCCACACTGGAGTTTAAAATAAACAGAAAGTGACCACAAGCATTGTTTCACTGTATATCTCTCAGGTACAGAGACAAGAAAACACGTTAGCCTTTTATTTATGTCGCCTTTTGCTGTAGTGGTTAGCAGAGAGTCTGGCACTGGCACAGTTTCCCCACGAAAGCTTAACAGCTACACTTTTACAAATAATAAAGCAAAGTCCAAAGCATTTAGAAGATGAACAAAGGAAGGTGCTGCACAGGCACAGATACTGTATGTTCCTTTTCTTTGAGTCAGAAACTTTGAATCTCTTCATTAATGTATTTTTGAAGCAGGACGTTGTGCTGAATTCACTATTACCAGAAATCAATTCATGTCCGGATGAACAAAAAAGACAAGATAGAGTGAAATATACATTCATGTAAAGACATATAACAGGGGTGTCCAAACCTTTTTTTTTAACGAGGGCCAGATTTGGTAATGTGAAGATTTTCGGGGGCCTTTTTTTTAAACAGTAAATGTTACATAAAAATGCACTTTTATAATCATTGTATTTTCAATTATAATTTTTAAATGGCAATGTAACCAAATGTAAGTCACGCAGGAGTAAAAAAAAAATCTGGAGTAAGAGTGGGCAATATTGGCAAAAAGTGATCTTGATATATATATATATATATTTTTTTTTTTTTTTGACGATTTTGATATTTAGCCAATTTAAAAAATGTGATTTTCAACCGTGATCGTTGCTTGCAGATGCACACAACTTATATTAAAGTAAAAAACTCTTATTGACTGTCTTAAAACTTAAGCTTTAAAAAAATGATTTTTTTTAAATTTAATTTTTTTAAATACAAATAAAATCCCCAATTTTCAGTCAAATAAAAAAGTTTTTCCAAAAATTGCGCAGAATTTTTCACTTCTTAGAAAAGTAAAAATACAACATTAATACAACAAATATGTAATTGTATACATTAAATAACACCACAGCATGTGGCTGCTAATGTTGTGTGTATTCATGCTGTGTGGACAACAACTGATTGATAAATTAAGGACATAAGCGAGAGGCTAATTGATCATGAAAATATTTATTACATAACAAATGTGTAAAGTCTGTTGTTTTTTAATGGATTTTCTCATGTGGGGCTGAAGTGATATTCCTGGATCCTCTGAATTGTTGTGTTTAGTGTTTTTTTCCTTTTCTTTTCTTTTTTTTAGAAATAACATAAACCAAGACAGTTCACGACCAACACAGTCAGTGTCCGCGGCCGTGTTTTCGGTGGGAATGTGCGCAAAGGTCACTTTTACCCTGAGTTCCTCACAATTGGCACCGATGACCTTTGAGGGTATATCGGGAGTCGGAGTCTCTCCGTTAATCCTGTCACGTTCCTTTACTAGCACTTTTTAACGTCTCGTCAGTGTCAGCAGAAGAGGACGCCGCCGTAGTCGGGCGGCCGTTAGAAGGCGTCGCCAGTGTGAGATAAAATGAAGATTATACGCTGTAACCCTGGTTTTATGATGACAGGTGGAAGCCTCTAACCTCTGCGCAGTCGATGAAGGTTAATGGCTGTAAAGGTGACTTTTGACGGCCTCAGAAAAGTGGTGATATTACAGAAATACAGCGATACAACAGGTATTTTACCAGGTAACATGTGGTGTGTGGGTACGCGCGCTACATTACCATAAACGTAGGCGTCAAACAAAGAGCATTTCAAGTGAGGGAAGTTTGATTTTGGTCGTGTTGTGGATGGTCTGCTGCTAATGCTGCTGCTGCTGCTGCTGCTGCTGCTGCTGCTGCTGTTGTGTGTGTGGTTTTTTTTTCTTACGTTCACACATATGGCGAGTGAGGAAGGTCCCCGCCATCCAGGGCTGCTGGTGGTAACCAGGGCAACAACGATCGCAGCTCTCCCCGCACGTGTGGTGCTCGCACTCGCAGCTAAACTTCTGCAACCACACACAAATACATGAAAGACACACATTAGCAGAGTTTCACAGATTTATCAATTACACGTGGATAGAAAAGTGTTAAAATGTCGATGAGTGTTGTGGTAAAAAAAAATCTGAAAACACTCATTTGCTGGTCCAGAATCCCGTCTTAGTGGGGCTGGGTGATATCTCAATAAAATAAAGTTAAATTACAATACTTAATATTTAAGCCTCAAAATGTCTGGTTTTTTTTTTTGCTTATTTTAACAATTAAAAAGGCCAGAAAATGTCCTGTGAGTCAGTGCTTTTGACCATTTTTCCACAATAACTTTCAATATCTGGCAGTTATTTACAATTTACTGCATGTTAAAATAGTGTATTAACAAATTAAAATGAAGAAAAGTTGTACATGAAGACCAGATTTATATTTGAAATTTGAACAGTACAAAACGTGTTTAAAATAACTTTTGTTTAAGTTTCTCTCTCAAGGTTACAGATTATAGTTTAAAACAACTCCTTTTATTTTTGCAAGCGAGTATTCAGATCATCATCATAAGAGAAGTAAACTTTAATTAATCAGATTGATGGATCAGTCAAAGAAAGAAAAACACCCACATGGATTAATCGATGATCAAAATAGTTTATGATTAATTTAGTAATCGACTGATGGAATAACAGTCGCAGCCCTACATGGACAAACATGATCCACCTTGACGTAAAAAAACAACAACACCTGCTTCACAGTTATTTGGCTTTTACTGTAATCAAACAAGAATTTCCAGAATGACCAAAAAATACAGGTAATAAACATGTCACGACATCAGCGAGTCAGGTTATTTGGGTTTGTGGTCGTACAGTTTAAACCACACCTGGAGCACCAGTGATGTCAGGACGCACTGACCGCAGCCTGCTTCACTCCTGCTGGGCGACAACTTCAACATCTCCACACGATAACATGCTGTTGGGCTACTTAGCGCAGAAGTTTAGGTTGTGTGAGATGAGACTGGAGTCACTCATTTATGAGATGGTGTTCACCTGGGAACACAATGGGAAAAACAAGAGCTATTCAAACCAGCGTACGGTGCTCTTTAAAAAAAAAAAAAAACCTGATTAACAGCGACGTCTCCTCCAAGTCGATACAGACGTGTGTGTGTGTGTTGTGTGATTATCTCCACACACCTGCCATTCATCAAATCCTCTTCACCACATGGTTCCCTCAGCCACACACACACACACACTCTCTCAGGTGCGAGGAATTGTTCGTCCTGGTGTCATTTTTCCCTCAGAGTAACCTGTGTTTCCCGCCTCGCCGCAAACCAGCTCATCTCTACTGTTCTGCAGCTTCACTCAGCCCCCCCGCCTCGTCCGTCTGCTCCCCACTTTACTCGTCTTACGTGCTGGTCAACTCCGCTCACGGCTCAGGTCTGTCCTGCACGCCGCCGTCTCTGTCTCACACATAAATCTGCACTTCATCTGCTCGTACCTGTGTTCTGCGTTTGAATGCAAGTATAATTTCATCTTGTATACGGTAAATATAAAGCAGCGGCGTCCATGCTGCGATTACAACGATGTGGTTCCTTATTTTTCTCCTACATTTGTGACGTTCATCTCAGAATTATCTTAAAAAAATAATAGTTTAATCTGTTCATGATTTAAAGCTTCAGTGTGTAACTTTTGCTGATTTTGTTGTTGTTGTTAATGATGTTATCTATGGAAGAGTATTAGTCAGTCATCATCTAAGCGCTTTATCCTCCACGAGAGGGTCGCGGGGGTGCTGTGCCAATCTCAGCTATATCGGGCGATAGACGGGGTACACCACGGACACTTCGCCAGTCCATCGCAGGGCCACACACAGCTAGAGACAAACAACCATTCACTCTCACACTCACTCCTACGGTCAATTTAGAGTGTCCAATTCACCTAATCCCCACATTGCATGTTTTTGGACTGTGGGAGGAAGCCGGAGAACCCGGAGAGAACCCACGCACACACGGGGAGAACATGCAAACTCCATGCAGAAAGGCCCTTGTTCCAACCGGGGCTCGAACCTGGGTCTTCTCGCTGCAAGGCGAGAGTGCTAACCACTACACCACCATGTGGCCAGAAGAGTATTAGTGCCACATGTAAAAAAAAAAAGAGAAAAATCCCAGAATTCTGAGGAAATATTCAGAAGTCAGATTAATCTCAGAATTCTGACTTTAATCACAGAATATGGACTTTAATCACATAATTATGACTTTAATCTCATAGTATAGACTTTAATGTTGAAATCTGACTTTAATCTCAGAATATATAATTTAAGGTCAGAGTATGGACTTTAATCTGAGAATATAGACTTTAATCTCAGAATTCTGACTTTAATCTCTCTTTCTTTCAATTTTTGTTTACATAAAAAATACTCTTATACTCAATAATTTTATATTCATATGCTGTGTTCTTCATCTGAAAAACGGGTTCTGTTGAGTAAAACTATCAGACCAGACAGAGGGAGCGTTTGTGTGTATCCAGCAGCAGTGCAGGGGTGGGTGGGGACAACAAAGCCTTTATCCCCTCAAACAAACAGGGTTTTTTTTTTTCGAGCAGTGGAATTAACTCCTGAAACTTTTTTCTTTGTGTTTTCAGTCACGTCTCGACCTCAAAATAAAAATCCCTACCTGGGTGCAGCGCGGGTAGCAGAACACGCAGAAACACCGAGAGATTTTTGTGGTGCTGACGGACATTTGTTTACATTTAAATTGCACAATTTTAGGCCAGAAACTAAGAATTTGTAATGGAGGTGAGCAGCGGCTACAATAAATTGTTCTCCACCTCATTTGACACCAGAACGTTCACATTAAAGTGAAAATAAAACGGGGCAGAAACAGGTGATTACCAGTAGACGTGACCCCACTGAAAGACTATGAAACAGCTATGTACTCACAGGAGAGACGACTGCCAGAAAAGAACCCCGGTTCACTTTCCAGACGGTCTGTGGGTCGCAGTACGGGTTCACAGTCGCCCTCTCGGGAGACAAATGAATTCAGAACTAAACACAGTTAAAGCGGAACGTAGCAGGAAATTTGCCAACTTCGAGGTTCAGTAATTCAATTTGGGACTCTGTAAATCGGTGGATGTGGGGAGTGTCAGATTTAGCTGAGAGGAGAGTATTACAATAGCACAGCCGGAGCCAAGTTTGGATTTGTTGGCACGAGTGAATTTGCCCCTTTTATCTAAGACACAACGCTCGAAAAGAAAAAGAAAATATGGCTTTAGGCTGCCTTTGTGCTGAGCGTGCATCTAGAAAAAAATTGAAAAATAAATAAAAAAGTTCTATAGGGTAGATGATTGTCAACAACTCATCTCACAGGACTTCACCTTCTGCTTTTCCTGATCGTCTGCCCACAGCTTTCCTGCACGGGTGGATGAACTCGTATCAAAGTTAGAGACATGCGCGTCTGGTGGGAACTCAAGGTTTGATTTGATTTGCACAAAATTACAATGAGAATACAAGAGAATGCAGTGATCAAGTTGATAATATACAGTATGAACAATAGTATACTGTGTACACCGTCCAAGAAACAAAACTCTTTTCAAAATGTATATAAGAAAATGAATAAATCTGCTGGACTTTAAAATATTATCAGCCCACTCAGTCTTATTACTGAAACTACATCTATGTACACACATAGATAGTGTTGAAAATAAACTTAAAGGTGACGACTTAGAGCAGAAAATCTGAATTGTTGTTCTAAGGTGCGTTTGTGTGTCGACCAAATCCTGGATTTTTTGAGAATCCACCTTTTAAAATTAAGTTCAACAATTATCTTTAATGTAAGGTATCACAGGACAATAATACATGATTATCTTACAACAAAATAATGTATGTGCTATAATTGTGTTCGTTAATAAAAAAATGCCTTTAATCCTTAAATGTCTGTAAAATAAAATAAAAATAATTTCACATTTTCATAAGAATCATTTTGTTAGATTATGTATTTTTCAGTGACCATTTTAATGTAAATAAGCTCATTTTAAAGTGATGTGGTATTACTTGGTAAAGCAGACGCCCCGCTGTCTTGTGGCACTTATAAATCACTAGGACTGTATGCTGGTGGGTTATTTTCATTTAAGAATTATTAAATTGTCAATCTACCAATAACTGAACTAACAATAAGCTAGTTTGAGTACATTCTTTAATCCCAATGCGACTGTAAAGTTGTATATTTACCCAAATATCTAATCCTAATTTCAAATTAAACACATAAATATTATTAATGTACAAAAATGTTAGGTTGGAACCCTAACCCTAATATAAAAGAGATGGTATTGATATGTGAGAGGATCCATCGAGCCATGGTTTCTCAAAATGTGGTGCGTGTACCACCAGTGGTACACCAGCTTCCTCTGGTGGTACTCGGAAGAAAATCAGAAATACTGTTCTACTGTATACTGTATATACTGAGGGAGTTTGAGTGTGTAGAGAATAAAACAAATAATGATCATTTGAATAATTAATTTGAGTCACCTTGTGTCTGGCTCCATCTTGATCTTATGTCACTACACCAAGTGTGTGAGATAGCAAATTATCTTATTAATAATAAGGAGGAATAAATCCGCCTCCTGTGAAAAGTCCATACAGCACTGTGTTTTAACGTTGGTGATAATGGTGTTACTTTTAACTCAGGTATACACTCTAACATCTTAAAAGATATACTTATGTACTCTGAGTGTTCTCAGGTACACTCTTGGTATAAAAAGTTTGAGAACCACCATCACGGATACTCACAATATTTTTTTCTAAGACAATTTTAAATAATTCAAAGTTTTTAAAGATGGTTGTACTGAGATAGCTAAGAAAAGTAAAGAGGGAGAAGAAACTAGAGCTCTTCACACACCAGTAACACCACTTCTTATTAATGACATCACCACCATGGGACCAGACACCGGTGTCACATCTGAGTTAGAACTTCACGGTTCAGCCTCGGGACACAAAACTCAACTCCGAGTCTATGTGTGTGTGTGTGTGTGTTCTTGTATTTATCACCTCTTTAGGAGGACCCTTTCCTGGCGTAAACACTGACCTTGTCAGGACCGGTAGTCCTCAAGGAGACCAGAACCTGGTTGCAATGAGGCAGAACCTCATTTCTGAGGAGGTTTAGGGCTACGATTTAAAATTGTGGTGAAGTTAAGGTCAATGCAGAGTCCTTAAAAGGAAAGCTGTGCGAACCCGAGTGTGTGTGTGCGTGTGTGTGTGATGAGACAGAAAGAGGGAAAGATCAGGTGTCTGGTATCAAACACTGCTCTGTTTAAAGTGACATGGGAGACAACGCTTCACTGTGTCACCTGTGTCCCCGACACACACACACACACACACACACACATAGAGGCTTTTTATAGTGCGGTGGATAAAAAGCTGGTGCCCGAGGCTGCTCTTTGCTCCCGTTCAACATCGCGGAGAGCTCCAGTGGCTCGGTGTTATTGTTAAGTGTGAGTGAGAGAGGAAGAGGTGAGAGAGGGAGGGAGGGAGTTAAGAATCTTACCTTTGTAGCCGTGTTGAGTGGGCAGGCTTTAGCGTGGCCGTAACAGATACACATGCCTCCGACTGAGATGTCCTTAATGGAATAATAGTACTGAAACGAGAGAGACACACACACATGTTACATGTTATAATGAGCGCGTGCTGTGTTAATGAGCAACAATGCAATGGGAAGCCACTTTGACAGAGAATCACAGGTGCAAATAATTACATTAACGATGATGTGTGCACACAGCACTGATGTACACAAACTGCACAGAGCCGACATATCACTTATTTTACTGGTGAATATATATATATGTGTATATATATACATATATACACACATATACAGTATATATATATATATGCAATATATATATGTATATATATATATATATATATACATGCAGTATATATACGTGCAGTATATACACTGTGGCAGTGTTTCTGTTATTTCTGCAGACTTTTCTCTTTTTTTTTTTAAAGAAGTGATATCAAATCTTTCAAATGCAGACTGATATGAATCAGACAATCATTTTTCTCTTCTTGAAACCCAGCTTTATTCACAAGAACAGGAGAATTATTCAGAGCGTTCCCAGCTGTGTTCTCACATGGATTCATTCAGACATTATCCACACATTTGACCAGGGATCTGGCAGAAGACTTTCTGGACAATCCCTGAATAATCTCTGGAGTCCAGCGCACGTCTACAAGCAAATACAGCATGGGACAGAGTCTTTGTGAATCTCTGTCTATAATAGTTTAAGCCATTCATTCGTATTTGACTTTGAGATTTGGAAACATGAACTCTTAAAGCTGAGACAGATTCCTATGGTAAGTAGGGGTTGACAAGAGGGAGGAAAATTCCTGGTGAACTTCCGGCAAAATTTCCAGAACCTTTCCATGGGCTCTTGAGTTTGGGGAAAATATTCCAAATTGGAAACTTTTCATGGGAATTGTGTCATATACCAATAAAAACATTTTGCTTTGTCATAAGCCAAATATGTCCACAGTCCAAATTTTATGCAGCCCACAGCCTCAGTTCGTTTTTTGTTTTTTTTTATGTATTATTTATGACCAGGGACGGTCTGGGACAGAAAATTGGCCCTGGCATAATAACAATAGTCACGAGCCGTAGCCATTATCTCAGCTGGTAAGGAGTTGTGCCCTGACACCACAGAAATACATGCATTCACCAACTGTAAAAGTGTTATAAAACAGTGCGTTTGAAGAAGAACTTTATTTTATTAATCCCCTTGGTGAAAGTATTCCTGTGCATTTGACCCATCCTAGAATTAGGAGCAGTGGGCTGCCACACTGAGTAGCGCCCGGGGAGCATTGGGGGTTGGTTACCTTGCTCAGGGGTACCCCAACCCTTTTTTTGGGTGGGTGGGGATTTGAACCGCCGACCCTCCGGTTACTAGTCAAGTTCCCTTTCCACTTGTCCACGGGCTGTTTGCATGTAACTTTTACTTTTATTGGCCCCCGGGAATCTTCACAAAAGCAGATTAATTTGTGAAATTTTGTCAATCAAATGACGGAATGTTCCTTTCTAGAAATCATCTGTGCATGTAGTGCATGTAGGGGGCGTGGCCTAAATATCCCTGCAGTATGTAGTGCTAGTGCCATGTGCCTGTGTTTGAGGAATAGCACTGATATTCAACTGTATTAGCAAAAGATTATGCTACAATATATTATGTCACAGCGACATTTAGGTTCCCAACCTCCCCCGAAATTCCCAGTTCATTCCCGTTAATTCCCATAAAATGTTTCCAAATTTTGAAAATTCTCAGAATTATGCAACCCTAATAGTAAGTTATGTTATATTTGCTGAATCAGATCAAGTCAATATTATTCACAAATCACAGTTTGTCTAAAGGACCTGGTGTACTGATTTTGGAACCGTGCGCAAAGAGTGCATTGGGTGCGCGTTGACAGCGCATGCAGGAACTGAATTTCCGCCCCAACTGTAGGTGGAGTATTAAGCCCCGTTCAGCGAGCAGAAAAAAACATCTCTGTAACATCATTCTCTTCTTCTTTGGTAGGAATGTGTCTTATTCCCAGTGTCCAGACTTGTACTGCCGCCCGATGGTGAAGTCAGATACTACAGGACCATGTGCACGGAAGTATACCAGGCTCTCCACTGTCCTGACGCGATGCATTGATTGTAGTTATGTGATTCTAAATCATAACCCTACGTCTACGATGTCATCATAAGGTAAATACAAACGAGTTTCATTTTGATCTATTAACAAGTAATCAAGCAGATATTTATAGTGTCTTGTAAAGAAAAAGGAAAGGTGTTGTGCGTCGCCGTCCAGACTCACCCGTCGCGTCACGATGGGGTCGACGTCTCTGGGGTCACTGAGCGTCAGCGTCATGAGGTCGGCGTTGAGCGTCCTGATTCGCTGAAACACCAAGCGGATGAAGCGGGCCGAGGTGAAGTTGAGCAGGGTCGGCGAGGGGTCGTCGGCGCTGGGGCGGCCGTTGATCAAAGACGTGTGAATCTGAGGACAGAGAGAGACGGACGAGCGGTGAAACATTGTGTAAGAGCATCAGCTAAAATAACAGACTTTAAAAAACATTAAAGCCTGTGTTCTTTCTTTATCTTGTAGTGGCAGATGGCAGGAGGAGAGAGAGAGAAGCCTCTGTGGCAACGACAACACAAATGTACATCTGAGGAGGAGGAGGAAGAAGAAGTGTTTTGCTTTTTTAGTGATTATTGTAAGCAGCTCATGTGACACATTTGTCCTTACATTTAAAAGACTCTCAAAGACAGAACGTAAGGACTTTGAAATACAGCTGATCAAGAAGAGAGAGAGTGGACTGAGCCGTGAATACACTGTGACAAAAACAATGAAAGGAGGAAAAACAATTTGACAATAAAACAATAAGTGAAATCTGCTGAAATCTACTGTCCTCTCTGTGACTATGGGCTGTTAATTTGCCTTTCACCTGACAGACTCAGGAACTACAAAACTTTAAAAGAAAACACAATCAGGACTTGATTCTTTTGTTGCCGGTGACAATACACATTTATCATTAGTGGAGAAGCTCTTAAGAGAATGTAACCTACAGCAGTTTTTACAACTTTTTCTTCATCATCAGTGCTCAGCAACTCAAACTGTCACTCATGGCAACATGGCAACACTAACGGGTTTATATTGTGTCATTTTGGGGGCAAATGAAAGATGGTAGACAGCATGGTTATAGGTTATTTCTGGTTATACAACAAGTGAAATCTCAAATTAAATGGCTAATGAAGGTTTCATTAACTATTGACTTCAGACAGAAGTGTACATTTTCGGGTTCTGTGGATACCAAGATGACTTATAAATGCAGTTTAAATATTGACATAGTATTAATTAAAGCAAAATATCCAATTTCCTAGTCGTAATCAGTTTAATCAAAGTTAAACCTTTGCAGTTTAAGTCAGCTCTAGTTCTTAATTTAACATTATAGTTCTCTACTTATTTTCAGATTCAACTTCATAGTTTAAAAAGAGTTGAGGATACAATCACACACACAGTTAAAGTTACTTTTCATGTGGTTTGTGAACACTATCATGCTCTTGTGACCAAAGACAATCTTGTCCAAAATTCTGACACTGTACTAGTTTAATAATAAAAAATGAATATCTGTATCTATATATATCTATATATGTATATATGTGTAAATATATATGTATATATATGTGTAAATATATGTATATATGTGTGTGTTCTTGTTACTCAACAATCTGGAGAAAATGTCTTACGGCCAATTTTTTCAAGTGGAGGTGAGTGCTTTTATTGTGAAATGCCTTTTCTTCTGTCCTCATTTCTGTGAAATTCTGTGAAATCCAAAGTTGAAAAACGCTGGCTCACAATTTACTAACTCTAATTTCAGTCACAAAGACAGAATCCTCAGTAGTTCATACATATTGTAGAAGCAGAAGTAGACAGCTGGATTCTCATCAAAGATGTTTTGTTTTTATTGTAGGTAGTTTTGTGGTTACATGACCACCACAGTGATGTACGTGCCTAACACCAGGGTTGGAAAGTCATGAATTGCATTTACTCACGTTACTGTAATTGAGTGGGGGGGTTTTGTGTACTTGTAGTACACAATGTGTAATTTTACTTTTACTTAAGTATGTTTTTTTGTCTAAGTAATGTACTTGACTACATTTAAATCACATCCTTTACTGAGTAAATGAACTGCCCTGAATTTAAATAAATGAAATGTAAAAAATTCACGCACCAGAAACATTGTCAGTGAACGATGAGGACAGGTGAATGAATGATGAGGACAGGTGAATGACAAGGACAGGTGAATGAATGATGAGACAGGTGAATGAGCGATGAGGACAGGTGAATGAATGATGAGGCAAGGTGAATGATGAGGCCAGGTGAATGATGAGGACAGGTGAATGAATAATGAGGACAGGTGAATAAACGATGAGGATAGGTGAATGAACGATGAGGACAGGTGAATGACAAGGACAGGTAATGAATGATGAGGCCAGGTGAATGAATGATGAGGACAGGTCCACGAGCGATGAGGACAGGGGAATGAATGATGAGGACAGGTGAATGAATGATAAGGACAGGTGAATGAACGATGAGGACAGGTGAATGAATGATGAGGATATCAAACGTTTGTACAACATTTAATCTACATTTAATGGTCATGTTGCCGTTATATCCTCTCATCCACCAAACAAATCAACATCATCATGTGCTTTAATCTACTCTGACCTGCCTTTTAAATCAGTGCACCTGTGTATGTTCTGTATCACCACTAATCACCAAGCAGCCATATAACAAGGGAGGAAGGAGTGTGAAGTTTCTGTCTGTCTGCCTGTCTGTCTGACTGTCCATCTGTCTGTCTCACTAATGTGGCCAAAAGCAACATTTGGCATCTAGAGAAAAAAAAAACGTCTCTCAGAGTGGGCAGAACTGTGTGTGTGTGTGTGTGTGTGTGTGCATCTCAAGAGGGACCAGTTGATGGGTGCAAGCTGCACACTTGGAAATGATGAAGGAGATGGATGTGTATGTGTATGCACACGTGTGTGTGTGTGTGTGTGCGTGTGTGTGATGGGTGGTGGGGTGACACTGTGAATGTGTGTGTGTGTGTGTGCGATGCTGTGACACACCGCCTACGACTCATTATGGTTTCACTGTGATCAGACGGCTAAGGAACTGTCAACCACACACACACACACACACACACACACACAGACAGCAGCTCTTGACATCTCCAAGCTTGCATCCCCTCTAGCACTCCCCCGCAGGACACACACACACATATACACAGCACACACGACGATAAACTTAACACACAAACACACACACACATACACAGCACAAACACACACACACACACACAGGACGATAAACTTAACACACAAACACACACACACACACACACACACACATACATGCAAGCTCAACACAAAATAAATGTGTTCGTACATTCAGGCAGACATCTACAATTATTGGCCAGTGTGTGTGTGCGTGTGGGGGGGTGTAGATGTATGATTAGTTTATTTTCATTGTGTGTGTGTGTGTGTGTGTGTGTGTGTTGTAGAGTACATGTATGTGTATGTGTGTTTGTGTCCTCTTTATCCTCATTAATGTCAGTTAGAGCAGGTTCGCCCTCCTGCGCTTTCTGGTGCAGTTTCTCACACACACACACACACACTGAGCTGATCAAAGCAACATTACGGTAAACAGTCATGTAACCATGTGTGTGTCAGAGTAAAAGAGTCTAATTTAATCTGAGAATAGCTTCCAAACATGTTAAAAAGAAATGAAGCCATTATTTTAAATCTTATTTTTCACCCATTTATTGATTTTAACGAAGATGCTATAACATTTATTGTATGTGAAGCGTCTGTGTGTATACAGCAGCAGCGCACAGACAGCCATGTACACCAGCGCACGTACACCACTCTCAATTATTTAAGATGCAAAATTTCCCCATCTCTCAGCCGTCTATGTAACATATGCTGGACGCCAAACTTAACTTTTGGATTTTGATGTAATAAACATTCATATGTGAGCAAGAGGGATACTTTAAAAGAGTAAAAGTACAAGTATCTTACCAGAAAATGACTTTGGTCGAAGTTGAGGTCACTTTTTTACAATATTACGTCAGTTAAAGTATATGACATTTACTGCACTTAAGTATCAAATGTACTTAAGTTTTTGAAGCATTTAGAAGTAAGTGGTAAGTCAGTGGTAGGGGGAGTTGTCTTTCAACTGGAAGGTTGTGGGCTAAATTCCTGGCTCTGCTAGCCTATATGTGTCCTTGAGCAAGACACTTAACCCCATTTTGCATCAAGACTAGAAAAGCTCTCTATAAATACAGACCATCGCCAACTCTTCTTCTTCTAATTTTATTTGGTAGTAACGAGTAACAAAGAGAGTTAGATGAAATGTAGTGGAGTAAAAGTAAAAGTTGCTAGAAATGTAAAAAACAAAGTGCATATACCTGAATGTTGTACTTTTACAGTAAGGAAGTATTTGTACTTTGTTACATTATAACACTGAATGTGAGTTACCTGACTGATCCTCCTCCTCCTCCTCTCTGTCCAACCTTAGATTTTTACACACAGCTAAACTGTAGACAGTCTAGCTAAGGAGTCAAACTAATGAACTGGCAAAATTCAACTCAACCCAAATTGGCAGAACCGCAGCTTGTAAAGCGTTACCTCTCCGTTCTCCAGCGGCTGAATCTTTGAATAAAAGGAGGTGCAGATGACTTCATCGTCCCTGGTATAAGACGGAGGTCCTCTGCGTGGATTTATGTTGAATCTCGTCAGACACTCGGTGTCTGTGATGGCGTAGTACTGCCAGGGTTCAAAGGTCACGCCGTCTGTGGAGCGCTCCAAGATCCAGTTACCTGCAGACGGCGGCGATGAACAGAAATAATGACCGTGTGTGTTTTTAATGTATGAGGTGGAGAGGAGCAAAGATCAATAGAAATAATAAAGGACGTCCAAGCCCCCGTGATTAGGTCGCCCCTGCTTAAAATACATAGAAAATTGACGGAACGTTCAATATTTCTCATATGAATCTCACATATTCGTCGATAATGTGGAGAAAACTACGAGCAGTAACCCTGTAATGTATGTAAAGTATAAGACGCCCAGTTAATGGGAAAAAAAACAAAACAAGCAAATTGGATGGTTGTTGATGGATGGTGTGTGCCAACTTTATGAGCTTCCATCAGCACTTTACAACAATGTATGCATGATAAGATATTCCACTTTATTATTTTTTTGAAATTCAAACCTTGTTATTGTATAAAACCTTTAGAAAAAAAACAAAACAATGAACTCTCGAGCGACTTAATGCCTTTAAAGCCTCAGTAATTGTATTTTCTTGTGCGATGACCTCATTCACGTCTTCGTCATTGCACACCACTTATTTTAAAAGATTTCCGTGCAAACTGATGATCAGACTGAATGGATGCCTATGACAGGAAGTCAAAGACTTACCTGGCCGAGGGGAGTTGGCGGCCTTTATGATCACATAGGCAATCTGGAAAACCTTTAAAAACAAAGAGAGAGAGGAACAACACAGTTAATTAGCAAACTATTTAACCTCTGAAAAACCTGCATAAACACATCAGGAGCTGATTTCTTTCTAGTCATCGCTGTATTGTAAAGAGTATGGTGAAGATGAACTGGGATGGCGTTTACGTTTGTGTACAAACCTGTGTGTTCACGTACAGTTTTGACTTTCAATAAAACACAATAACAGACAGTCCTTCAGTGATAACAGACAGACAGACAGACAGTGATAGTGAATGTAGGTCAAATGTTGACTCTCTGTCGCTCGTCGCCACCCCATCTTTCACCCCATCTATTCTCTCTGTGACTATTCTCTCTCTCTCTCTCCCTCTCTCTTCTCATGATGTGGGAGACAGTGTCACATTGCAGCAATTAGAATGGGGAGAAAGCTGCTGTGTTTGTGTGTGTGTGTTTGAGAGAGAGAGAGAGAGAGAGGATTTCAGGGTAACCTTATAGCAGTCATTCAACCCCCTACAAAGAGTCACTGTTACCTGTATTCACAACAATGACGGGATGCTGTGTGTGTGTGTGTGTGTGTGTGTGTGTGTGTGTGTGTGTGTGTGTGTGTGTGTGTGTGTGTGTGTGCTCTCTCAGCAGCAGCAGCTTGTAACATGGTGACAGGTTTGAGACAGCCAGGCAGCTCCAGCAGCTAAACATAGATGAACACAGCCAATGAATGCAGTGTGTGTGTGTGTGTATGTGTGTGTGTGTGTGTGTATATATACGTGCATGTATGCTTGTGTGTGTTGCAGTATGTCATATTCCAGGGTTTTGATCAGATATGGATCAGATGATGATATTTTTATATGTACATATATATATATATTTTTTGCTTCTAAAACTCAACACAGCATCAACACATAAACACGGTGGAAAAAGAAAATCACACAGCTGCTAAATAAATGTTTACCTGCAGCATTTATGACTCTTAATGTCAGAGTGTGGTGAGCTCACATCAAAACACATCAGCCACTCAGTAAAGAAAAAAAAAAATGAATTGGCTAATTAAACGTTAGCAAAGAGTAAGGGATTTACAAGATTTTATGTTCTTCACTGAGCTACAGGTGACCAATTAACTAATCTACCTAACCAGCATGAAAACCCAGTGTTAGCAGATTATTGTGATCACTAACTCCTGTTGTGATTATGATTTTGACGTCATTCATAAATTTAATTTAAGAGCATTAACTCCTACGAATAATGTGTACTGATGTAATAAATCAAGGGAGAAGTAGAAGCTCATTTAAATGGGGTTCTTTTTTGGAGACGCCCCCTGGTGGCAAACTGCTACTAGGGTCTAATTTTCTCAAACTGAAAGGGTGCGTCCATAACTTATATATTATATCTATTGTTAATACACAAACTGAAAAAAGTATATGAGATTTAGATATAGTTACTGTCTTTTGTGCACCGATTTATTTTAAAGGCAAGCACATTATACAGTTCTAGTTCGGCTCTACTCTACTTGGTTTGGCATCAGGCACATCGATTTCCATGACTATAGAACCTCCTCAAAATGGGTGCGGTCAAAAACACACAAACTGGTGACGAGCAAAGCAGTTGTTTTCACTGTAAGTGAATGAACTGAAATACAGCTGAACAGGTTGTGATTCGGCTCACGATCGCCGGCTTTCAGCAGTGCTTTCGCTAAAAACACCAGACTCCTCTGTTAAATATGGTCATTTTAGACATTTCCTTGCTAAAATTTGGAGATTAACACATTTTTTCAGGGTTTTTAAGACTTTTTTTAACTGATCTACAGTTGGCCATTGTTCGGTTAGATTCTTGTGTCGGACGTCGCGCTCATGACTCTTCCCGTGACAACTCTCTCTGACCAATCAGTGGGCGGAAGCTCACCAGAGCAGGTACTAAAAAAGAACCAGGTCTCAGGTACTGTCACTAATGGAAAAGCTAAAGAGAAAAAACCCTTATGTCCTAAAATGTAAGCTCCTAATTGTAGTTCTCATGACCTCAAGGAGAAGAAGTATAGGAACATAACAACACTTAAATACACAGAACCATACACAGTGTTCAATCACAGGCTTCCATGGAAATAGGGAAACCATCATGACATACCAGGAAATGAGTTTTGGCAGATATATGAGCGTAGCAGCCAAATGCGCGCTTAAAATGTTTATTTTAATGCTCAATCAGTTCATTTAAGCCCTGTGTCCAGTATGGTTGGGGTTGTCTACAATTAAATGGACCGTGAAGAATCCATTCTGTCTCCGTGTGATTTGGAAACACGGCTACAGCGGTTGTGACGGAGCAGCTGGTGTTTACAGGCCATTCACATGGAAACATGTTCAAAATCTCTCTGGCGTCAAACTCCGATTCCAGTTAGTCGCCGGGCCAGATGTAGCGGGATTTCACACGCCCAAGTGCAAACAAATGACGGGGAGAATGATTCATAAACAACAACTAAAAATGTAAAATAATGTCAAAAAAAGTAAATTACAAAACTCATTTCTTTTGTGTTTTGGCACAGGCGAGCAGACACGCAGGTGCTGTCAGAGAGATGGAACTGGTGGGCAGACTCGTTAAATTTTACTGTCACTTCAAAATGAAAATGTGTTAACATCTCACTGGACTAATAAAGTCGCTTTTGGCCCGGTTCTAAATAAGCGTGAATCATCCAGCGACTCTGACTGCCAAACTTAGGGCAGGCAAACAAGCAGAAGATATTCACTGGAGCCGCACAGTCGTCTCATCACAAGATCATTCTGCTTTTTGCCCACCGAGCTGCCACTGAAAACAATTTGGAGGGAGAGAGATTTCGTACATAACTGCCTCCTGACAGCTTTGCCGCAACTACGTTGGAATGGAGTTCAAATATTTGAGATTTCAGAAGACATATGAAATGGGCTATAAAACATACAGATTATTTTCACATAAAACAGTGGAGAGGCTAAGGAATCGGCTCGGTGCTGAAATCCATTCCCTTTAAGCCCCCGCTTCTCTATCTGAACTGCCCCAAACACACACACACACACACACACACACACACATCTTACACATACACGTTAACACGCTCACTCGCAGTCTTGGCTGTAACGTGGCCTTAAGCCTTTTTTTTTTTTTTAAAGGGCTTCAGCCAGAACAAAACACCAGATGCTGCAATCGCTCTCACATTCTTGCTTTGGCCGGAGCTACTGTTGAACATTAGAGCAACATAAGTTTCTTTGGGGTGCAGCAGATGTTTCATTTACCTTCTCTCACTTATGAATAAAGATCTTCTACCGGCCATAAAAGTTCTGACCACGTGCCATTCGTTTTTTTTTTTACCTGCCGCTCTCGTGTTACGCAACGATAAACAGTTGTTGAGGTAGACGCCGTGTTTCTCATGAGTAGCAATCGGACGCGAAACCTATTCACTAAGAGAGAAGTGTCATAGACCAGGGATCTCCAACCTCTTGTCTTCAAAATGAAAATCGCTTATTTCAACCCAAACAAACTGAAAAGGCTTGTTTTGCCTGAACAAAATATTGATGTCCACAACCCACAACAAAAATAATATCTAATTCAGCTCCTAGCTGTGCATTTGGTATTTCCGTATGCATTTATTCCTGCTATATCACACACACTGTTAATGAAAGTATTAATGCTGTCAAAATATTATGAGACATTGTTTTTTTATCTTTTTTATAGTTTATTGTATGACTCGTTCATTTGTGTTTTATTTATATTATATATATTGATGTCATTTTTTTAATTGGATTGGATTAGAAAACAGACTGATGCATTCACAAATACAACAATAGTTTGTCTTTTTCCCTTTTCAGTCTGTTATTATCTGCCCACAGGTCACTGTGTCCCTTCACAAGAGTATCCATATGCACAGCTATATGTATGACGTATACTGGGTATTTCCATTTAGTGAGATGACTGCATGGAGTCAACCTCCATCTGAGAGTCTGAACTTTGATTTAACACACGCACACACACACACACACACATCAAGCTGACAGCAGCGCAACTGTTTGGCAACTAATAATCTAGTGTTAGATTGGATAAAAATGTAAGCGGGGTATGTTTTGCGAGCCACTGGTAGACCTTCAAACATATATAATATGTTCTTTATCTATCTTTAACTGTTGAAGGTAAACATTAACAGTGATCTTTAGAAATCAGGACAGCTGAGAGACAATATTTATGGCCTATTTCTGATTGGAATATAACAGCTTAATAACACACTGGTTTCTTAACTTTTAATGAACAACACTTGTGGTCTGTTTCTCCAATTATCAAATTGTGACTGCACTGCAGTGCATTTAAATATATATATATATATTAGATAAAACACTAATGTATAAAATAAATGCAAAAAACATGAAACAGGTCATTAAAAAAAAGTAACTTTTGGATAAAACAATTGGGCCAAACTCATCCATCAATCTAAGTTAATGGGCTACTTTTATTATAATGCTTATAAAAAAGTTCTTGTCTTAAACTATAATCTGTAACCTTGAGAGAACCACAAATAAAACTGCAACGATTATTCGATTCATTAATAACTAAATAAATCAAGTCTTTTGGTCATCGCTTAATAGGTTTGAGTGTCTTGTTTTCTGATTTTTCAGCTTCTTAAATGTGAATCACTTCTGGTTTCTTTGCTCCTTAAAACAAAGAAATCATTCAAACTGAGTCATTTTGGTCTGTGGACAAAACAAAGACATTCAAGAACAAGATCATTTCCTGGTTTTATCAACATTTTTCAACATTTTCTGGACCAAACAAGGACTCAGTGAATCGAGAAAATGATGATGAACATATTTGTTAGTCGCAGAATAACGATATGATACTTCTGATATTACGTTGAACTAGGCTGGGATTCCCCTCTGTGATCAATGGTATTCATTCAAGAGCAAGAACAATAATAACAAAAGAATGTACTGAGGTCAGGGTGAGGGTGAAATTCCCTGTAGGAGCAACGTATGATAGAGATCTCTGAAATCACATAATGGAACACAGATGTTTAACAAGAGCTGCTGACTCCATTTATTACGACTTCTCCTTACTTGCTCTACATAAACATGTGTTTTCAAATTTCTTTCAACTCTAAATAAATCTGTCTGGTTTGCTCACTGGTCTAAATGTCTTTAAGATTAAAAATCTTTGGGTGCTCATGTGTATGTATGAAGACCGTTCCAGTAAAGCAAGGGGGGATTTAAACCAGCACTCTTGCGTGTGACATGTATGTATTTGTGGTTTAAGTGAGTGAGTGTGTGTGTGTGTGTGTGTATTTAGAGAAGCTATAATGAAAAGCACTTTGACTGACAGCCTCTTTTCAGGACACTGATCGCTCTGCCAGGTTCTGCCGCCGCCTCCAGACTGCAGAGCCAGTCTGTGGTTTGACCCTGTCGAGAAAACTGTCCATCAATCACGACGGCCACTGCATTTCCATAATAACTGTTTAACGGACTCGCGTCTCAAGCGCGATAACAAATAGTTGCCATGCTGAGGTAAGTATAGCCCTGACGGTGAAGCAGATGCAATAAATTTACAACAGCACAACAGATAAATAAATAAAAATAAATGTTGAGAATGACTGGATTTGAAATAATGTTTAATTAAAGGAAAATGTGAAATAAGGAGGCTGAACTGCTGCGAAAACCAGTCTACAATGTCATGTTTTTAAATTATACTATAATATTATATCACATGGTCATTTTTACAACTTCACAGGGTTACCACACCTTGGTGGACATCAAATTCAAGGACTTTTCAAGGACTTTCCAGGACTGTGCTGACACAACTTAAGATGGGAGGGGCCATGGTGTCCACTTTTATGATTTGCATCTGGACAAGTGATTGTCCTTGGGGTCTTAGACAAACCGGTCTTTGTAATATTCCTTTGTGAGACAGAGATCTTGGAGTTTTCATTTCCCAGGCATCACATCGCTTGCTCTCTTGTGCTTAATGTTACTCGCTCTTTGTTCTGCATGGAATCTCACGCCAACGGCGGAGTGAGAGAGAGAGAGACAGTGGACAGTGTCCACAACAGCACAAGTAATTATGACTTGACGTTTGTTCTGCGTCGGCCGAGTCTAAAGACATCAAGCCTTGCCCTGCTTTAAAAGTACCAAACCAATACAAGGCTCAACAGATTGAATCTTAAAACTTGTGAAACTTTCATGGGTGCTTATTTCTGTGTTTTCCGTCTTGCTGTGCTAGCTCAGTGTAGCTGCAGCCTCCATCTGGCCGTTAAATTGACAACTTCCTGTGTACAGCAGAGGAACGTCAACAGTGACATCAAAACCAAGACACTGAGTAGCACAGAGAACTTACTTGTCAATAGAGCTCCGGACGTCATGTGACTCAGTCGCTATGAACGGCCATGTTGGCAGCCTAAGATGCTTTCCGAGTTCATAAACAGCCAGAGAGGAGATTTTTCAACTTCCTGATTAACTTCCCTTCATCTTTACTCCAGAGAGTCAGATTCTGGAGGGGAAACAAGCAGCTAAAGATAGCGCTGCTGTCACTGGAAGGGTAAGGTGTCGCATTAGCATAACTTTAGCATAAGTCCATTATTTACTAAATCTGTCGCTTGCGTTTGTTCCCCTTGCTCCGTCTCTGGCTTCTGCAATCTCAATCCCAATCTACCGCATGGTCATGAGTGATGGGGTCATGACTGAAAGAACGAGATCGTGGGTACAGGCGGCTGAAATGCGTCTTCTCACAAGGGTGTTTGGGGTCTCCCTTAAAGATCGAGTGAGAAGCTCAGCCATCAAGGAGGGACTCAGTAGAGACACTGCTACTTTGCATGGAAAGGAGCCAGCTGAGGTGGTTCTGGCACCGGGTAAGGATGCCACCAGGGGCAGACCGAGGAATACGTGGAAAGATTATATCTCCTCACTTGTCTGGGAGCGCCGAGGGAATCCGGCAGTTAGAGCTGGGCAATGTGGTCAGAGAAGGGGAAGTCTGGGGCTTCCTGCGAGAGCTGCTACCCCCCTGTGACCCCATCTCGGAAATGCGGTTGACTTTGGTTGGACGGATCAGGAATAGGAACAAAGATGGAAGGAATCAAACCTCTTCAACAGGTCTTTGCACTGGAGTTTTAGTGTCGTACTGTGCTACAGTCAAAAGCATGTATTACAATTCAAGATTTCATCTACAAATGAGTATACATGGACACGAGGACACTCAGCTCCCACTCTTTGTGGATTTCCATCCAGAGAGAGGCTCAGAGAGAGGAAATGAGGTTGGAGATGTCTCACACACACACACACACACACTCAAACATGCAAAGCCCACTGTCATTTTCTAAGTGAGATGACTATGGTGGTCACAAGGGTAATTCATCGCACTGGAGGGTAAATAACTTTCCTGATTGAGACTCACATACATGTACACACACACACACACACAGAGTGACACACACAAAGTGACACACACAGTCAATCATTCCACACCACCACACGTGAGGTCCAGCTATTACTTGGACCAATATGAAAGTGACTGCAGGGATAAACTGAGAGTCACTTGATGAACCAAAGATCAATTACAGTCCCTTCCAATAAAATTGGTTGTTAAAGTTGTCTCATGTCTGATTATTGTGAATTCACAGCATTTGAATATTGGGATTTTCAACTTCCTGTATGGAAATGAAATGTACACATGTGAACGACGAAGAGCTGAGGATCTTGTTAGCAATAAACTCATCCATACTCTAATCTTTATAGTTGCTTGTCAGTCACGATACAAATGTCTCTAAATCAATAATTAAAAAAAAAATTATTTATAAAGCACTTTTTATACAGTGATGTATGAGTTCATTATTTTAAAGTCACATATTTTAAAGTTTTATTGCTCATCTTTTGTGCTTATTTATTACTATTATTGCTTATTTACTTGTATTTTAGGTTAGGTTTTTAAATACATTTGACTTAACTTCAAGTTGCCAAGTTGAAAAATGCAATTGATAATGAATTGTTCAAACAAGAAATCACAAAATTAAGAATAAGAATTGTTAAAATAGGTAAAATATTGTAAAATGTTCAAGTTATAAGAAGGTAAAAGGGGTAGAAACTTATGAAAAACATTTTTTATACAGATTATATAATACAGATAATATGACACTAAAAGCATATGATAACAATGGTATGGTCTAAAGTTTTTAGTCTAGATTTAAATACTGCATTGGATGGAGAGTTTCCAAGATCAGGGAGTAATAAATAAACTATTTTTGACAGGAAAATGTGACATGAAAGTAATTATTGTATGGTTACTAATAATTAATGAATGCTTCTGTATCTCAGATTTTGTGGCAACATTAAAAAAACATTAATACCGAGCTGAGTGTGGAGATGAGGGTGAATGACGGCCTTTTATTCATTCATCTTTCTTTTTCTTTGTGCTATAAACACAATATTTTCTCCACTTTGACTTCATTGTCAGGCTCTGCAGAATATAAACAACAAACCTGAACACCCAATAAACCCAGCGTCACTTTAACTAATAATGATGAGTCCTTTAAGCCTGTAGTTATTAAACGACCAATCACAAGTTTGCTTGTTTCACTCCGACTTGCTTCACTGTAGTTTAAAGAAAAACACCATTTCCTCACTTTGCATACGTCAGTGGAAAATAACAGAAGCATTTAGAATGGTGAAAATCTTGCTTTTTAAGTAAGATGGGCAGCTTTTCACTGTTCACTCACAGAAGTGAGTCAGCTCAGTGGGTGGACATTAAAAAAAAAAGCTTTTAAGGCCACAAAAAAGGTCTTTATTTTCACTCCGTCACACATTTCTTATCCAGCTGTCAGTGGCAATTATACTGTTTCATTCATTTAATTGTGCATCTCGTTAAAAGAAAAGAAGAAAATAGGAGTTGGAGGAATTTGTGCACATTCAAATGATCGATATTATTGCAATATTAGATTCTTAAACAGGTGGTGGTCAGCGACATCACACATAGGATACATATATTTTAGTGAGGAATTCATAGATGATGAATCAGTGAACAATAAGTCACGAGGAAAGATGCAGGTCCACACATGAACATTAGGAAATAAATATTTCTTAATTTATTAAGAATAATATAAATATAATTATATTATTTTAAGATTTTCAAGTCACTCACGTGAAATATTGATGTTTTTCTTCACCCACGATTAACACGATAATACAAATTCACTGCATTAACTTATTGTACATGTTTTTAATCCTGATAAGTGATAATAGTATTGCATATTGTCCCATCACTACATGAAGCTAAAACCTATTAATATAAGGCATAAACCCCAGCCACATAAGCAAAGAAGACATGATTTCAAAGTTGAAACACAGTGTTTTATTGTTGTCTTTGCTTTTTAAATGTTATTTTCCATTTTATTGTGAATCACTTTGAGTAGCAGTCAGGTGCTATACAAACTAAGTTTATTACTATTATTATTTTTATCATTATTATTATTATAATCGACATTGCGACACCACTAGAATTCAAGTTAGCGATATCTGTGCTATCGAGCCATCCCTACAGCTGACATTAGTTGGAACTTTCATCTTCAACTTATTAAGTATTAAATACGTTAAAATTGCATTTATCTCTGTGCCCAAGAATGTGTGTTTTGGGACTCATTCCAAAGGATATTAATCTCAGCAGAGCTATCAGGAAGGATGGTTACCCTAAACCTACTTCAAGCCAGACGGAATATTGCAAAATGTTGGAAATCTTGACATAGACCGACTACAAAAGGCTGGCTAGATGGCATTGTACAAGTTATAGTCATGGAAAAAATAACGTTCTCACTGAAAGGAAAATATGCACTGTTTGAAGAAAAGTGGACTTCCTTCTCAGACTTCATAAAGGGCCCTGAGTTTCTTAGGGCTCTAAAGTGACCTTACAACCCCTGTACAAATGTCACCACTAACTGTGCCATTTTGTTTTGAGTGTTTTCTGGTTGTTTGTTGTTGTTTGTCTTGTCTTTTTAGTGATTAAGTCATTTTCAAGGCTTCTCTTGAGTATAGTTCAAAAGGACAGTGGCAATGACCCAGATTTGAAGCACATACAGCAGGGGCGTCAAATTCATTTTACCTCTGGGCCCCACATACAGCATAAATTGAAGTGGGATAGCATGGAATAGCATAATATAATAATAAGTCCAAATGTTTCCCTTTGTTTTACATTGAAAAACCTGAAATTTCCTGAGAAAAATAAGCAATTTCAACAATATTAAGCCTAAGTTTACATGTACACGTGCATATTACAACTTACAGTTTAGTCACAGGTATCTGGAAATGAAAAAAATATAATATTTCACATTTGATTCTAATCATAATTTTCATAAATTCATCCTGCGGGCCGGATTGGAGCCTCTTGTTGGCCGGTTGTGGCCTGTGGGCCCGTACGTTTGACACCCCTGACATTGAGTCTCAGATGAAAATGAGAATGAAATTCTACTTGAGCAATATTGTGATAGCAGTAGACTTTCCTACAATATTATTTAACGAGGCGTCACAGCAGATATTCCCCATTGCTACTCTTACTACGGCTTTTGTTTTGCGAAATCAAGATGATTAGCTTTCTGATTATTGAAAGGAGCAACGTGTGCTCCTTTCACAAAAAGATAAACGAGAGCTGTTTCCATCCCTCTCTTTCAAAGCATGTACGAGAACCCACATTGGTCTTCGGGCACCGTAAAAACGTCCCTTTTATTAATGGGTTTTTCAACTTTAGAGCCATTTTTGACTGGCGTCACTTAATTAACCGAGAGTCCCTCATAAACTGGAGTCTCACACACACTCATTAGTTATATTTCCATGACACCTATATAATTATAATCAGCCAGTCTAAGCTGTTTAATCACACTTACGAACCTAACTAGATGCCCTAAATCATCCCGCGTCAACACGCGGGCCCCTCAATCACGCCGAGCGTCGCCGTGCTTTTTCAAAATCAGAAAATGGAGACACATTATTTTTAAGCGTGACACACGCCCCTTATGAAATGACAGATCCCAATGCTGCTGAAATAACAGTGGGGATTTTAAACGATTTAAATGAGAAAACAAAGACCTGAGCCGTAAACTGCGAGGATTAATCGCTCAGCAGCATGCGAAGTGTTCACATGACCTTGAAGGACCAAAACCCGACAGATGGCGACGTGTTAATCGCATCATGGTCGGTTTATTCACCGTATATTAACACACACCGCACATGCATGTGGGAGAAAAATAAATAAATCTAGAAAATAGATCAAAAAATATTGATCAGTGTTTGTAAAACCTGGAAATGATGATGTTCTCAAATGTTTTGCTGTTGTCCACGAAGGGAAAATGATTCTAAGGATTTCTTTCTTTGTTACATGGAGCAAAGAAACCAGTAATGATTCACATTTAAGAAGCTGAACCGATCAGAAATCTTGTTTAAGTAATGAGAAAACCTAAATATTTGATGATTTATTTAATAATCAAATATTTGAGTAATTGTTTCAGCCGCATTTCTCATTACATTATATTTTTTTCAATTTGACTATCAAAGATTAGTAACATTTGGCAATAAGGAGCAAACTTTATTTAGTTAACCTTTCTTTCATGACAAAAGGAAAATAATAAGATTGATACCGTTCAATTATACATGTTTGTCTCATGAAAGAGATTGAGATTATTGCTCAATTCAACTGTTGATTGGTTAATTGGAAATATAAAATATTTAAGAGTATTCAATATCCTCATATCTGGCAACTAAAAATAGGAATAAATAAATTGTAGCAACTAGGGACGGGAATGATTATCACTGGATTGGATATCGGACGGATAAAATGTTTGGACTGTTTATTTCTTGTATCGGGGAGAACAATATTTGTTACATGTGTTTTTAACAGCTTCATAATTCATAAATGGTCTAAAATGACTGCATCAGTATTGGTAGATGCTCAGGTTTGTTATCGGACATAAACAAGTGGTATCGTCCCATCTCAAAATGCAAAGAAAAAACAAAAACTAACCCCAAAGTATTCTTCATTTTTGACGATGACAAATGAACCACAAAAAAAACACAGCTGGTTACAGTAAATTTAAAAAAGAATCCAAATAAAATCAATCAAAAAGTCGCCACAGTTATCAATTGGATCATCAAAACATTATTTCTTACCTGTTTTAAGTCGAGAGTGATGGTCACAGAGTGATACTCCATCCCATTCTTGATGGAAGGACTTTGCCACCAACGATTGGTCCCATCAATGGCATATTCAATGGGATGACGCTCTGTGCACACACACATTCATCCTTTTAATCCATCACATTTGTAAAAACTCATTTGTCTTTTGTGTTCTTGGCTCGTTTGTTATTTTCAGTCATTCAAGGCCGGACAGCAACAATAAAATCTCCGGCCTTATAAGAGAAAGAATAATACATTCTCTTTCCAATTCAGGAAGCTTTATTCACCTTTAGCGGAACATACACGTGGGAGGTGTTAGGACTGCACACAGCAGCTTTAATGAAAAAAAAACAGGTTTTATCATATGGCAAAGGTCTGGATGGTGTGTGTGTGTGTGTGTGTGTGTGCGGGATTAAAAAATGGGTGTAAGCATGTGTTTTAAAGAGATGTGAGTTTCAGTTTGGACCTTGGACCTTCAATCGCAGAATTACTTACGGTTCTGCTATTACTGGTAATGGAGGATTGTTTTTCTGAACAGGTCGGAAGACGTGAAGGACTGAAGCACTTGAGAGGATTGAGTCTGAAGTTGATGTAGTGAAGTGTGTCACTGTAAATCGTCACGGTGATCGCATTCACATTCAGTTACACCAGAGATGAATGTGTTTATTTCAAACGTGTTCAAGTTCGTTTTCCTCCTCTTTTGTCACATCCTGTCTGTAGAGAACAGTAACTGACGGTGCTTTTCCGCTATACAGTTCTAGCACGACTCCACTCCAGCTGCAACTAACGATTATTTTCATAATCGATCCATCGATTAATTGTTTGGTCTGTGAAATATCAGAAAACCTTAAAAAATGTTGATCGGCGTTGGTCACAACTGGAAATGATGATGTTCTCAAATGTCTTGTTTTGCCCACAACCCAAAATGATTAAGTTTTAATGATTTCTTTGAGCAAAGAAATGCAGAAAATACTCACATTTAAGACGCTTAAACAATCGGAAATCTTGTTCTCATCATAAAAAAAGCTTTGAACGATTAATCGATGATCAAAATAGTTTGATTAATTGTTTCAGCTCTACTCTGGTTTCACTGTTTGTTTTTTACCAGCTAGCCATATAAATAAAAAATAAGAAATGAACTCGATTGAAACACTAAAACAGAAACAGGAACCAGGAGGCTCATCAATATCATCTCGCACCTACAGATTCTGCATATTCACGTGCAGAATGTGCACGCAGAGAGTAAATATTGCAGATTTACGCCACAAACTGAGAGAATGATTGTGTTGCTTGACTGGTGGCTGAGCTGTTAACTAAATCACTGACTAAATTAGAGACCGTCTGAATTAGGATTGCAGGCTAATTCTGCATTGTCATCCTGTCATGCTGCGATTGATTCCTCACTTCATTTGTTTTTATCACTTCAGACAAAATCATTGGTTAACATCTGGCCAATCTGGCTCTAATGAACTAATCCGGCATGATTAATTACTGTAATCACCAGGCCTGTACGCCCGTGTGCATGTGTGTGTGTGTGTGTGTGTGTGTGTGTCTTTCTTACCAATCGGGTTCCTATCGTTGCAGATTCGACACTGAGCGTTTCTAACAGGCTGACCAGGTACATGTTCCACCAGCTTACAAAACGCCTCCGGACCCGTTGTACCACACGTGGCATTAGCCGAGATATCTGCCATGGATGCCAGGTTCAACACGGCGGGAAACAGCCCTGAGAAAGAAAGACACAGAGGGATTTAAAAGACACGGCTTCATGCTTCAGCTCTGACGTCTGACGTAAAGATGCGGCGGCTTTCCTTTCTCTAAAGAAAACACTTTATGTTCTTGTTTGCATGCGAGTTTGACAGCACATTTCCAAACATGTCAGAAAATGTCTTTTTAATGCATTATACATCACAACGTCTACAGTTTGGTTTAATTGTGTCGTCAGATCATCATTAATCAGTATTCGGAGCTGTAGAAAATGAGGTTGTGCCGACTTTCTTTCAAAGCAGCAGAAATAAATGGTCTTTTGTGGGGGTTGATGAGGAACATCCAACAGCACATCCTGGCTTTTTTTGGACACAG
This sequence comes from Solea senegalensis, assembly GCF_019176455.1. Classification (NCBI taxonomy): domain Eukaryota; kingdom Metazoa; phylum Chordata; class Actinopteri; order Pleuronectiformes; family Soleidae; genus Solea; species Solea senegalensis. The sequence goes on along the minus strand of NC_058037.1, from coordinate 17,578,625 downwards.
GTTTTTATTTCAAATCATTAAAAAAATGTGTCCGTTTCTCTCTGTAGCCTTACTTTGATTCCGCCGACCAACACACTCGATGTCTGCTGTACTGATGTTGTGAGTAATTAGCCTGGAACATGAGGGGGAGGGGGGGGGGTTTAATACCGCCCAACTCAGTTGATCTGGGTTCCTTTCTGTTGCAGTTTAATGCAGTTAACGTAATTTAAAGACAGTGGGGGACGAAGCACACGTGGAACATTTCTGAGTCTGGACAAGGACCGTTAGCTTCCATTATGTTGCATTGGCCATTTTCTTTTTTAAATTCCTGTCTCTGAAACCACAGAATTAGTCACTGGTTCCCTCTTTTTCATCCATTATGGACAGATGTCTTATAATCTCAGTGACAGAAGTAGTATTTTTATTTTTCTTAATTAAACTTTTGCCTCCATGTGATAACAACTTTGAAGGAGTGCACTTTAAATTTGATAGCACTCACTAAGGTAATAAAAAAAAACCCTGTTTGTCTATTTCCTGCTAACACAATGATGTGGTTTTTTAATTGCGGCAACATTTTTATCAGCTACCAGGGTTTTAAAGCGACTCTGAGTGCTGCACATAATGTTTAATTTCAGTATTTGTCACTCATTTTCTCACTGAATCTTTGAGAGTGAGAAAAAACCTGCGGAGATCTTTATTCACTAAGAAAACTGGAGCCGTGAACCACGTTCCACATTTGTATGTGTATTGTTTGTACAGCACTTTGGTCAAAATGAGGTGTTTTTAAAATGTGCTACACTAATAAAGTGTAATTTAAGTTCATCCAAAAGAAGTATGAGTGGATGGACGTACTGTGTGTATTATTATTTTCATCATTAAAGAATATTGGCCTCGGAGTCAATGACACGCTTGAAGAACATCAAGTGCTTTGATTCTGAACATGCACGTCATTCACATTTCCTGTCTAGAAACACACACACACAGATATAGACAAGCACACGCCTGTGATATGACATCACATCATTCATCTTAGTTCAGGTTGAGGGTCAAAATGGATACAAAACATGCGCAGTTACACGTAAACGCACGCACATGTATACATATACAGTATTTGTACACAAAGCAGACCGAGTGAAAGATGAGACCTTGTTAAGTTGTGGACACTGTGTGTGTGTGCTTTTATTGGTTACCTCTTTAGGACACTGACATAATCACCGACCTTGTCAGGACCAGTAGTCCTCATGGAGACCAAAAAAATGGTCCTTAATGAGGCAGAAATACCATTTCTGAGGAACCGGGGGAAAGATCTGAATTGTGGTTAGGGTTAAGGCTTTAACTAGTTATGGTTAAAGTTAGGGATAATGCTTTGGTTAGGCTGTCCGAATGAATTGAAGTCAATGAGAGTCCTTAAAACCTGTGTGTGTGTGTAGGAACCGTGTCCAGACGAGCACAGCTGTTTGGCCAGATGTCAACACTGATGAACTGTGAAGAACATCTGAGACACACAGAGTCTTTCTCTCTCTCAAACATTTGTACACATTCTCACACACACACACACACACACACACACACAGCATGTTATATATACACACATCTCTCTCAGACAAATGACATCCGAGAACATGGACCACTGCAGAAGCCCCCAACATTATACACAACATTCTCACCGGCGATCTCACTGATGACCAATGAACACGTTTCTTTTTGAGTTGTATCATTGATATCACTGATATTACAGCTTTTGTCTGTTGTTTTAAGGCGTAAGTTGCAGGCACACCTGTGCAATGCTCATGCTCTGTAATCCGCATCCTCACATGCTCCACCTGCAAGATGAGTACTGCTCACTAGCACAGATTTGCGGTGCTAAACTTGAGAGAAATGCGCCTTTTTGTTTGCACATAGGAAATCTCACATATTTCACATTAAATGCTGGAAAATGGGGAGCAAAAAGAAAAGTGGCGTTAGATTTTATATTTCATGGTCCGTCTTCTTCCACACCATTCATAAATACTGGCTCTCATTTCTGCCAGAAAACAAAGCCAACATCCTGTTAATTCTTGGGTTCTGATCCACAACCTAACCCAGAGAGAGTTTCCAAGTGGATAAAACGTGTGTGTGGGAGAGTGTAAAAATATTTAACGGTCTCATGTTATCATGATTTCGGACAGCTTACATCTTCAAGCTTCCCACCGTCCTCGATGGGAGAATTCCAGCCGACTCAAACAGGAACTTTAAACACGTTTTGATTTGCTCCTTGCAGTCATTTCATTTGGTCTCGTTAGATTCTGGCATACTCACACTAGCATCAGTCCCTATTCCTTTACAATGTAATCACACATTTAATTTCCTTTTTCCCCGAGTCTGTTGCACTCTCATAATCCCAGAAGGAGCGGCTGATTGAATAATTTCATTCTGCACATGAAAAGTTACCCAAATGATGCCAGCCCTGCTAAAAAAAACATCTGAGGTTTCACGGCTCATATTGTAATCAGAGTGAACTGCTGCTTTTATTTCACTCGAATATCAAGTCTGGCATTTGGGGGAGAACGGAGTCACGCGGTTTGCCGGTGTAATGGTTCAAAGCGACAGGACTGCTGGTTATTTACAATTTGACAAATAACACATTTCTCCGCTGGAAACACAACGAGTACCTGACTAAACAAAGGGATTTTACGCCTTGAATGCAGGGAGTGGTATCATTTCATCTTTTTAAGATTTGGTCAGTTTCACGTGTTTGCTGTTGAAGCAACTTCTACTACAGTACACTTGGAAAAATCCTCTAAAGTCCGATCATGTGTCGTGTATCTCTGACTTTGGCTGATGATAACATTTCTTCTGTGATCTAATGTTTAACAATGAGGTGGGAAAAAAAAAAAAAAGAAATGGAGAGAAAAGGGCCAGAGATGGGGTTCAGATTTCAGATTCACAGGATGACAAGGACACAATGACTGTCTGCCTACGGCTCTGCTGCCGACACACACACACACACACGGACACACATCTACTCAGGTTCACCATCATCTATTCTTCTCTTTCTGCTCTGATAACCATGGTAACCTGTCTGTGTGTCCGTCCGTCCGTCGGCTCCTCTATCCCTCGTCTATGCTCTGTTAACCAGATGTTTCAAGGGATTCACTGCGATGCAGACACTCAATTATAGAACTGTGTGTGTCGCTGGCAAAAGTAGTTGTTTCAGATAATCTGGTTAGTTTATTTACGGTACACTAATTTAGCTTTAAAGGAGCACAATGTAGGAATTGCTCTCAACTGCTATCATTTTTCAGCTCTTTGTGTTTGATTACGGTGTTGTTGTTATGTTGTGAGTTATGTTGTGGTCTTGGACGCAGCTAGCTTGTAGTTAGCTGCGGGCCGGCTAGCACGTTGCCAAGTAAACATGGTGTGCTAAAAACTTGTATGCCTTGTATGTGCATAGACTTTTTCGCGTGTACAGGCTAGGTTTATCTATAAGGTAAGAGTGAATAGCTTACGACTTGCTAATATCATCTACCCAGTCTTTTATGGAAGCTGGTTCAGGCAGGCTATTGCCGTCAGCTAGCACTAATTTATTTAGGTATTGTTAGCGGTCCTTAATATTCAGTGGAGGACCGTGGACATACTTGCTATTCGCTTACCTGTTGTGACGTTTTCTGACCCCAAACTGCGCGCGCACTCTCGCTAGGCTTGGAATGTTCGTATACAATGAAAGGGTCTGGGGCGCCCTATGTTGAGGTTACAGTCCTTTCCTGCATGTCATTCCTCCTCTCTGCCTCCCCATCTCCTGTCTCTCTCTACACTGTACTATCAATTAAAGGCATTAAAAGCCCAAAAATATACTTTAAAAAATGAAAGGGTCTATACAGGCGAACACCTGTGTTATAGCTTTTTATGACATGTGACCGTACGCCATAAAGTTGTCAAATTTTATAGTTAATTTTTAGTGCCAAAGCAGGCGATGCAAACCTGCTACGGCAGTGTCTCCCAATCCTGGTCCTCAGGGACCCGTGTCCTGCATGTTTAACATGTTTCCCTGCTCAGACACTCAGGTGAAACATCTAAAACATGTATGGCAGAGGACCCAGAGGACCAGGATTGAGAAACACTGTGCTGAGGCTTTAACACCTCTGCTACCATCCTGTTGTGTATTTCTCATAACTCTAACTTCTCGACTGTTTGCGATATCTAGAAAATTCAATAACTATGGACGGGCGAGCTGATTGAAACTCAAAAACTGTATCACGTCTCGCTCTGTAAAGTCCCAAAGAATTCAAAAACTGAACACTGACCAAGAAGGTTTATTTATTCACTCAATGGTCAAAAATGTGTTCTGCCCGATCCATCAATGTCTCAAGAATGGACAAATGTGAACGACACAAATAAAATAAACTTGGACTTCGCCAGACATTTTCTAATTCTCAAACATTTTGAATCCCTAATTTCTCCTCGTTTAAGTGTCTATTTATTCTCAGCAACTGTAAATCAGCGTTGTTTTTTTTAAGCCTAATGATAATGATATTACATGACTTAATCTACATTTTGAATGAATTTAATTTTGATTACAATTTACAGGATTTATCATAAGAGGAAACTATTCTCAGTCTTTCATGTAAATTCCCAGTAAAACAGACACAGTGTGCTCAAACTGAGGATACTAAGTAACATGGGCTACTCATCAGTGTGATATTAGGCTGTGATAATTCATCAATATGGAATTTCAAACCTACATCAAGGCAGAAAATCCCAATGATATATATCATAATTCACAATGACGTGTTGTGTTATCATATTATGATGAGAACTTTATTTGCTTTTTTGGGTCATGGTGGAATGACTCTGCGCCCCATGCTCTCTGCGTGTGTATGTGTGTGTGCGTGATGGATGTGTTATTGTTGCGTTTTGAGGCTAGATGTATGCTTGATGGAATAACAAGAAGGTTGAAAAAGACAGGATCATCTCTCTGTGTATCTCACTCTATCTCTCCCTTCATCCTGAATAGTTGGGGGAAAAATGAAAAAAAAAAGATTGATGGAGAGTGAGAAATGGATGGAGGGATTCCCAGAGAAAGATAGAGTGTTGTTTAAAAGGGTCAGGGCCGGGGATGAGGGATGAGGGAGTGAGGGATGAGACTGCGATAATCCTGTGTACACACAGACACACACACACACACACAGGGGGAGGGAAGAAAATATGGAATCCATATAGATTAACACATACACAGAGACGCAGACGCGACAGTGAGATTTACACAGACGCAGGATCGTCCCATGTCAATACATACGTGTTCAATACGTGACAATTCAGACACAATGATCGTCCAGTACACACAGACACAGTCAAGTGAATATCCACCCTGTTGCACGTCTAATAGTTCCATCATGGTACGGTTCAGTTTGGTACAGTACGGTGCGGTTTTAAACAGTAAAGTCCTCGGTCAGGCTTGTGTTTTCGACTGAGAGCAGAACCTTTTCTATGAGAATAGACGGCGGGCGTTGAAGAAACACCGGTCAAAAGGGTGCTACGTATCATACCATTTTGCTCTGGTACCCCAAGGGAAGGTTGCCAAAAATGGAATGGTTGGGCCCACTTATTTTGGACGGAAATGCAAAGAAATGTGTACCGTAACCAAGCGTTCCTGTCCTGAACTTGTCCTCACCTTCACGAGGCGTCTCCTCTCATGTCCTCTGAACATCTGACAGGGAAACAAGCCCTTTTTGCACAGCCGCCAATTTGACATGAGTTTTAGGAGGAAAAGTAGAGATTGTCATCACATCAGGAAGCTTAGAGAATCATTCATTTCATTCTTTACACCTGACAAAACGGCTGCTGTGCAAACTGGGCACCGTGGGCAGAACTAAACTGTAGCGATGGTTATCGGCAGGATTTTCTCGACTAATTTTTTTTTAACGTAGCAGACAATTGTTTACATTTAAAGGTGTATAAGATGTGGGTGCACATTCCATTAGAAAATAAATAATAAAATAAAATATGAACTACGTGTTATATTTGGTTTCATATGCAGACACCATCTAATCCGTTTCATTTGTCTTCATCGTTTAATTCAAACAGCAGCCGATGCCAGGCCCCGCGTGCATGCGAGCTATAAGAAGTTACTCTCTAACAAGCAGTAATTACTTAAACAGCAGAAGTCATTCCTCATCAAAATCTAAATTACTCTAAATGGTAGAAATTAAGTGTCGTGATAAAAGTTAACCAGTAATTTAGGTCTGGGGGGAAAAAAAAAGAGAATAATTTCTTCAAGTGAATAAATTGAAAGGGAAACAAAGTCAGGCACGATTCACTTTGCAAGCGCCAATAAATCAAAATTTAAATATAGACTGTGATCAGCATTATTTCAACTGAAAACCCACTTTGAGTGTCAGTGTCGACTTGTACTGGTTTCCATGACTTCAGAGGACATTAAGTTGACTTACATTAACCTTACCCATAACTAATACTGGCCTAACCATAACCATAACCTAAATATACAACATGTCTTCACCTTTAAATGTAATAACTGACATGATGGGGACTGTTTTCAAGTCCCCTTCATGTGATTATGTAAACAGATGTAGGTCCCCACAACACAAGTAATAGCTGTACAACACACACACACACACACACACACACACACACACACACACAGGTTTAACCCTAACTTTGACCTAATCACAATTCAAATCTTTGCACCAACTTTACGGTGACATATAAATGAGGTTCTGCCTGGACCAGGTTTTGGTCTCCATGAGGACAACAGGGTCATCACAAGGTAAGTGTTTATGCTGATATAGAACAGACAAGTCTTTTAATGAGGAAAACACACACACATACACAGTTGTCAGTGTTCTCTGGTTTGCTTCATGCTGTTTCTATGGCGACGCAGTTTTACGGACACATTGGATAAATGAATGACTTGTAATAGAATGCAGATTATACTTTCTGGACATTAACAACCTCTGTGTTTCTGTCTCGTGTGTTGTCTCTGCATTGTTAGATATACGTTCAGTGCAGTTGACAGCCTCGACTAAGTTCCAGAGACAGTCTCAGGTCTCTCTAGTGTCTCGATTAGGGTTGAATAAAAAAGAAATGGTTGATATGTTTTGTTGATACAGGTGACACAGGTTTGCATTTTGGACATATTCAATCACTGTCACTGTCTCCAAAGTATCACAATAAATAAATACATTCATTTCTACATACAAATAATCTGCTTATTGTTTCTGCTCATGAAGACTAAACTGAGGCACAACAACAGAAAAAGTAGTTGTAAGTTATGCACTGCAGCTTTAAGGTAAATATGGGGAATTTTATTATAAAATGGATAAAAAAAGTTTTTTTTTCCTCTAACCCAGAGCTATTTTTCCCTTCAGTATTATCTTGCAAATAAATGTATACTTTTTTATTTCCTGTGTGATAAAGGTGAGGAAATGTACATTAATCTACTTTTGTTTCCCTGCCTGTATCTCTGGTGTTACATCTGTTGGCCGCTCCACTGAAGACCTCCAGGGGTTTTCGGGGGGAAAGCTGAAATGAATACTAAGTCAACATCCTGCTCTCACTAAGACTTCCTGCTCCGGGAGTGTGTGCGCGTCTGTGTGTGTGTGTGTGTGTGTGTGTGCGCTGCCCACGGAAAACGAAGTGAGAAGTCAATCATTCACCTTTCCTCGAAAGAGAGCAACAAATGAAAGTTCTTTTAAAAAAAGTGAAGAAAAAACATGTTGGCGGGAGAGAGTAAGGGTCAGGACTTAATGCCATTTCACTTCCTATCTCTGCTTTCAATTAAATCTCATTTCATGGACCAGTGTGACCACCTTTCCTCGAATTCTCCCTTCACAAACACTCTATCCATAGCTATTCTGACCTTTTTTTTTTTAATAACTGTAATAATAATGGTTTAAAAACAGCTAAATCCATCTACATGTAAGGTCTGACTCCTGCATGATCTATATTCCAGCGTTGTATGAAAATGACACCCACGTGTTGCTCAACATCAGGTTTCAACTTTGCAATGACACACAACTTCAGAAAAACCGGAGACAAATGTTTGTCCTTTTCCAAATGACCACATGCTGGTCACAGACAGGAAGCGTGGTGGTGGGGGGGGCTCATGTTTGCGTGGGTGCAAATGTGTGTGTGTGTGTGTGTGTCCTTGTTTGTGCGTCGCTGATCTTTTGCAAATGCTGTCCTCTCCCAGACGGTCATAAACTCAGACTAAACAGGAAAAGCATAGAGTTATAGACAGTTAATCCCCATTTTACAGACACACTCATACACACATGTTTGTGCTTCATTCACAGTGAGGATCCCTCGCCCCTTACCCTAACTCTGCAACCAGAGAAGAGACACTTTTGACCCCTCTCCACCCACATATAATTAATCTGGAGGCACAAAAAAACCTATTTGACCCATTTGATTTACTTACTTATCTCTGATGTACAGGACTTTGTTTCAGCTGCTGTTGTTTTTTTAAAGTGCTTTATAAATAAAGTTGGATTGGATAAAATGAAGATAACATCTTAACGCTTCTAAACTATGAAAAAGAAAACTGCTGACATCTCATAATGGATCCAAATGAGTACTTCCTTCATGGACACGTGACTTCACTTAAGTGTTGGGAACGGCTTTTCATAATTTCAAACACAGGTCCGTTGAGGTTTTTAAATATTGAAAATATTAACGAAACATTAAAACACTTTTATTTATCGCCTTGATCTCTGAATACAAGGTTTTCACTTTGGAAGACAAACGTTTAAATACAATATTTTCTTTCTTCTTTTGAAGTGAGAGGGAGCCACATGCGGCGCTAACATTAAAGGAATAATTCACCGATTTGCATTTAGCTTCGTATTAAACTGAGGTTGGGAAGCACAATTTTTTAAAAATACCCTATTCTAGTAATACAAAACTAAATGCTAATCGGTGAAGTATTCCTTTAACCATCACAACTAAGGGCCTAACCTTAACCTTTACCCAAACATAAACCCAATTCTAACTCTAACCCTAAAACCAGGTCTTAACCCCCCCACCCCCCCAAAAGCCCTTTAAAGATGTGAGGACCAGCCTCACTCTGTCTGATTTATATAATTTTTGGTCCTCACAAAGCCACAAATACGAGAACTCACACACTTGCACTCATAACATTAATGAACTGACAGTGTCTGCTCGAGGCTACAGCCATCATCGTCGCACTCTTTAGTGGAGATCGTCTAAAATACTGTCTCCCTGGAGGCCCAGCGATTCTCTTGACCCTCAAATTAATTTTGCAGCCCAGTGTGTCGTAAAAACCTTACGAGCGCTTACACTGGAGGATCATGGGAAGGCTGCAGCGGAAACATAATATTGACTTTACAGTCAAGTATTTCTCAATCAAGCCCGTCATCCGCCAGTGATCTGCCGAATCCTGCTCTCGTGGTAAAGTGTTTAAAGGTGCTAGAGACGTCTAATGTTGTCTGTCTTATGTCTATACTATGAGATGTCAGTACCACAAACCAAGTATGGTACATTTCCACAAACAGACCCGAGTTAACCTCTCACATGGTAAATCATGTCATGTAGAAAAAGTCAAGTTGTCCACACTGAATAAAATTCCCAAAATGGGAAAGAAAAGAGGAAGTGGATGAGACACAGAGAGGATGTGTGTGTGTGTGTGTGTGTGTGTGCAATAACTCCTGGATAAGTGGTTGAAGTGATTTAGCCGAGCTCAGACCAGCCAGCAGTAAATTTATCCTGCAATTGACAAAGTGAACCCCCACCCACCCCCGTCCCCCCTCTCTCTCTCACACACACACACAATGAGAGAGAGAGAGAGAGAGTCGGTCTTCACCTGACGAGGCAGTGATGAGGACTTACTGTTAAATCATCCACAAGCACCTCAGAGACAGACTTGTGTGTGTGTGCGTGTGATGGTTTATGATTTAAGTAGGAACTCATCTGTGTTAGCCTTGGTTTGTGCGTACAGTTCAGGCAACATCCAAGGCCTCTACACACACACACACACACACACACACACACACACACACACACACACACACACACACTCAAAAAGTGTCTCGGGGATGCGCTGGTGTTGGTAATGAAAACATGCCAGTGAGTAGATTTACAGGAGAGAGCAGCTTGACCTCTGGCCTTCAGAGATTTATCACATGGTAGAGCATCTAATCTTCTTCTTCTCACAAACACTGCATGTTCTTCACAGTGAGATGACATAGAATAGAATAGAATAGAATAGAATAGAATAGATTAGAATAGAATATGATTCTCCTTCCACTGCAGGAGTAAACAAGGAGGTGACGTTGTCCGTCTCTCTCTTGGTGAAGCCAGATTACTCAAAATCAGTTAAACCAAAGTCCATGAAATGTTGTGGAGGGATTAAGCCTGACAATACGAAGAAATAGTTTATATTACTGTTGTCAAACGATCAAAATATTTAACCGCGATTAATCGCATTAATGTCACAGTTAACTCGCGATTAATCGCACATTTTTATCTATTCTAAATGTCCCTTGATTTCTTTTTGTCCCATTATTTTTTCTCATTTGCGCACTGCTCTCGCCATCCATTCAAAACGTAGCGTTAGCCTTATACTCTCTGGGCGGCTCGCCAGCCTAAACGAGTGTGTGCAACGTGCCTGTTGTTTTGTTTCCAGTCTAGCTAGACCGTGTGGTGTTGTAGTTTTGCTAACGCTACTAGAAAAAAAACCGTTTGCTGGGCCAAAAAGAACGTTAATCTTGCGATAAAAAAATTGACGCCGTTAAAATGGGTTTGCGTTAATGCCGCTGATAACGAGTTAAACTGACAGCACTAGTTTATATATATATGGATAAATATTTCCTGGTTGGGGGGGCTACACATGGAAATTTGCTAGTAGCTAAAAACATTTTCACTGTTTAAAATTAGCATCTTTCTTTAAAAAAACAAAACATGTTGTTTGATTGTGCTTAAAAGCAACATTTTATCACAATTATGGATTCTACATCCAGAATTTTGATGAAATGTTCTTTTTATTACTGTAACACCGGCCTATTTTATAGGAAGAACGTCAGAGCGCACACACACACAACAGTTTGGATACAAATGTTGCTGTGATGAACATTAAAAGGTAGTTCACTGCTCTGACACTGAAGTAAGGAAAATAACTCAGAACTTAAACCATGATGCATCACATCTCCTCTTCCAGAAGAGGTTATAGATTATGTTTCACAGATCTGATCATTTATGAGACCAAAAGAGTCCAGAAGAAATACAAAATGGACGGTGAAGTGAGGTCGTTCTGGCGTCAACATCAACTTTCCAATCCTTAATTTAGTATATTCATAATAAAACGTTATAAAAGAGAAATACGGGTGATCACATACTATATATATTGTTATTCTTCAACCATATGTTCTATTAGTTGTATGTATTTATGTGCGGGTCTGTCTGTTGTTTTGTGTGTGTGTTTATTTATCAGGTCAGGAAATAACATCGTTCTCCAGACGCAGGCAGTGGGGGTCACAAGGGATTGTGGGTAATTGAAAATCCAGATGGACATGCATGAATTTCCCGGACGAAATTGTTACCACGGCGATGGCAACCGAACGCACGCGCCACAGCGTTAATATCGTTCATCTGCGTCTGTGCAGCTCTCTTATTCTTTCACTTTTCCTATTCTCTTCTCATTTTCCTCCTGATTTCTTCCCTCGTCTTGTGGTCTTTCTTGTTTTTCTTCCTTTCTTTCTTCACCTCCTGCCCTCTTTTATCCTCTCAGTTGACTTACGACTGACATAGGGGAGGCTGGAAACAGTGTGCAACTGGCTAAAGACCCGAGTGGGTGGATCCACTGGGACCAATCAACAAAATATGTACAAAAAGAACAGCCAATAATCGTGAGTAATACTTCGCCGTACACGGACGTGCAATTAATCAAGATGTTTCCTTCGGGGTAACGACTGCTTCGCAGTAGTCTGCAGAACACAGCGAGCCGGGGACAGACTGATGGAAGCTAGATTTGTTGCCGTTCGTCTCTCTGTTATAGATGAAGTTGGCTGTTGTGACTCAGATCCTTCAGATTAGTTAGTTTTACAGTCTGTTGACGGCAAACACAGTGGACACAATGACTAACACATGTTCACACTAACAAAACTACAAAACAGATGTTTAGACCTGGGTCACATCGTGTTCATGGAGTCAAGGGTATTTCACACTTGTGAAGCAGCTTCTTGAGTAACCGTGAGTTTCATTTTCACCAATTAAAATGTTTGTTAGGACAGGTTTTGGCATTAAGTACCAAAACATCTCTTAATATTACCATGATGATAAGTGCTTATTCTCCATTCATACCACCGCTTCAATCCTTTAGGCTGAAGCCAATCCCAGCTGATATACTGCGAGAAAGGCGGTGTATGCCCCGGACAAATCACCATCATCTATCACAGGGCTAAAACATACACCCCCATTACCACTGGTCAACAGAAAACAAACAATTTAAATGCAGGTAGAAATTGGGTTTTGAACAGTGAGAGGAATGTTTTAAATCAGCATTCATTCCCGGATTAAATGACTCTGCAATACACGCTGTTTTTTTTTTTTTTATCAACTTTGGCTCAGATGGTGGGAACGTAAATGTATTTTTTGGCATTCATCTTTCAGGTGTTTTTATTATAACTGAACGACACTCAATATTTTTTATCCGACTAAGACAGACAAGTCTGACTATACATGCGGAGGAGAAAATCGATTTATTGGCCGTGTACGTCTGGCTCCGCCTCCATAGGTGGTGCTGTATCTCTGTATAAACTAGTGTATATTGAATCAATTTCCAAACACCATGTTAATCGTGATACAACTAAGATATCCAGGTATGTTAGTCCAATTAAGCCTGGCTCAATTTAAGTCAGACTGAAATTGGACTTCTAACATGCATGTAAACGCTGAGATCCAGGCTGTTGTTTTCGACTTCCTCTTACTCCTTTTGTTTCCGGTGACCTAACATTGAATGAAGCTAGGGTGAAGAAAAACAGCACAGGCAATAGGAATGATGCAAATCATTCTTTTGAGGGTTCACCTGAGCTCACAAATCCCGCGTATCCCCACTCATTTTTGTGTAAAACAGAGACAAACCATTTACACACACATTCCCATCTATGGTCAGTTGACTTAAGCCCACTCTGAAAGTCTTTGGACCCTTGGTCAAAGCAGGATTCAAACAAGTTACCCTCTTGCTGTCAGGCAACTATGCTAACCACCAGACCACCCTGTGTTGCCTGGTGATAACTGTGTTGTTAAAACTAGATAAAAAAAAAAGTATTTCTTCTAACCTGTTCTTTCTTTTCAACATCTTCTCTGGCGTGGCTGTGTCTCACGATTGTTTTACTGTTGACATTTGGTCTTATCAGCTCTGCAGTTATCCATAAATCTCCTGGAGATGTGCTAAACTGTGCGAGAGGTGCTATAAAAAAAATAAATAAATAAAAGTTTGACTGATTGACGAACTGTCCGCCGACGTCTGGGTCCACATAAATGTCTCCTCACGCCACGAAAACATATCGATACTCAAAAAAAATAACTTTCCTTATTATTCCTTTGGCCTTTCACAGCGAGGTCAGACGGAAAAGCTTCACCGGGGAGTTTAATGTTTGTCTGTTTTGATTTAAATGGCCGTGGGTTTTAATATTTCAGAGACGTAAGTGACGGGCCGGCAGCCTGTTCAGCGACATCTGCACAGCGATATGAGGAGTGACACCTTGTGAGAGCGGAGTCAGCGCGGGATCCACTGTAGCGTGTCGTCAACAGAAGAACGACACGGGGCAGAGAAAATGAGCCGAATGAAGCTGTAGGACATGTTCCCTCACAGAGCAGCAGAGGAGTGTTTATCGAAATACCCGGCAACCACTCCATACACACAAAACATGTGTTTTCTCCATCTTTTTCTTAAAACTGGACCGGAGCTCTTTCTCTTTGCATATCACACATCCGAGCGTGTCAATCCCGGATCCGTCGAATAAAATAGAAAAAGGACTCGACGGAGTGAAAAGGTTTTGCACACGACATTAAACGATGGCAATTGAATTTGATGGAGCTGAACTACAGGTTGCTGACTCAGCGTTTTTTTTTTTTTTCCTCCACGAGTGCTGATGACTATTAGCTGGCCCTGCAGCTACCGCTAACTGCTTTGCTATGGGAAATGTTCAGGTTAGATTGGGCGTAGCTGAAATTTGTGTTTGGTGATATGGAATCCATTACTCTGTAATTCTGTGTGTGTGTGAGGTCTATTGTGCTTTATGGACGTATCCAGCCTTTTACTCTTAATGATAGCGGTGGCTTTAAACAAACTAAGTTATTCTAATTTGATGAGAACAAATAGGAGGAAGAGGGGGGGACAGGGGTGCGACTACAGCGCTCGTTCATGTTGTTTTTACTGAGGTTTAGACGCACGGTTGACAAAATTCTCCATTACACCCGCGCTCACATGCTCAGTGAGTCTGCATACCTGGTGTGTGTGTGTGTGTGTGTGGGTAAGAAAAGCAAGTGTGTGCGACTATATAGCATTCATTACTGCGGTGCTACAGACAAACTGCTCCCTAGATAGACATTGATTTTCACCCAATGGATCTCACTGTTAGCAAACCTAATAGCTTGGTGGGTAATGGGTACATGTTATGAATGAGCCCCTGTGGGGAGGAGAAGGAGAGGAGAGGAGAGGAGAGGAGAGGAGAGGAGAGGAGAGAAGAGGACTGGAGGACAGATATGTTAATACACAATGAGATGAGAGCAAGTTGAAACTAGGTACCATACCTAGTTTCAACTTGCTCCGTCTGGTCATAATTACTGAATCTGATTTGGAAGAAACAAATACATAAAATTTGCGACGGCCAGTTATGGTGACATGTTTACATGTTTGGTCAGTAAAATGTCGTAAAATGTAGAAATTACGAAATGTCTTGTTTTGTTTTTTAATTATTTCTTTGCTAAACGGAGCAAAGAATCCAGATACTATTCACACTTAAGAAGCTGAAAAACCAGGAAGCTTGTTTTAGTTATTGAAAAAAAAGTCTAAATAGTTGACGATTAATGGAATCATTGCTGCAGTCGTAGATGAGTCAGCAGAAAAAAGACACAAAAGGTGGTGTATATAGCTATCCCTACTCATTTTGATGATTAAATAATAGCAGTTAGTCATCATTAAAAGAAAATCTTTTCCTTTTTTTTATGAAAAATACCAAACATTTTGTGGTTTCAATCAATCAAACCATTCAAATTGTCCCCACAGCAAAATAAATTGAATGAGCAGGAGGCAGAAGACAATGAGAGGAGACTGAAGTACTCAAGTTATTAGGACAAAAGAGATCTTACAATGTCTCCTTCAGACTGTCCTCTGTCTGTGTTTGTCTATCAAGAACAATTAGTACATCTATCAAGGAGACAATCGGCAGATTGAGTGATAATTAAAATAGTAGCGATGAAGCAAAAATTGAAGAAGGCGTGATGACTCAAGAGATGGGAGCGCGATTAAAAAAAGAGAGAGGGCAGGGAAGCACTTGAGGAGAAAAGCAGAGAAGAGACTAAAACAAACCGAGGAGGTGGAGGAGGAGGGAAACCGAATAGATCACATGTGAGCTGAAAGGGGAGCTGCTATTTACCATTACCGCTAATAGGTTTCAAAAGGAAGCAAGTCATTAGCTAAATGGATAGGCCCTAAATGACACATTACCATGTTAAAGGCTGATTCCGCTCATTATTGGAGCCCGATTCCTCCATGCATCAACAGCTAGTGCTGTGGGCCAGTAGTACACATACACACACACAGACCTGCTGCCTCAGCATTATACAAAAGCAGTGAAAGACAAGGGAATAAAAGAAAAAGAAAAATCCCAACATGGACTTCTCATTATAATACACTATTGTGATCTGAAAACACATAAAACATCAGCAGTCTCACTTTTCTTTTGGAATATAAAAGGTTTTCCTCTTAGAAATCACTGAGCTAACTGCGTGTCGTGTTTTCATAAACGGCAAGGTCAAAGGTCAGGTCAACAACCAGGGTTGACCCAAGTGCTTTAAAAAAGTAGGCATCGGTATAGGAAGTAAAACAGTACATAGTAAAAGAATAAAATGGTAAAAATCTAAGTAGAAGTGTCCAAGGATGACTATTCTCACCATGAAGTGAAGGCCACGGAGAAGAAGTGGGTCTTTAAAGGAGATTTAAAATTCTATTACTACTGCTACTGCTGCTGAAGCCAGTTTGTTTGAAGTGGTTTTACAGAAGAAGAAAAAAAACAGGTTTTTGAGCAGAAAAAAAAGTGTGAAAGTTGGCTACGAAAAAACAATAAAAGAATTTTGAAATGTGAACTTCTCTACATCCACTTTCTACCACTTTATCCTCCATATGAGGGTCACCGGGGAGCAAATCCAGGCTGCCATAGGGCGAAAGGGGAGCCCTGGTCTGGACCAGTCCATCGCAGGGCAAACATACAAGACGGTTTAAAAACGGAGTCAAAATTAACCTTAACAGTTCAAATCAATCGACCTTGTAACTGTGAGAGAACAAGGCATCGCCACTTCATCACCATGTGGTCTGAAACTTCAGTATGAAACCAAATTTAAAAATAATGAACAGGGAATATGGGAACTACACTTCTCAAAAACATTAACAGCTGGGGGATTTCTGCTTGATGTTTGGTGATTTTATTTTGCTTTCAAAGAATTCAAACTTTGTTCATTTTCTTGTGAATTAAGTGAACGGCGAGAGGAAATATCACAGCCTTCAGATGACACACAGCTGTTAAGTGAGTAATGTAAAGACTTTGAATAACACCAAAGGAGCAGTCTTGTTGTTAACGCGTCCATTATACTGTACCTGTTATGTGGGTGGCACTGATGCAAAAGGCACAAATTACACAAACACTGGGACTCAGCGGTAGAAATATGCATGCACTTTAGAGACGGACCTCGCAGCCTGCAGCCTCTTTATACTGATTACAATTAATAATCATTTTTATTGCCTTTCCCCCTACTCAGCCTGACTCCTTTTCCAGATTTCACATGGCACGTTTGTCTACAGCGTCTTTAGCCGTTTAGTTACAAAAGGAGCTGGCCAATAAGTTCACGTAGGCCACCTGCAAATTAGCTCCACCAGGGTTCCTCTGTTTACCTTTAAGCTCCTCCTGAATGTGACTTCACACGGACGGAGGAGTAAACTAACGACAAAAACATTATTGAGGGGGTAATGAGTGAGAGGTTAGAGGGATGTAAGGCAGCAGAACACTGGCTACACAACGGAAGGGAGTTGTGGGACTGTATGGACCATGGATGTTGTCTTTAAGTCATTAAGCTAACGGGACATCTCAATTCAACTGAACAAAAGTGGTCTAATTTGGCTCTGATTTATTTTAAAGGGTTCAAAAATCAAGCGCTAGATACATTTGGCACGAGCTCTTTACAGTATCGTAACTATACAACGGTTTGTGCTATCAGAAGAATTTGAGGATTGATTAATCCGTCGATTATTTTCTCGAATTAACCAAGTAATGGTTTGGTCCATAAAATGTTGATCAGTGTCCAAAAAATGATTCATTTTGAATGATTTCTTTGTTATACGGAGCAAAGAAACCAGAAAAAATTCACATTTAAGAAGAGGAAAAATCAGAAAACTTACTTGAGTAAAAATGTAGTTAAGTCGTTTATTATTCACTGTGTTCTAATTTAAAATAATGATGGAGCATTAACTCTATGAGTCACTGATGAGAACTTGAAGAAATCATTTGTTTCCTTTTAACTGGCATGAACAGAGATGAAGCAAAATAAGGGGAAATAACCGGCAGCATTTAAAATACACCTCAACATCATAGCCTGAACCAAATCTAACCCGGTCCTGCACACGGATGTTACAGTAGCTATAGTAGAAGAGAATTAAAAAACAAACAAACAAACATAACAAAATAACAGATTCTCAGCCAGACAAAGACCCTCACAAGTAAAAACTAACACAAGTCTTTGTTTACGGGGTCCAAACAGGCAGAGGACAATGAGCTGGTTGAGTTGCTCGAAGACAGCAGTGGGCTCCTCGAGGAATAAATGTGCTGACGGACCACCCACCTCCCACCCACTGTCAGAACAAGCCTGCGGCTCAGCTGAATGCTTAGGTCGGCTTCTTCTGCGGGGCCAAGTAAGGTCAGCAGAAGAAGCAAAGTACAAGTCTCGCAGATATTGAAAACTAGGATTTGATGGTTTGATGGACAAATGTTTGTTTTTTTTCTTCCTCGAAGAGTCTTGAAACTTTCTAGCATAAAAACTGCAACTTATTATTTGACAATATTACATTTGTTCCTGGTTTGAAGAACCTTCAAGAGCAAATGTGGAGCCGATTCAGACACTTTATTCTCCACACGAGGGTCGCGGGAGGTCGCGGGAGGTCACGCGGCCAACATACGCAGACAAACGACCATTCACTCTCACATTCACACCTGTGGTCAATTTAGAGGGTTCAATTTTTGGTGGTGGAATTGTCAACCACTGTCTTTTTTGTGCTTTTTTCGGTTTGGTTTTGTACCGTTTGTTTTTAATTATTTACCCAAACACATACTACAGAGACAATGCCGAAGTCATTTAGAAGATGAATGTCCTCCTTCTGTGGTGATACTAGAAGCCAGTGGGACACTAAACAAGATCACAATGACCATTTGCCCAAGCTTAATAAACTTGTGTGTGCGTGGGTTTTCTCCAGGTTTCCTTGTTAGAGGCAAATTAGGCACCGTAGGTGTGTTTGTCTCTTTATGTGGTCCTGTGACGGACTGGTGACCTGTCCAGTGTGTGACGCCCGCCTTCCACCATACGCATATTGGCACTGGTGTCCCCCGCGACCCTCGTGTCGAGGATAAAGCGGCAAAAGATGAGTGAGTGAGACAGTTTCACGACGTCCCAGCCTTGACCAATCACAGAGCAGCAGCCCAAATTCCCACGTGTCGCTTGTATATTAAGGCAGGGGCTGAAAAGGCTCCGTGGTCCACATCCAAACATGAATACACCCACGAGAACAACACACACGCGCACACACACACACACACACACCAGCATTTTTCACATAATTCATCTCATGTCAGATGTGAACATTTGCTCTGCATTAGCCCCTGTGAGTTTGCCTTGGACCAGAATAATGGAAATACAAAAAAATATAATGGAAATGTGAAATTACATACAGAATATCTCCCCCCTTCACTGTACACACACACACACACACACACACACACACACACACGCTACTGATGAGAAAAACCACTGGAATAATGGAAAAGCTAAAATGTATGTACACAACACAGGCCTCTGTTTCTCTCCTTCATTCTTGTTCTGCCTGTGTTAGTTTGCTTCTTTGTCACACACACACACACACAGAGTAAGGTGTGTGTGTGTGTGTAAATGTTAAATCCATAGCTAACCAGGCCAGTCTAATAGACTCTTATTCCTCTGATGCTTTATCACCTCAATCACACAAACATTCAGCCCGAAAATAATGGCCTTTCTGTTTGCCACCTCTCTTTCTCCGTGTGTGTGTGTGTGTGTGTGTGTGTGTTTCCATCTCGGAGCTCTGCCGCGTGTGTGCACTGCATACAGATCCGTCACTAAAGCCAGAAATGACAATCATCGAGTGAGAAGGCACTATGGTAACCAAGTATAGGTTGACCACTTCCTTGCATTCTGATTGAAAAGTGCTTTTCCGTCAACATTTCACTGGTCTTTGTGTCAAACAGTTCAACTCTGTGTCAATACAAAAAAGGCATTTATTCAGTTTTCTGTTTAACTGCAGCAGTGATTGCTGAAAATGTTGAAAATAATTTTATTTCAGGCCGACTTATACAGTCATTTTAATGTTAAAGACACTGCCTGTAACATTTATGGAGGGGTTTATCGGCAGAAATAGATCATACTATCCATAAGTATGACGGCATAAGTGTTTAAGAAAAGAAAATCCTTTGGTTTTTGTGGTCTAAGTATACGCTTATGTACTTGAGGTAAGGGCCTCGCATTATGGAGGCCAGAAGTCAGAAAGGAAACAAGATATATATCGTCTAAGCTCAGGTCACTATTGTTGATTTACAGAGATGCAAATGGACCCTCCTTAGTGAGCAGGATTCAGTGTCACATGACCATGAGTGGGCCTACGCAATCACATGACCTCTCACTCGCCACCTCGCTGCCACACAGGTTAGCTTGCGTGCGGTTATGCTAATAGGGTGAAAACATGGAGGTACCAGCCCCCGCAACTATAAGTCTTTGAAGTCTTTGTTTTATTATGTGCCATTGCTTGTATGAGTTACCATCTGTTTACCCAGAGTTCCATGTTTCTGCACCGTAGTTCAGTTATAAGTATGATTTAAATAGATTTGTATCTACAATCTGTGCTATTGCATGTATAAATGACTTTGTAGTTCTATAAACATGTCATAATTAATTCAAAACCGTCCCGTTTAAACCTATAAATTCATACAACTTATGGAGTTTTTTTGTCTCTACAGATGCTCAGTGTTTGCTCATTTTGTGAAATGTTGTTTCTGCCTTACAATACACTGCCATGAAGTTATGTATGTCGTGGTTTGGTACAAATAAAATGTAATTGAATTCAAGTCTTTCCATTTTTACTTGAATGCTATTAAGAGCTGCTTTCCTGAAACATTGACATCATTTGTAAGCAACAATTCACCAATAAAGTCACAATTTTAAAGTCAAAATCCCAAAAAACATATATTCAGATAGAGAGAAGAGAAGGGGAAGGAAACTTGCAGATTAGAGGAATCACCTACACAACTAAAGAAGCCTCTTGGCTGAAAAGTGCAACATCCTCCCTCTTAACTCGAGCAGATCCAGGTTGCCTGCAGCCAAACTCCAGAAGAAAGTGGGCGCTTACTATGCTCATGAAGAGGAACATCTCCACCCATGTTATGCCACTGCATAAATCAGGGAAGAGGAAGGAGGAAATTGCAGAGAGGGAGTGAGTGTGAGAGTAGTTTGTAAGAAGAGAAGTCTGTATTGCTGGTATGTGAAGGACACTGTAAGATGTCACTGATTCTTACGCCGCACAGGTCATGATAACATGAGGGTGAAGGACCATGAGCCTGACAGGTCAATAGTTCATGAGTGTGAGAGGTTAATGACACAAACTCCTCACAGATGGACACGAGTAACGGAGCAACAGCAAACCTTTAAAGGCATCTTTCAAATAAAAATGCTGGATCCATCTTCTGAGGCTCTTGTTTTAGCCTAACTTCAGTTGTTGGGACCAATTTACATCCAATGTCTATGTCTATGACTATATCTACTACAGCTGTGAAAAGATGATAGCTAGGGCAAAGGGCAAAGGCTGGCATTTAGTCCTCTACTTACAGGAAAAAGGGTTTATCCCCTCTCCTGACTGGTTCTTGTGAAGTGCGGCAGACGCTGACGTACAGATGTTTCATCCAATCAAGTGTCAAGTATTTTTGTTTTGAAGGCGACCGCTCCCTCCTCCGAACACTTTCCAATAAAGCTTCTACAGATGGTTTCCGCGCGTCAAACCATCTGGCACGTCAGGTTACCTTCCAACAATGTCTCTCTGTGTTCTTACATACACACAAACACACAGAGAGGGAGAGAGCGGGAGAGGGAGAAAGCCATGTTGTGACCATATGTTAAACAAGGATGTTGTGGGAGAGGTAATTGATCATCTCTAGCAGACGGTATTAATCTATACACAACTTTAAAGGAACCTCAGTCTAACAAGAAACCACAGCTCAGACATTCTGCCCACAGAAGCCCACGGCAGAATCACCAACAAAATCTATTTGATGCTAGAGTTTGTTTGTTGAGTTTGATACTGCCTGGTTTTTTCGTTTGTTTTTCTGGCAAGAAAATATTCTCCAATAATCTCAAAGAACAACAGTTAAATGTTACAAGCGTTTAAGAGAAAATGTGACAACCAAAAACTACAATGTACTCGAAAGTATAGTATACAGATCATAACATGTGCAGCACATGTGTACAGAGTACGTCATAGGAGATGAGTTTTTATTAAGGGTTAAATCACAATCAAACAATTAACTGCAGATTAAGCGTTTAAGTTGTACAGTGAAACCAATGGTTGTACCTACAGCGTTGTGTTTGGGTGTTCTTCTCTGCTCCATCAGTCTCCAGGGAATCATCATTTGTGACGTTGCCAAAATACTCAACACTCTGAAGTTTGACTTCCTTTTCCTCTGCTGTGGCAACATTTAGTGAGATTGTGTGTCTGTATCTCAGAAGGCAACGAGTAAAGGGTGAAAGAGTGAAGAAACATCTGGGCCATGGCCAGTTGTTCTTGATTTACATCTCTTGGCAAGACTGTGGTCATCGGGTCGGGTCATGATTAACAATTTTAAGACATCCACCAATGTCTAATGGAAATTAACATCCATTCATTGGCTTAAAAATCATATAAATCATTTAGACCCCAGTACTTCATGTCTGCACTTCTGACCTACAAGTATTATTTATTGTGAGCCTAATACAACTGACCAGAACTCAGCAAACTGACAAATACTTCCCAAAGTCTAGCTCGGAAGAAAAAAAAATAAAAAATCACACAAGCCAAACACAACAAACTAAAAAATCCCAAACAGAGCCGGGGGTTGTCTGTCTAGCTTTATGGCTGTCTTTGAACTGCCTGTGTCAGACATATCTCCAGTAAAAGACAGCTTGCTCTCTCTGTATGTTCACTGTGGATAAACAGGGGTTTTTGAACTGAAGTGATTTGAGCTGGAACAAAACAATAAGACCTCCAGGAGTCAAACGGCGAAGGGGTGTAGCAAGACAAACAAACACAGGGCAGACGTTGAGCTCAGCAATGGCTGCAGAGGTTGTCAGTGGGCTCCCCGACACAAAGATGAAAGAGGGACAGACAGACAGAGAGAGCGAGAGAGTGGAGAAGAGGGGGAGAAAGAAGGGGAAATCATAGGCACAGATGGGAGAGGAGGGTTAAGAAAAAGTCAAACAGTAAAGCAGAGATGTGCAAGTCCAACAGTTAGTATCAAATTTCATATCATATCAACGAGCCTAAACTACTACTGACTGTTTTTAAAGGTCCAGTGTATAAGATTTAGGCAGGTTTATTGGTAGAAGTGTATAATTGCTTTTATACACTTCTACATTTGCCTTAGAATGAGCCTTTTTTTAATGGATCTTTGGCAAATGCCATAAAAGCAGCCATATTTCTATTCATCCATCCATCTTCTACCGCTTTATCCTCCACATGAGGGTCGTGCGGGGCTCTGGTGTCAAACTCAGTTGACATAGGGCAAAAGGCGGGGGTACACCCTGGACACGTCGCCAGTCCACCACATCCATCCATCAATCCACTCTCAGACTCCAATCGTCAAATTTGCCTAACTTTCAATTTTGGGACTATGGGAGGAAACCGTAGAACGCGTGCTAAGAGTGCTAATACACCAATCGTGTGGTCCACCATCTTTCTACAGAAGCTCTAATAAACAAACCAGCCAAAGTATGTTATTATACTATTAAATGTCTAAGTTTGAGGCAGAAGAAGAAAAAAAACCCTCCTTTCTGGTATGTGAAGGCCATCATAGTTCCCTGATGTGCTTGATTCGCGAGTCCTCAGTTTGTTGAAATGGGAAATCTCACCATTACATGTCAGTACCTAGCTGTTATATAATTGCTCTCCTCGTCAATCCAACAAATGAACCGGCATGGACTTTGACATGTGTCTGTTGTGTGGAGCCCAAAGGACCAGTTTTAGCCTTACTTGGGTCAGACTGGACATATCAGTGTAAAAGTAATTCGACTTTCCGATTGCATTGCCTAGGTGTCTTAGTCCAACTTTGAGAAACTCAATTTAGTGCAATTTCAGTCGGACTAAAATGTCAACGTATATTTTAAAAGTGCAGTTTTAGTCACATCACAGCAATATATATATATTTTTTTCTACTAATTCTTACACTGCTTAGTATGAGTAACATTTATTAATAAGTATGTCAGCAAGATAATAAGAAGAAGTATGAGGTGAAGGGACAACAAGAAGAAAATTATATGTATAAAATGACCAGAACATATTGAGAAGCTACGGAATAAATGGAGAGACAGAAAGAGGCGACAGGAAAGAAATCAGTGGGCAAGAAGGGATGTGAGATTATGAGTGGCGGAGGAGGGGAAGGTGTCTGAAACTGTGTGTGTGTGTGTGTGTGTGTGTGTGTGTGTGTGTGTGTGTGTGTGTGTAGGGGCTCATTATTGACACCATGTGTTACCACAGGAAGCTCCTTGGGGAGGCACCCTGATAGATCAGAGAGCGGAGATGAGGGAACAAAAAGAGAGATGAAGAAACAGAGGTCGCTCCCAAGTCTTCTTAGCTGCAGATGTGCATGTGTGTGCGCGTGTGTGTGTGTGTGAGTGTGTGTAAGGGTCAGTAGCCCCTGTTTGAGCAGCTGTATGTCTTTATGTCAAGCCTGCAGAGTTTTAGCCACAAGGCCATACATGTGAATTCCCATGTTGAACTTATACTCCCCATCTACCAAAATATTAGGGACAGAGATATTCAGAAAGAACACTGATTCACCTGGTGTGACTTTTAGACTAGTACCAAATGTTCCAACCAAAAAAAAACCATGGTAAATACTGACTTTTGCAGGGAAAAAGTTCCTCTAGACACAAAACAATCACCTTAGTGTAAAGCAGTGGTTCTCAAACTTTTCACAGTGCCGTACCCCTTCAGACATTTGACATCCAGCCATGTACCGACTACTCCTGTGTACACACAGCACTCACCAAATAAAGAACCCCAGTGTGGGAATCACTGTTGTATATTACAATGAATTGATACAATAACATTCTTAACAACAAAAACATTTTTCCAGTTTTGGGGATCAATAGTCTATCTGTCTGTCTACTCAGTTATCAGAGAGTTAACTGGCAAACATAATAAAACAGGATTAAATCCAAACGTAGACGTTGGTATTTGATTCGGAAATGTTCTGTTTCATATTTTAATATAAATTTAGCTGAATTACTTCCCATTTGTCAAATTTGCAAATTCATGTGATCATTATTGAGCTGAATGTAACCAATTAAACAAAGTTTTGCTGTCGGGGCAACCTATTAAATAATTTTTATGTCCTTTGCTACAAAATCCATATCACAACCTTGTTTATTTCTTTTATGTGCAGTAAATCGTCTGTGTGCAGTAGGTGGTGCAAACACGCATACACAACCTGCATGAACTCTCTCTCTCACACTCAGACACACACACACACACACACAATTACCAATTTATCAACTCATGCCCCGTTTCTTTCGGTGTCTAAGTCCACAGAAGAATGGAGCGGGGCAGAGCAGCTATTGTGTCCCTGGTAGAATTAACTATTGATTTTCTCCTCAGCATTATCAATGCTGTTCTGACAACAAAACAGCCAGGAAACACTCACACTCATGGGCGTACACACACACACACACACACACAAACACACCGCCATGCACAGACCTAGATTTCGTTCAGTGGGAGATGTTGCTTCGCAGGAGGCAGCAAAGCCCCGCGGGGGGGCACAAGTCAAAATATTAGCGTGATAACACTGTCAGTGTACACGAACAAACAAAGTGAATCCCATATTTTAAGTCTTTTCAGACGTGTCAGAATGCACAGTGTGTCAGGAAACATACGGCCGTGTTCACATAGTGAATGTTCACGTATTGTTACCATATTTAGCAGCGCGAGCAGTGTTATTTTAAGATTCGATTAACTGACATGCGTTTGTGTAATTACCGGTAAATAAATGTCACAAGGATGAAGGTTTTTCAAAAGCAGAGAAGCTCTTTGTTGTCAAAAAAATGTCATTACTTTCTCCAGTTGGGTGTATTCTTATATTAAAATGGAAAAACTTAACAGAAATAATGCTTTTTAAAGTCTTTTCACTCTACCGCATAGCATACTTCCCAACAAAACTGAACACACTTGTGTAAAATTAACTTTACTGGGCTTTAGAAGCAGCAAAACCAATCTCATCACAGACTCTCTGTCCATAGCGGGCAAGGGGCTATGTGAAAAAATGTAAAATTCTTTTAAAAAGACCCCCAAAAACTGTAGTTACTTTGCTTTTGGCAAGTGTCTATATCACTTTATCATTTTAAAATATAAAAAATGTCTTATGTAAGCTTATTATAATCAAGAAGACTCAGAATGACTGTAATGAAGGTTCTTGTCACTTCAAAATAAATACTGATTTTCCCCATTTACGATTATACAGATAATCAAAATTCACAAGATCTCCTATCTTAATTGTGATGCACATTAAAATCACATATCGTCCAATATACATCAGTTCACATCTTTACACAGTTCTTACTCCATTTACTCTCACTCAGTATGTTGACATGACATTAGCAAAAAAAAAAACTACTAATAATTGTGTTAGCCCGACAAAAACCGAGCTTGTAAGATTCATGAAAACACGGTTGAAACAACACATCCAGATAATGCGTTTTGGAGTCAAATTACTACTTTATGTTAACGTTCAGATGGACAAAAGTATGATTTAATCTGGCCTGGGTGCTCTGCGTAAAAGGCTAAAAGTCATAAAAAGAAGTAGCTACAACACCAATATGGATAATTTGGACTTTTTGAAAAAGAGTCTCTAGAAGGCTCTGAATACTCGCGAAATATAGCGACAAAGTTGGCAACACTGGAGCCGCAAGCTACACCGGAAACTGCCTATTACTAACGAGCTGAAAGGAGGCATATCGCCACCTAGTGTAGCGGAGGCTGAGACTTAGAGTCACTAGATTGATTCGGCACACGTATCATGAAGTGCTTGTGTAGTGTGAAGAAGGACAGTAGTCCAACTGAACAGCACGGCATCAAGCTAAACCCAAAGTTCAAACGTCGTCAGTGCACACTTTACATTTTGTAAATCAGCAGGTACCATTTAGCTGCGAGCCAGCGTCCTGACCTACTTCTGCCCTCACACTTTGACAAGAGTCAAGGAGAAAATTAACCAACTGAAATTCAGAAATGTCAGAGTCGCTCAAGCCTGTCCCTTCTTCACCTTCCGCTGCCTTTCTCATTGACGGCAAGGATACGGCACCTTTTCAACTTAGCGCCTGGTTAAATTTAGCTCCCGCAGGATTCCTCTAAAGAGCGCACACACACACACACACACCTGTTGGTGTCCATGTGATGTATGTTTTGACACAACGTCCTTGATTAAAACCTGGCTGCCTTAAAACCTTGAACGACAACTTCACAAACACAGTGTGACACACAAGCATAATACCGGGCATACAAAACATAAATGAGCCCAATCTCATATATTAAATCTGACAAAAATAAATTCAATTTACTGAACACAAGCAGAGGCGTGTGGACGCCGCGTGCCAGGTTGAATGTTAAACATCACATCACAAGCGCGCACAGGAACAAGACAGACTCTTGGCCAAATCAATGATGAAGGATTAGATGTTCACTTTTATCATTTAATCAGGTAGTGCACTTCAGTTCCCCTTTATATGCACACTTAACACAGATTTAGAGATTTATTACACATCTACATGCTCTTGTTCTTGCATCAGCACGGCGATCGGTAACACATTTGTCCACAACAGGAGCAAACGCCTTCTGACATGCAGACGGAAGAAAGACAGAGGAACTAAAGAACCCGCAAGACTTCGAATTAGTGGACAAACTACAGATCATGTTGCCAACTGCAGTGAATGACAAGAACAAACATGCACGGACAATTATGATAATCTCATTTCCAGCTTGTCAAATGTGATTAGGAAAATCATATAGCACTGGCTTGATTAGATCAAAAAAAAAAAACCTTGGGTATAGTGGAGATTGTGATAAGAAGTGCTCAGCATTTTGTGATGTTGTGTGATACAGAATGGTTCAGTGTAATTCCATTACATAGTTCTAGCACGACTCGGCTCAACAGACTGTTGGTCACTGATGGGTCAGAAAGTGTCGTCACTGGAAGAGTCAGGAGCACGACGTTCAAACACAAGAATCAAACTGAACAATGCCCAACTGTAGACCAGTTAAAATGACTGAAAACATAGCAAAGGAAATGTCTAAAATGGCAGCATTTAACAGAGGAGTCTGGTGTATTTAGAGACAGTGCTGCTGAAGACCGTGCTCCGGTCACCCAGGAAGTACTGAGCTCATCTTTTTAATGATTCAGTACAACGAAAACAAATGCTTTACAAGTCACGAGTTGGTGAGTTCCTGTCGTGTATGAAACGATGTCGATCTAGAACTATATGATGGAAAAGCGCCAAAAATAATCGGTACTTTTACTACGAACAGAGTTGAAATGATACTCAACATCAATGTTGGTTTGATATTGGTCAAGAAAAGCATCTTAACAGAGTCATAATATTTATTTACTTACATACTTCTTCATTTCTTACACAGTTGGAGAGCATTATTATTCAGTTGCAATGCATCAGCACATGTTATCAGCTCAGTAGTTTAAAAGATGTCAAAATAGCTGCATCAGTCTGAAAACAATATCACAAGTTTGTGATATCAGTGTCTGTCTCCGATAAGAGTAGTGCTGATGAGAGTCTGAGACGTTTCTTTTATTTTGAAAACAAATATGTCAGTAGTTATTCTATATTAGCTTTTTTAAAAATGATGTGTATATTTATCTGCATATTCTAACAAAACTACATATCATGTCTGCCTCCTTCCCATCTCCTCTTATCACTGTCCTTCCCTCCTTCCTTCCTTCCCTCTTTTCTTTCCTTCCTTCCTCTCTCTCTCTAGGACACATTGATTATGTTCACTGACTGTGGCTCCCAGTCTGAGAGAAAAAAAACTTTCCCTCTCGTGTATTCCATCAAATCCATTCAGCTAAGCTTGATCGCGTTCACATTAACATAGCAGACTCAGAGATCAACATATTTTTCCCACATTGGGACGAAATCACCTGGTAAAAATGTGGATTTCTCTGACGGCGTTCACTGTGACACCTCTGGTGACTTAAATCCACATTAACATAAAACAAATATATACATTAGTAGCTTCTCTGAGGACACCTTTTTATGTAAAAACAATGACGTTATCAGCAAAGATGCTCACAAGAAGAGACAAAAGGAGAAATCAATCATTTTTCTCACTCGCCCTGATGTTTACTTTTTTAATGATGCTCTACGACGGTGACATTCTGAATAATTCACATGGATTTGCTAAATGAGATGTTGATTCTTAGCCGGATTAGAACCCTTATCTGGATTCTATGCACACACAGTTGTCTCATGTGAGTTCACATCTTCACACCGATTCATGCAAATCAGGCTTGTATCATTCACTTTAATACACACACACACACACACAGACTGCAACAAGTCAACTTCTTCTTTTTTTTGGCAACTTTTCCAATTTCCTCTGGCGGCGGCCGCACATTCTTGACATTTTACTACGCGTTTATCAATAGTTGTTTGTCTTGGCTGTAGCAAGTCCAATATGTCATAGTGACAGTTCAAAACTTAGATTGTACAAATGATCCTATACATATATATATACTGTATATATACTGTGTGTATATATATATATATATATATATATATATATATATACATACATACATATATATATATACATATATATATGTGTATATGTGTGAATAAATGAGAACATGAAGCAAAAATCATTCATGCTGGGAAAACAATGTTTTGTTTTGTCTGCTGCTCGTTGCACTGGGGCTTTTTTTCTGTGTCTGGATGATGCTGCAGAAATAATATTAGTGGAACCTCTTTCTGGCAAGAAACCAATATGACAATGACTCAGTTTAATTTAGGACTGTACGTGGTCTTATGCTTTACATTACAGAGGAAATTCACTCATTCATGCCAAGTGGCAACTCGTCATGGTGCCATTTTGAAGTTCTACAACTGTGGTGTCCACCCAAATGCGCCGTACTTTATCATCTACTTTCCTCTAAATGGGGAACATCATTTACAAAATTGACATCATATTCTATTGGAAAGGACTGACACCATTAACTCCATGGGAAAATGTTTATCGACTTTATAAATCGATTGAGAAGTAGAAGCTCATTTACCCATTGAGCTTTTATTCAAAGTGAGTTCTTTCTGCAGCCATGCAGAGTCACCCCCTGCTGGTTATTCGATATATTCCTACTTCCTGATTGACTTCACAGAGGAGAGCGGAAGAGTCTAACCATTTTTTTTTTTTAAATCTGCAACATGCAAACTGCAGGTCCTAGAATCAAACTGGCAACTTAGTCAGCCACAGATTACGATTACGAACTACTCCTGAATTAGGAATAATTTAGCTATCAGTTAAAGCAATGAGAAAGATCACGTTAAGACACAAAACTAAAGATAAAAAGGAAGAAAATCTCTCCTGGAATCAAACAAAAGTGGGGAAAATCTTTCTAATGTGGCATCTCATTGCTCCGATCAAAACAACGTTGTTTCCTTTCTCAAAATTGTCATTCTCTGCTGATTGACCAATCGATTACTCGGCTAATTGTTGTCAGTTCAAACTCAGTGTACGAATCAGTTCTGCAATAACGAAAGCTGATTAGACTCCTGCGGGGTTCCACAGTGTGTATAGATCTGTCGATTTTAAAAGCTTCCCATCTCTGTTCACGTTGTTGCCGCGTACACGTGCATTCCCCTCGATGTCGCTCATCCTGCTGCTTCATCCAAACGCCCTCGCTCTCGTGTCCTCTGAACTTTCCATCCACCCGTTCTCTGCTGCTGTTGTTTCCTCCAATGCCAAAGAGCTCCTCAACCTTCCTGCTCTCTATTTCAGCCCTCCTCCTCCTCCTCCTCCTGTTCTCTTTCTGATTATCTCCTGATGTCTCTCTGAGCGCCGTCCCTGATAGAGAGCACGCCTGGTTGACACGCCTGGTAATGAGGCTCCTCACACAGATGGCCTCTCCTGCCCGCTTCTACTCACTTTCACTTTTTTTCACTCTTGCACACACAAGTCGGCATGCATCCTGACGGCAGCACCCCCTCCCATCCCATCTCTGCAAGGGTCTAAAGCACTCCATGGGTTAAACAGTAGCTGGAGATGTTTTTGAAGTGGATAAACACGGAAAAAAATAGCACAACAAGGACTAGATTTGTCTCATCTTCCAAACAATTGAAAATGCTAAACCATGGCTCTACAGAAACACACACAAACAATCTCTGAAATCTCTGAAGCAACACTAAACTTTAGTGTTTAGTAAACACAAAGCAGAGGCATACATACGCAGGACATTGGTACGCTGGTTAGTTGTAGCACTGCTCTTTTTGTTTAATAAACGGGCCGCTCCAGTTTGACTGTAGTCGGGCTAACGGAACTAGCGCAGCTAATAGCGCTAACGGAGCTAACTGGTAAATACTGCCAAACCACCGACATGATGAGCTAACGTTAGCTCCTTGTCTACAGGTGTCAGGTGGTAAGTTCTTCTTCACACCTCTAAAACAGCACAGCGCAGCTATGAGCAGCATAAAGAACCGTGTGACCTGTGTCAAATTCCCATTTTGGATTAAATAATTATGTGAAAAATATCGTTCCCTCTGATACCGCAAATCATATCGTAATCGCAATTACATATTTATTCAAAATCGTTCAGCCCAAGTAAACAGAGCTAAACAAACATATGTACTGTATGTTATTATTAGTAGTTGCAGGTAAATGTACAAATGTATCATTCAATTCTGACTGTCACAGTGACTGACATGTGACGTGCATTGATTTGGAAATATGACTCATTGGTTATATCGTTCAATTTTGCTTTAAGAAGGAAAATAATACAACAATCATCCATACTAACAACGCTTCAAATCAGCACCCATGTATCATGATACAACTGAATTGTGACAAAACCATATCATCCCAGCCGTGTTTCTTTGTATATAATCTTCCAGAAATGTCCGACATCATTTTCTCACTAAATGGGACAACTTGCCTTACATCTCAGTGTTTTTTTTTTCCTGCTCCGCGTCGTATTGATTTTGTTTCCCCCGTCAATCCCCGCGTCTCTGCCGAGGCCCTTTGTTGTTCATTTTTCACCGCTGACTGTGTCATGGCCCCACCACACACAGCAGCTCATAATTAATCTTTCACAGCCTCACAAATAACAAAGTTAAAGAGCAGCACGGCATTGCATGATTCAGTTTGATCCTTAAAGGGTTGGTTGACCTAGAATAATATAAAAAAAAACACACCACATTTTCTCATGTACCCCTGGTGGTATCCAGACTGCAGATTGATGTGGTTTTAATTGTCTGGGTTTTGAGATATCCATCTTTGATTTTTGACTGCACAACAGTACAAGGGGGATTAAGTGGATTTTGTTTGTGTTGCTCAATGCGTTGAAAGAATATTAATCCCGGAAAAACTGCAACCCTCACTTGCTCTGGGCAAACCACAAAAGACAAAGTGATGTTTTCATACTAGGGACCATCAGGAGTGAGTGTACAGTGAGGTCTGTGGGTTATACACAGAACACTAAAACACAAACTATTAAATACAACTGCCTGAAGCCTTCCCTAACACATGTAAATGCACACCTCACATAACGTATCTCACATCATTCTGAAAGTACAGCGAGGGACAGGATGAAAGACAGGACCCCCCCACATGCATGGGTAAACATAGTTCAGACTAAATGAGAGTGCACACGACATAATCACATCTCACTTTGGCTAAGCAGCAACTTCAAAAAGGGCCGACCTACAGCTCAGCTTATGCCAACGTCTGTCGTGGTCAAGTTCAGTCGCTTAATTTGGTTTAAGAGTCTAAAAATAACCTCCTCTGTGAGGAGTGTTGGTCTCAAAAGTTATTCTAATATTAACGCAATAAATAAAAATTGTCTAAATGAGACCCTAGTTCCCTCACACACTTGGACAACAGGAGGGTTTTAAGGAGAGGAGCATTCTTACCATTAATTCTTAGACACTGGCCTATTCCAACTTTAGTCAGATTATGGAGACATGTATGACATTATCGGCCTACACTATGTAAACTCTCAAATAACATAATGAATATAGGTTTCAGTGGCAGAAATTGAAAAGAAATCTTAAAAAATAAGCCATCAGGCTCATCATTATTGTGCATGTAGTAGAAGAGCTTACGATGACAGATGA
This sequence comes from Solea senegalensis, assembly GCF_019176455.1. Taxonomy (NCBI): domain Eukaryota; kingdom Metazoa; phylum Chordata; class Actinopteri; order Pleuronectiformes; family Soleidae; genus Solea; species Solea senegalensis. The sequence goes on along the minus strand of NC_058037.1, from coordinate 17,545,556 downwards.
AACGGAGCAATACCACCAAAAATTGTGGGGGCAGTATAGAGTCCATAGTCCAATCAGTCAGGAAAACGACCAAAGAGTAATATTCTCCACTAATGGGACGACTTACATTCAGTGTTCATACATTCCACCGCTGCAAAATCGGCTTGTGTTTGGGGCTATTTCGAATCAAACACAATAAAATAACTTAATAACAGCACTCAGCACTGCCCTCTAGAGGAAATATTGTGTAACATCCATACCAAAGCAAAAGATGGAACGACATCCTTTCTGGTATGTTTAGGCCACCGTAGTTCCCTCACACACACACACACACACTTGGGAAAAGGAGATTGTGCCACTCTGCATTCTCACCATAATAGTGGACGTCACTGATTCTCAGACACTGGACATGGCCTACTACAACTTTCAGTCAGGTTATACAGACATGGATATTGGACAAGTTTGTTCAAATACCAGGGCTACGAGTTGGCGACCAATCCAAGATGGCGGCCTTCCTGGAAGATTTGCATTAATTGATTTTTTAATAATCACGTGTACCAACTTTCACTCCTCTCTAATAATGCCCGAGTTAATTGTCAGACTACTAGCATGTATGTCAATCTTTTTCTAATATATTTATAACCAAAAGCATCACAAACAACAAAACAAACTTGCCAGAAATCCCTCCATATGTTTCTTGTCGCATTTTTTCCTATTCATTTTAATAAAACAAACAAAAATGAGTTGTTTAGAGCAGGCACACGTTGCTCTGTGAGTAATGTGAGCACAGCTGCAGCTCATTAACTGATTGTCTGATGAAGGCTAATGACAGCCGTGAGTGAAAAGACCCTGCGCAGCAACAGTTTGTCCCGCTGTACTCACCTCTCTGCTGAGCACCGCACCACTGACACAGCATCGCGCTGAGAAGCGGGACCAGGAGTTTCTCCATCTCTGCTGCTGCTGCTGCTGGAGTTTGGTTGGAGTCCCCTGCGCGCGCGCTCTGTCGTGCTCTCGCGCGGGCGGCGTGTGGAGTTTGATGTCGGTCGAAAAAGTTTCCCAGGAGTTGACCCAAACTTTCTCTCTCCCTCTGTCTCTCTTTCCCTCCCTCTCACTCAGAATACTCCTCCTTCTCCCCTTTCTTCTCCTCTTCCTCCTCCTCTTCCTCCCCTGTGACCATGGTCAGAGCTTTAGATAGATAGACAGACAGACAGACAGATAGACTCACGTCATCATGTATGTGATATTACATATTAAAGGTCCAGTCTGTAGAAATTAGTGATATCTACAAATTGGCTTTTCAGCAGTGTTGTAATGTAACAAGGTACAAATATTTAGTTACTGTACTTCAGTACTTCAGTACTCCTCTAACTACCTTTGTTACTCATTACTACCAAATAAAATCAGAAGAAGAAGAAGAGTTGGTATTAAGGTCTGCTTTACACTACTACTAGTTTTCATCCATTCATACACTTCAACACAGGGTGTCTTGCTCAAGGACACGTATAGAATAGCAGAGCCAGGAATTGAACCCACAACCTTCCAGTTGAAAGACAACTCGCCCTACCACTGATGAATCCTAACGCCTCACTTTTTTTATACATTTACTTTTACTTCAAAACTTAAGTGCATTTTATTTCAGAAAATGACTTTTTATTACTTATGTACAATAAAATGTCATAGACTTTAAGACTTTTACTTAAGTAATATTATTTATTTATTTTTAAAAAATGACTTTAACTTCTACCAAAGTCATTTTCTGGTTAAGAAACTTGTACTTTTACTAAGTATCACTTTAAGGTACTTTATACAAGACTGGTTTTCAGTATGGATCAGGTAGCTACTCACGCACTCCTCCCTTTCCCATGAGCATCAAGGAACTACGGTGGCCTTCATGTACCAAAAAGGATGTAGTTGTATTGTATTGACCATGTAGGCTCCTGGAGAAACATGGCAGTAACAGATGCAAGGCCCTTGTCTAAAATACATATATGTTGTATTTTAAAGGCTCCTTCTGACAATAAAGACTCCTAAATGTAACATACAGTACCTTTAATTAATCAACTCTGTTGCTTTGAACCTCTTTTACCAACTAATACAATGATTTACATAGTAGTGCTTTGGAAATATAGTATGACAATCTCCACAAATGAGCTTAATCTGTTAGAAAGGCACATTTTATTAACTCTCTAATAACCAACAGAGTACACTAAACTAAATTTCAATCAGTCAAATTGTGTTTCCTGAGCTCGTAAACAGCGTTGTACGATAACTTTCCACATGTGGGCCCAATACAGGGATCCAGAGCACACAGAGACGAGCAGCACAGCTTTGACTGGATGGTGAAGTGAAAATGGAGAAGAGGCGGAGAGAGAACTACAGAGAAACTACAGAGAGCACATGTGAGGGGGAAACGCAGAGAAGGAAATAACTGAACTGGACACACAAACGTTTTTTTGGTCCTGATGGGCCCACACAATCACATGCACCTCTGCTCTATGGCTCCTCCTGCTGCCCAGCTCTACTCACCACACACTGGGGCAAAAACATGCAGATATAAACTTTAACTGAGTTACGTTTAGGGTTTTTCTTCCACTACATTTCCCAGTTTGTCAGGCCATTATATCTGTTTACTCCTTCACAACAGAAAACACCTGCGTATTATAATGTTACACTTCACCAACCTGTCAATCAATTTACACACACCTGTGAATGTTGTGCTTATGACTATTTGCATGTGTGTGTGTGTGTGTGTGTGTATAAAGTGTGTGGTTACGGGTCTAGTGTCAGCGCTCCAGAGCTCCAGAGCCAGAGAGGCTGACTCCACAGACTGTGCGGCTGAAGATGGGCTCTCTTCACTGGGCTCGGAGCTTCGGGCAGCCCTGGTCTGCTGCTGGGTCTCTGTGGGGATGGGCTGTGTCAAGGCTACACCTGAACTGGACCACAAGGTGAGTCACATCATGTTTGATATTGTCATTAATGGTTTTTACAATGACTTCACTGGTGTGTGCATTTTCGACTACAATGACGATTTGTTTACATATTACTTAATTACATATTTATTGAATTCCTCTTCTCCACTTTATCCTCAAGACACTTTATCCTCAAAAATCTATCATTACATGAAAAAAGTGTAAACATACACATAATAAACACAAATAAAAAGTTTGTTCTATACAAAGAAATGATAGTTAAGTGGCACCTGGTGCTCATTTGAGAACTTGTTTTTGTTCTGCAGGTTGATTCATCAGGATGAGGAGATGGTGGTTCTGACCCACAGTGATGAGCTGGACAGAACCTACGGTGAGGACAGTGGTCCAACCTTTGATCGCACCACAAACAGGAGTCCAAGCTCCCACAGCTCGTCTCTGAGTGAGCCGGACACCTCCGCTCCTAACAGGACTGGATCCAGCAGCACCTTATGGCGCAACAGTCCACCAACCTTCAAAGAAACCAGAGCCACTGTGATCTCCACTGGACCCAGAAGCATCACCATCACCTCAGCTGTGTCCACCACCGAAGAATCACTGTGGTTCAAAAACACCACGAGCTACGGGAAAGGACAGAGACCGTCTGAGATTCAGCCGGAGAGGACGGGAGGCCGCAGGGAGGAGAACCTGAGCTTCACCCAGAAGAAGAATGAGAACATGTCTAACAGCATGGAGGTACAAGAAAAAGGGGACGGACAGGACACAGCAGAGAGAAGTTCTCAGTTCATGGTCCTACTGGAAGATCAGAGAGAGAGGAGAAGCGACAGTGCTGACACCACTGGTCTGAATGCCTCTCCCACCATCACTGCCTGGGAGGCTGGCTGGAATGTGACCAATGCTATACAGGTACATTTATACAGTATATACAGTATGTATATGCATGCTTAAGTAAAAGGAACACCAACAAACATTGAATTTAAATGTTTACAACAAAGGTTTTAGATTTTTAACCCAAAATAAAGTGTTATTTATACTTTTCCATACACAGAATATGAGAAAAAACTACCATAAAATGTCCCCAACATAATTATACACATACAAATATGTACTAAAGTACTTTAAAATAGAGGAGTGGTATCCATTATATATTAAAAAATAGATATAGAAAGAAAGTACAGTCATGAATACACATTCTCATAGTGGAATTTAACCTAACTCTTGGTTTTTATTGTTCATTTACGGTTGTGTGTGCCTCTTTTACGTTGTTATTTTGTAACACTTTCTTATGGAGAAGTTTTGCTCATCCATTCGTCCATTATCTGTTCCATCCTTTGAAGGTCACAGTCACCAGAGCCGGTCTCGGCTGACGCCGTGTGAGAAGCAGGGACTGTTTTTATTTTAAGTCATCCATCTGTTAAGTGCTGTTTTTCTGTCTTATATTATTTCACATTTGGTGAACAGCGGCTTCTTCCTTTGATGCCACAAATATTAGCGTCCCTCGCTTTGTGCTCTCTGTCCTCATAAAGAAGGCAAAAAAGAAAAAAGAAATGCCAATAATTGTTCACATGCCAAAAGATTCAAGCATATGTAAACAATATTTTGAGGGTCTCACAGGCTGCTTGTCAAACACGTTTCCAGTCCATATAATCAAACACGACGTACATCAACTCATGAGAAGATAAAGAAGAGCTCCGGGTCGCCGTGTGTCCTCGTGGCTGTCATGCTAACGGCTTATTATGCTGTAAATAAATTCTGGGCTGTATATTCGACCGCGACGCGCATGTAAATGTGTTCTTCCACTGAACAACTGTGGTGTAATTGAATGCTGTCGCCGAGTCCATAGAGAATACTTAATGATATCAGGATGTCAATACTGTGTCTATACACACACACACACACACACACACACAGGTTCACTGCACTGCACTGAATTCCATTCATTTTATCAGCATGAATAAAAGCATTATAACCAACATTAACCATAACCAGTTAATCCTTATGTTATTAATCCTAACCATAACATAACCAATTCAAATCCTAGCCAACAACTTATCTCGTTCTTCAGAAATGCCTCATTAGGATCAGGTTTTGGTCTCCATGAGGACTTGTGGTCCTGATAAGGTCAGTGTTTATGCCTGGAACCGATGTCTTTACACACATGTGCCTGCACACATGCTCCTCCAGTGAATTTGCAATGCTGTCTGTAAACATGCAGATTCCTGATCAGCACTAATGCTGCAGTCGGCCCATAAATACATGTATGAACGCGTGATATTTAGCACATAAACAAGTATTTGTTCTTGGTTTATTGATGCGGCTCCCTCTATCTCACTGCCAGGATTTTCATTTTTTTTTTTGCAGCTGTCATTAGAGACCACAAAGAAAGAAAGAAACCCCCCACAAAACTGGGATGAAAAGGAAGAAGAGCATCACTCTCACTCACTCACTCATCTTCATGCCTCTTTATCTTTTACATGAGGGGACACACAAAGACCAACAGCCATTCACCCTCACATTCAATTTAGAGTGTCCAGTTTGACTCATCCTCAAATCTGCATGTAAAATGACACTTTAAATCAAAAATATTGTTACTTTTGTCCTCTCCGTGTCACAGAACGCATCATATTTAATCAACGTGTCCCTGCAGCTTACAAATCCAACTGGAACCTTAAACAAACAGATGGTTTAAGGTGACTCCTGCAGATAATGAGAGCCGCGAGATGTTTGAAATATTAATTATAACCTCAGATACTGGTGAGTGACCGCATAGGAACAATCAAGAGAGCAGAATGAGTCACATATTAGAAAATGATATATATATATATAAAAACTTTGTTAACAGATGTCTTAATAATAGAAATAGAAGAAAAAAAAAAGACCAGCACTTTTATCTCTTATCAAGGCTACAAAGAAAATATGTATTTTCCACTGGTGCTTTATTGATGCCAGTATAAATGACTGTCTGCCAGCTTAATAAAGTTTTTATTAGAGACTAAAATTGCTGCCAAAATGCAAAAAAAAAAAAAACAAGCTCCTGCTCTCATGGGATTATTGTGAAAGTTGGATTTTTGCAGCCTGATTGTTAATGAGCTGCAGCTCCGGTTTATTTGTGAGTGCCTTCACTGCAACGTCCAATGAAATCGTCTAACATCGAGGAACAAATGACATTAATTTTACTGCCTACGTTTGAAGGAGACTCTGAGTTACATTTTTACCTTGAAGGTCGTAAAACACGCTATTTTTTTTCTTTTTCTTTTAAAATTGCAACACAAACCACAGGGACATGAAAAAGGTCACGGGATATAATGACGTTCTAAAAAATGGCCGTCAAATATTATATCGCCATCATTTCCACCATTATCGCCCATTATCCTCATTTGAAGTATCGGCTAAAAATGACATAAAGCTGCTGTGTCCGTTATGTTTTTATTTTCATTTAACTCTTCTCTGATTTTATCCTGTGTTGTTGTTTCTTCTGCTTCCATTTCTTCACAGACTTTATTGTTGGTAATTATCGAGCACATAAAGATGCAAATTAGGAGAGCTGTATTAACTAAAAGGAGAAGTATATATAAAGCAAATAAAAGTGTTGCTTATGGTTAATAATCTGGTGCTCAAACTAACAAATTATCGTCATTCGATCAAACCTCGGTTAGAACCCACTCATCTTATGGGCTGGAGTTATGAGAACAAATTGAATCATATGAATTGAATTGAAATAATTGTCCAGTTTTATAAAATAATAAAAGAAAATAGTGTTTCTCTTTACAAGGTTTTATAGCCTAGTACATCAAAGCTTCAATATATTCAATGTAGTATCAAAGGTGACACTGGTCAGTGATTTTAATGTTTGTTATTTTAGGTTAAAATCTATTAAAATGTATTAACTCATCACTGGTGACTTAAATTCAGTAGTAACTCGATTTTCCATAGACGACAAACACACAATATTCCATCATGACATGTCCTGAACCATATTTGTGACCATATTTCATTGAATTTCAAAATAAAAGCATTTGTTTTTTCCAACAAAAACATATTTATGATGCACTCACATACACACTAACAAAAAATGACAGAAAATGACTCATTTATCTTGATATTAAGTGGTCGGCCTCATAAAATGGATTAGGGGTCACATGTGGCGCGCAGCCCACAGGTTTGAAACCTCAAAGTTTGAGAGGGATAAAAAAACAAGCAGCTCAAACTTTTCGAGTCTAACTTTTATCGAGGCTAAAAGAAAAAAAAAAAGAGAAAGTAACTTAAATGTCAGTCGGCCGTTTCTGCTGGCGTTTTCCCCTCCTCTTAATCCCCTCATGGTGAGGACAGACATTTCTCCATCACCTTCCGTGCTCAGGGCATGTGCTTGCATAAAATATTGTGCATGACCTCGAGGGCAGTGGTTGAAATCCCACACCCGGGAAAGTCCAGAGAGGAGAAGTGAATATGTAATAATAATAATGTGTCGCTCGCCATTAAGTATGTAAGGAGTAGAAAAAAGGCGGCATAAGCGCTCGGTAAATACGGCCTGAATACGCTCAATTTAAAAGGCGTGCGAGGGGTCAGGCTGTGGTGGAGATATCAGAGCTGAAAAGAATCATCTTTTCTTCTTCTTCTTCTTTCTTTTTAAATCCATCTTCTTCAAAGCCAATCATGGATTTCATTTTCCTCCCTCATTGTTTCCCCTTTGTGATTGGGAGCCAGTTCAGGTTGTGCTCAGAGTAACCAACGAGGAATTAACTGGCAGAAACACAGAGAAACGGAGGAGGAGTGCAGGGACCGCGAGGAGAGCGTCAGATTTCTCTCTCGCGCTCGCGCTCGCTTCATCCCCGGCAGCTCCATTTGAACATCAAAGCTCCGTCAGTATCTGCCTAACAGACACCAGTTAGAAAACAGTAACTTGAAAGAGCGGGAGAATGTGCACTTGTCTGTTCATGTGCTCACACTGAGTGTGTGTGTTTGTGTGTCTGCGATGATGATGATGATGATGATGATGATGTGGCTCCACGTGTACGCTCACAGTGAGGCGACCGAAAACACAGCAGCTCCATCAAAGTGCGACGTTCTCTCCTCTGATTTCCTGCTCCTCCACCTTTGACCTCCTGCTCTCCAGGCACGAGGGCCAACGTCTCCTTCTCCCTCTTTTCTGTTTTCTCCTCCTCTCCTCTGTCTTTCCCTGGCGCCCGCTGACATTTTCCCTTGGTGATCGTCCAAAGCCCGACTCGTCTCCTCCCTCTGCTCCTGCTGGTCTCCTCTGCATCCTCCATCTCTCCAGGCGTCGTGCCAGAAACTCTCCTCTCAGTCCAACCATGAGCAGACTTTTCTTTCCCTCCTCTTTCCTCATCCCTTTCCCAGTCATCTGAACATTCTTCCTGTCCATCAAGGAGACATTTTTTGGGAATTTTCATCATTTCCCACTCATGGTTTCTTACAGAAACGGCATAATGAGCAATTGTGATTTGTGAAGACTTTCTCTCTGTCCGTATTTTAGTTTCCTGTACTGATTCCCCTCCGTCTTTGGTTATGATTGTCTTATTTTTTGATTTCAAACGTGGCACATTTGATTTCATTTGATTCGGAATTGGATGATTATGGGTGCCTGGGATTTTCTCCACCTTTCCATTCTTTCTGAATCATTTTTGACTTTTTTTCCCCATCAAATCCCTTGAAATTCCTCGTTCTTTATCGCACCTCGTCGGCACCTTGTGAAATCAGACAGAGGGGAAAAACCTGCTTCACGCTGAACGTTTTTTCATGTTGTGTTCATACACATTTATCTTGATAGAATGGCAGTACAGGGAAAGAGGAAGAAACACTAAATTGTCATGGTTACGGAGACCCCCATGTCCCCCCCGTGTCTTTCTTCTCCCTCAGGGAATCTTTGTGCTGGGTTTACCCTTCGCTCTGGTGCACTCAGGTTATCTGGGTCTGGTACTGATGGTGCTGTCTGCGTGGGTCTGTAACTACACGGGGACGATCCTGGTGGCCTGTTTGTACGACGACGAACAGAGGTATGAGGATTCTTTAACTCTATATTCTGGTCTCCTGTCAGTTTTTGAAGTAGGTTTCTGATCTAGAGCGATAACACACTTTGTTCTTCACTGTTAAATAAGAGCAGGCCACAACAGACACTCATTTCCTCCCATTTTCAATCCACACACTCAACGAGAAAGGTGTAACTTGTACATAATAAACAACTGTGTTCCATACACATCAATGTAAAGTGAGTTCACACAACGCTGATTAAGCCAATCGGCTCCACACGATTCTGTGTTTCTCAGTGCAACATGTGTAGATCTTTTGTCGCCTAGCAACCCCATTACCCAGGATTTACGTCAAGAAATCGGAGACAATGGCAACTGTAGTCATGTGTTTACAAGTAATCAGAATACAAACATGTCATATAAATCTGAAAACTCCAATACAGGCCATTCAGAAACCAAAATTCATTCATTCACCATGACTTCCTGGTTTAGGTGCTGTCACGTGTATTTCCGGTTTGTTACTGCTGTATTTTCAGTGGAATCGAAGCCACTTCTTCTGCTTCTACTTCCGGAGAATTAGACAACGCTGCACATGACAAAATAGTCCATTCTGACTGAACGATTGACGCATGTGTACAATTTTGCCTCCATGTAAGCAATTTAGTTCCAGTCGTGACAAATCTTCTCCGAATGAAGACTTCTTTGCACATGTAATCATAGCAAAGAACAAAGAATAAAAACACAAGCAAAGAAAAGTCACAGAAAGTTACTCACTGCAGCTTTAACTGAAACTGCGACTCATGATCGAACTTTGACACTGAAACCACTCGTGAACATCCTTTCATTCTAATTTTAATCGGCTATCGTCAGACACTTATTAAAAAGTAATTTAAAGTCAATAAATGATTGTTTCTGGTAATCTGTCAGCTAGGGCTGCAGAGATGTTCAACAGCTGGTGTCTGCAGAAGTTACCAAGACTGTTTACTCAAGGATTACTATAATTTAGTGGAGGTTGTGCACAGAGTGTTGTTGTTTGTTGTGTCTTTTTCATTCGAGGCCGTGTTGAAACCCTCACGGCTAACGACTAAAAACAACGATGTAAATATTGGACATCAATATCGGACGCGTTAGTCACCAATGTTACCTTACACAGTTCAAGTTTTCCCCCCTGAGCGAAAACTAACAGGAAGTTAAGGAGCTGGTGTATATTTTTATACAAGTGACACTGTGCATATAGTCAATTGCATCATAGAGAGTTTTTAGACTCCGATAAAAGAAACATAACCCCGGGTAGAAGTGAGACTCAGACGCTGAGGAGCTCGTATAGAGAGTGTAAAGTTCAAAACAGCAGTTACGTCATACGCAAGTAATCAGGCCTAAAACAGGGAAAATCAAAGAAATATTAAGTAAAACGGTAGGTACATGTATGAATAATATACTTAACCGATTGAAAACAGCACGTAGGAGCAGTAACAGCGACAATGGCCTAAATACATGCATTATAAATGGAAGTTACTCCCATGTTTCAGTGGGGGGACAAAGGTCAGAGTTCGGCACAGTTACCAGGACATAGTGGAAGCCTGCTGCAAAGGACTGTGGCCCAACTGGCCCGGACTCGGAGGATGGATCATAAATGTAGCTCAGGTAGGTAACACGAACACGAGACACACGTGCACACGTTTGTTATTCTGTATCTGTAATAAAACAGCCTATAAATTAAAAGATTAAATCATCTTTAAAGTTGTTTTTGGGCGGGGGACAGGTGTCAGTAAGTTGAGATATGGTGGAGCACACACTCTACTTCTCAGAGTGTTTGTTTTCAGACAAACTGTAGATTCACCACGAGTTGCACTGGAAACCTGTGGAATTGCGTCATTCTTTTGGATCATTACGTTGGGCAAAAAAAAAGTCGATTTTTAGGACTTTATTCCTGACTACGTCACGTGCCTGGATTCCTCTTCCATTATATATGATTTTAAATTCATATTATGTGTATAAAAGTGTCTCTGTCCTCCCTCCCCCCTCAGGTCATTGAGCTGTTGATGACCTGCACCTTGTATCTGGTCGTCTCCACCACTTTGTTGTCCGACAGTATGTCGGGGTTGACTGTTCCTAGATCAGTGTGTTCTCTGGTCTCTGTGATCTTCCTGCTGCCCTGTCTGCTGCTCACTGATCTCAGGCCAGTCTCCACCCTCAGCCTGCTCTGCTCTCTGGCTCATATACTGATCAGGTGATTCTGTTTTTGTTTCATAATCATTATTTCTGACACTTCCATTGACCAAAACAGCTTTTAAATGATCTTAAAATATCTTCTAAATCACACACAATGCAAAATACACAAATGATAGTGAAACAAATTACAAAAGAGGCAAAAACAATGAAAAGCAGCGCTTAAAAATAGAAAAATACCTGGAAACACGGGGAGCAGGACGTGACTGAGCGCAGGAAAACAAACAGGATAGGACACATGGGAGCACAGAGGCTAAATACACCAGGGAGGCAGGAGTAATTGAACACAGGTGACTCACATCAGGGCAGAGCAGACGATCACAGCCGAGGGAAAACAGGACAAGACACAGGAAGTACACGCACACAAGGACGTGCTACAAAATAAAACAGGAAACTGACAAGTTACAGTCTAAACTTAGGTAATAAGGTGTCTGGAGTAAACCAGGGGTCAAGATCCAGAGGTCATGATGTGCACCTCTGTAGGGTAATCAGTCTCACGTCGCTGCCCTGTAACAATAAATACACGTCATTCTATTTGCTTTGTCCCAGATTTCCATTACGTTATTTATCGTCTCTGATTCTCTGTCAGCCTGATGGTCATGCTCTACTGTCTGAGTCTCGCCAGCACCTGGTCCTGGTCCACTCTGTCTCTGTCTGCGGACCCGGAGGAATTCCTGGTCTCTGTGGGCGTCATCATCTTCTCCTACACCTCACAGATCTTCCTCCCTCCCCTAGAGGGCAGCATGGAGGACCGAGGGCAGTTTGACTCCATGCTGGCGTGGACTCATGGTGCTGCCTGTGTGATGAAGACTCTGTTCTCGTTACTGGTTAGTGAATATTTCAGAAAATCTTGATCTTCTGAGAATTCTTTGTTGGTGCCAGAGGTCAGAGGAGAATGACCAGAAAGGCAACAGCAACTCAAATCATCTCACAGAACGCTGGAGCAGCTGATCTACATCAGCAGAACATCTCACCAGTTGCCACTTAATACCATGTTCTCTGTACCTAATAAAGTGGCCAGTGTATGTATTTGACAGCTCTGATGGGTACAGCTGCTCAGCTCAGGGTTTCTACCTGTAAACTAATTAGAAGCATCATGAGGAGACTCCATCGGTTGTTTCTGTCTCTCCATTAGGCCGTGTTGACCTGGGGCGCAAAGACCAGTGAGGTCGTCACGGACAACCTGCCCTCTGAACTCCGACCTCCGGTCAACCTGTGTCTGTTGGCGAAGGCCCTGCTGTCCTACCCTCTGCCATTCTACTCTGCCGCTGAAATACTGCAGAGCTGCCTGGTGACAGGTGAACACACTTGTGACTGTTGTTAAACTGCTATTATTCTAATTTTACAGCGTTTTGCCTCTGTAAAATAGGCCTGGTGTATGATTGTTTAAACCATTTTTCCATCATCTATTTTTCATATATGACTGGACCAACCAGGAAATAAGAATATATGAATAGCCACTAGGGGGCGACGCTGCTGGTTGCAAAAATGTTTTTTTTTAATTTTGAATAGAAGTCTAGAAGATAGAAGATAATGTCAATTTTGTTTATTATGTCCCAGCTTAGAGGAAAAAGGCTTATATGAGTGGACATCACTGTGATTGGCAGCTGGTATCGTCCAATAGGAGCCTGGCTGCAGTTTGCAAAAAATCTCAAGGCTTCAAATTGGATTAACTCCAACTAGGCAAATGTTTAGTGACGCTGTCAATCAAGAGGGATAAACACCGCCCCCCAGTGGCAACTCACTATATTCACACTGCCTGGATGGACTCAGCCAGCTAACCAGAGGAATACATACATTACATACATTTTAATTACAGGCTGTGCATGTGACTGGACTTTAACCTGTTCTTACATATATATATACATACACATACATATATATGTATATATACATATATATATATAAATTATTTATATAGTATATTTTAAGAACCAAACTCACATGCTACTTCTTTTTTTTTGCCATTTTAGAGCTGCAGTGATCACAGAAACTAACGTGTTGACTGTCAACACATTTGTCACCGTGACTTTTCACTCTTTATTGACTGTCAACACTCGTGAAGTCATCAAAATACATGGTTTCCTTTTAACCTCGGATGACGTGACGGCGTCTCTACGACCAGTAGTTGCACCGGACAAATGAGAAATGTGGACGTTTAAAGCTTCACAGTCATCCCACATTCTTAAAGCAAACATAAAATTCTCGTTTATAATGAGATCCCATTATAAATAAGGGATTCCTATGATGACACAGTGAGTCACGATGAAGCGACCCATAAACAGCATGTGATTACAGGTACAACAGCCTGTCACGCCTGAACTTCTCCTCTCCAGACTCTGCCGTCTCGTCGGGCTGCAAACGCGGTGGTGGACGTGTGTCCGGCTCCGCCCTGCTGGTCCGCGGCTCCCTGCTGATGACCTCGTACCTGCTGGCCCTGCTGGTGCCCAGGTTTTCCCTGCTGATGGGTCTGACCGGCAGTGTGACTGGGTCGGCCATGACACTGATACTGCCGTGCCTCTTTCACCTCAGGCTCTGCTGGGGTCGCCTCAGTTTGGGCGACCGCTTGGTAGATGTGGGCATACTGGTCCTCGGGGTCCTCTGTAGCGCGTCCGGTGTGATTTGCTCGGTGAAAAGACTGGTGCAGGGGCTGTAGGAGGGCAGGTGAATAGATTCTGCTGTATACACCGTGTGAGGTTAAAGGTCACAGTGACCTTGACTTGTGCCCACCAACGTCTACGCCGCTCACCCTTGAGTCTAAAGTCGGCCCCACACTAGAGGATAACTGGCCAGACTTTGTTCTCGATCTGGACCGCCCCACAATCGTGGGTGATCTGATTTGGACAGATTATCTGGCCAAATAATCCTGCAGTGTGGGGGATTAACAGACGTGATTTTAACGCCATCGGAGGCATCAGTCTTCCTGATTTCAACTCTTCAGTATTAAACATGTCCGGGAGCGTGAGCAGAACCCCGCAATAACCAATGAGAGCGAGTTGAGCGGGAATCAGAAGTTGATTCTGTCTTCTCAGTCGCACACAAAACATCGCGCGCACACACAACAGCTATTAACTGATGACACAGAAAGCCCGCCTCCATGTCTGTTTATGTTCTGAAATCACTTGATTAAACGCAGAGCGTGTGGTCCCCTGTGAGTCTTGACTGGATCGTCTAATCTGTGTTTTCTCAGGATTAAAACATTGAAACTCGATGACAAAGATGGTTGCGTCTTCAGTGCGGGGTAAGGTTCGAGAGATCGAACGTACCAAACTGGAATTCTCTCAAGACATTCTTGAAATATCACATTCACAGGAATGGAATGGACGGAAACACAAAGCCTTGAGGGTCGTCGGTACCGAGGCATACAAATTCATATTAATGTATGGTTTTACATCTTTAACACATTAACACATTAGACACAGATAACTTCAACTTAAAAGTTAAAGTGGCTACGGCCGATACATAAACACCATTTTTCTTTGCTGCATTCAAAAAGTTCCCCATAAACACGACATCGTTTCAGGCCATATCTATATCTTCTTCAGCCCAGTGTGTGAAATCGCTTAAGACAGAACGTGTTCAGACTGACTTGAGTAACTTTAAACATTGTAGTTGTTAACACTGTCAAACAACCTCCAAACACAAGACAATGTGTGGAATGTGTGGAATATGACGTCAGCGTTTTCCTAGAGTAGTCAAGTATGTGTATTCACCTAAACCCGTTGAGTGAGAGAGTGAATGGTTGTTCCTCTCTATACGTTTGCCGTGCCATTCACCCAATGTCATATGGGATTGGTTCCGACGACCCTCCTGTGGAGGGTAAAGCCGTAGACGAGGAGTGATTGAAAAGTCCACCAGGTACATTTCAGTTGGCACGAATAACATTTGATATGTCAGTAGAAACATTTTAAAAATAGTTCTCACTTTATGTCAAGGAAGGACAAGCCCTCAGGTTAGATTATTACAACAGTGTGGGGATTTAATAATAAAGCAGTGAGGACGCACGTGTGTGACAGCGCGAGGGGAACGGCTGCACGCGCTTCATCAGCAGAGATGATGCAAATTTCATGACGGACATTTTAGAGCGAGCAGACGTGAAATCATGCATGTTTTATTGGGGGATGTTAAATTACATATTGAATATTAATAATAATAAAGGGTGATGTCATATGTACGGGGGAAATCGTCCGTGAATTTGTGCTGAATTCCCTTCAGCCTCGTCATTTATAGTTTGAACAAAGGCAGAACAACATTATAAATTGAGATTTTGTTAACAATAACCTTGCATTCTGTGACTTTTTCTGACAATCTTGTCATTTGCACTCCCTATACTGGTCGTACACGCCATAATGAAGACAGTACATACATGTATCTGGACTGAATCAGAATCCAGGAGATAAGTTGTGTTTGTAGCACAAAACTCTCAGAGTCTCGCCACACGGCCTTGTGTGTGAAAGGGAGAAGTAAAAATAATACGCAGTTCTGAAATTGCCTTGGACGGCAGAGGAAGGAGGCAGTTTCTTTTCAGTAAGAGCTCTTCCATTTAGAAGTTGCACATACTAAGTCAAAAAATTGCCAGAGAGTTTTGGGAAACTGAGTGCAGGGTTTTTTTTTTGTTGCTTTATTTCAAAACGTAACGGTGAAAAGTACACGTTTGGCTCTCCTCTGTCTGTGTTGCGGCGGAAAGACAAGATAATCATGGCCATTTGTCACGGAACAAGCTGCACTATAATACAACTCATTCTGTTTCTGATGATTTAATGTTGAAGGGAATGTACTTTGCTTTTTGCGTTGCTGTGCAGCACAAAATGCAGAATGAACGATTCTTGTCTCAGTTGCAAAAAGATTATCTAATTAGTCGTCTAGTCGACATTAAAAACTATGAAAAGATTACTTGTATTTAAATCTTTGTGAGGGCATTTTGTCAACTTTCAAGGACTTTTTCAGGGTTAAGACCTGGTTTTAGGGTAAGGGTTAGAGTTAGGGTAAGGGTTAAGATTAGGCACGTAGGAACTAGGGAATGCATTATGTCAATGATGTGTCCTCACTAAGATATAAAAACAATTGTGTTTCTGTGTGTTTGTTACTTCTTTATGACCTTGTCAGGACCTGGAGACCTCATGGAAAAGAAACCTGGTCCTAATGAGGCAGAATCTCAATTTTCTTGAAGGAACTGGTTAAGTTTAGGACGAATACTTGGTTAAGGTCACGGAGCAGCAGCAGCTCAGCGGTAGAGTGAGTTGTCTTTCAACTCAAAGGTTGTGGGTTTGATTCCCAGCACCGCTAGTCTACATGCTGACAGTTAACCCCCATTGCACTTAGCTCCAAATTGAATGGTAAAACTTTAGTGCAAAGAGCTTTGAGTGGTCACCAAGACTAGAAAAGTGCTTTATAAATATACAGATTGGATGAAAAGAATGGACGTCAGTGCCGTGTCCTGAGAAGAATGGCTGTGCAAACCTGTGTGTGTGTGTGAGAGAAAATGATGGACACCTGACAGACATGATATCACCATGTGAGACTGACCTCAACTGTGCCGTCTAGACACACACACACACACACACACACACACACATGATAATGATATCTGTACGGCGGTGACAGGTGTGTTAGCTTAAAGACTGTCTACACCACCAGCTGCCTGTGTGTGTGTGTGTGTGTGTGTGTGTGTGTGTGTGTGTGTTAAAATGGAGCGATGTTGTCACATGAGAAGCCAGACAGTTTGTAATATGAAACGTGACCAAGCAAAACTAAAGACGGAAAGAGAGGACGACAATAAAGGAAATAATCCAGTCATTACTAATAATAAGTGGGATGTGAAACACGGTAAACACTCTTTAAATTTTAGCATCACCGTATACTTAAATAAAGTCTTAAACGTACAGCGTTTTATTGGAATATTAACATGTACACCGCTTTAATGTTGCAGCTGGTACATGTGGGCATCATTTTAATCACTTTTAATTACTGTGTTGTATAGCGGGTCTATAAACTGGCACGTTGACTCATCTTAACCTACAGTAGTACAGTATCATGCAAAGATGACTGTATTTTCTTTTACTCGTCTCGACCTGGAATGTCACTCGTATGTGTAGCTGTCGGAAAATTAGACTGAAGATTTTCTTTGGGAGTGACCGTGATGGACAGGATTAGAAAGGAGAATATTCGAGGGACAGCTCAGGTTTTACAATTTGGAAATGAAGTGAAAATAAAGGTTGAGATGGTTTGGTCGTGTGCAGAGGAAGGACAGTGATTATATTAGACAAAGGATGTCGAAGATGGAGCTGCTGGGCGGGAGGAGAAGAGGAAGACCACACAGAAGGTTCATGGATGTTGTGAAGGAAGACATGTGGACACAATGGAGAGGACAAGATGGAGGCCGATGATTCACTGTGAGAAAGAAGAGGATAAGAAGACTCAAGCTCAGTACTTGAAAATAATGTTTTTTTTGTTGTTGTTGTTGTTGTTGTTTTCAATTCACACCTTTATGTGTGAAAAATATCTGTTACCAGGTTTCCTCTTATTCGCCGTCTTTTCCCCGTTGTTCACTCTTCCTCTCATTTCATCTTTTCATACTTCAGATAAAGTTCAATGGATTAATACAGAATAAATCCACAAATCCACATTGTTTTCACATTGAGACACTTTTTTGCTCTTTTACTGCATGGTTACTATGGTGCAGAGGTGCAGCGGTGTGTGTGTGTGTGTTTACTTGTGTGTGTGTGTGTTTACGTGTCTAACCCGTGACTAGTAGGAATACAGTGTTCCCACAGACGCCTGACTCATCCACAGTTACATCAAACCGCCAGAGGAGAAGCTGAAAACTTTAATTTCTCCTCTCCTCCGACTTTTTTTCTCTCTCTCTCTCTCTCGCTCTCCGTTGACCTTTTCTTTTACTCATTTGTGATTCAGTTCTCTTCTTTAACTTTTTTTTTTGTTGCCCAGCCTTATCTTGCTCCTACTCGTTTTTCTTTCATTTTTACTCACTAGATGTTTTTGAACGGTGTGTGAGAAATGAAACCAGTTTAGTCACCTCTGAAGTTCTTTTCTTTCTTTTTGGACTTTGTTTCAGTGCACGTCCACAGCGCACATCAACAGACATATTCACTCTCCGCTAATCAAACGAGAAGGGAAAGTATTGCTAATTTGAATGAGGAAAATCCCTCAGATTGACCTGACATTGCTATTGACATAAACCCCAGTCCAGTCAGACTACATGATTCAACAACAGTCTCCACAGAGTGAAAGTGTAAAGCGACCGGCATCTCTGGCGGCCGTGATTCGCTGGTCAAATCTCAGCTAAATCAAATTCTAAAAATGTCACAGATTTAGAGTCAGTCTGGCCTCGAATTGTTGCATGACTGGACTTCGGAAGTGGCGCGCTGCACCTGTGCCTGCTAAATCCTACCCCCCCCAACACACACACACACAGGGACAGTATTTATAGCAAAGTCACTTCCTGTGGAAAACATACATATGAATAACGTCCGCATGCATGGGTCTCTGACGTCTCTGAGACCCATGGAATATTGACAGTGACCTTGTATATAGTCTCTGGGTACAGAGCTTTGTCGCATGTCTTTCCTCACCAATACCTGCCATTTTCTCTCTCAGAATAAAATGTAACGTCCAAGAAATGATTGCAGACTAAAAAATGCTCATCTCTGATCGAAAAAATCCTAACCAGTGAGTGGTAAACACAGCAAGTGGGAATAAAATGTCTATGTCTTATGGGATAACACCCGAAACAGTGGCAGCATGCATGTCAATACTGTCTTTTATTGTCTTTCAGTCATTACTACACTGAAAACTGTTTTTTAGAAAGCAGAGGCTACTAAAAAAAAAGTCTGCTGATAGTTTGGTGACCTCTGGGTCTATCGATTTATCATAAAAGAGAACAAATATCTTGTTATCGGTCATTGCTTCAGTTGTACCCAAAACAATATTCTTAGTATCTGCTTTTGTGTTTTTCCATGATGAATGGTGCTATTTTAAAGTTGGACTTTTGCCATTGAATTTAAGAACTTAAGAAAAGAGGATCTAACGTTGTAAAATATAAAGTTTTTTTCGTTGCTTATATCCCCTGCAGTCACATGATGTAGAATATCATTCAGACCTCGTTGACTCTGCGCTAGCCCGAGCACGGCGCGGGTTGTGTCATGTCATCGGAGGTCACTGTTCCAGTTCGAGTCCCACTGGAGCTAATTATGCTAGGCGACGTATGTAGTTGTCACAGTGTCAAAGTGTCCACTGTGAGACATATGGCAGTCTCTGTGGCTGTCCTTCAACCAGGTGACCCGGGTTTAAACCTCTGTCACGCGACTTTCACGTCTGTGTTGTAAACAAAAGACAATCACAGTGGCTAATTTAGCGCTAGCTGCCATTGCTAGCAGAAGTGTCACCACGGCGCCCGTCCAGATCGTGATTCTGGAGGCTTCAGAAAGTTAAATTCACATTCTTATGGGGGACATCTTCACAAGTACATGTCATGGTAATAAAGGCTCATTAGTCTGAGATCTACAGGGATCTAGAGTAGATTAAGGTGTGTGTGGTTCAATGGAAGGTCAGACCATGACTCATCACATCTCGCACCACGAGACAGTTTCTCTCTCCAGTCTGTCAGGATTCTAAATGGACAGTGATCGCAACAGTTTCTACCTCCACTGTCCAACCTCTACCTCTACAACACACTGGGCTGCTATGTTTTACACTCACATGTTTTTATTTATTCATTACATAAGTCACACTCATCAGGCTCATTTGCACAGATGCACAAATCTGCAATATGCTATATTTGACTTACTATTACCACCTCAGGAGACCCAGTTTGCCCTCTGCGTTATTATTCATACAGTACTGTCACGACCCCAGCTCGTCATTAAAAACCAGATTTAGATAGGTTGTTCAAAAAGTAAGTGTTATTTTAATGAGGAGGATGAATCTGTATTAAACAAAACACGAAAAGAGCAGGCGGAACTATGGGAAGAGGATGCTATTCAAAATCAATGTGCAGGAAACTGTAACTGTAGTACAGTCTTGTATTGGTATTTATATTTTGTATTGTCTTAAATAGTCTTGTCTTTTCACCCCCTCAATTGATAATTGCCCTGTAAAATCTACAGGAGCAATCATGTAATTGTCTGAACTCTACCACTAATACTTAAAAACACAGCTTTACAAGGTTTTTTTCCTGACACAGCAAATGCAAGTTGGGATTAGACACGAGAGAAACGTTAGTTGATAAACAAACAATAGCACATCTGTTGCACAAGGCTGCACTTGAAAGCCGTGTGGATGATGTCTGTGCCACTTTCTAAGGTAACCTCATCGTGTCTTTAATCAAATCATTATACCGGAGTCATAATATCCACGCTGAATCTAAATATAGAACCTCTGACCTTTCTACATAAATAGCCTTCTCATATCTTATTTTTTTACCAGTATTATTTTTTTTTTTTCACAGAAGCTGAAAGAGCTTCCCCAGTTTATCGTTATTCATCGACGCTACACCTTTATCAGCCCGGGGCTTCAGGCATGAAGAGCTTTTCAAGACAACTTCACCTTCCTGACAAAGCAAATCAGGCGTTCCTGCTGGAACTGAGAGGCCAGGAATGATGGGGTGAAGATAAATGGTGGAGAGAGAAAAGAGACAGACAGTGAGATCAGAGGGTGAAGATGGAGACAAAGATTGGCGGTGAGAAAGAGTGTGTGTGTGTGTGTGTGTGTGTGTGTGCAAGAGAGGGAGAGAGAGGGAGAGAGAGGGAGCGTAGTAAAGTGAATTAGCTCCAGTGGATAAGGAGCTGGGTTCTCACTGCCAACTTTGTTAATCCCTCTCACATCTGGCTGGGAAAGACACAGTGTGTGCAAATGTATGTGGGAGTGTCATTGTAGAGCAGCATATGTGTGTGTGTGTGTGTGTGTGGACGGTGGAATTTCTGAATGTCACAGTGTGCATATCAGCTCTGCTCCTGTGTCCATGCATGTGCCCATATAGTGTGCGTGGGTACAAAAACTGAATATATGCACGTGTGCACATACTGTATATACTGCGTGTGTACTTGTATTTATATCCCCGTGAGGTCCAGGAGAACACGCCACTACAAAAGGGTCCCACAAATTTAAAGGGCTTTTTTAGGGTTAAGGCCAGGTTTTAAGGTAAGACTTGGTGTTTAGAGGTTAAGGTTAAAGTTAAGGTTAGATTACAGGATTACTAGAATGCATAATGTCAATGATGAGTCCTCAGTAAGACATGAAAACAAGTTTGTGTGTGTGTTGCATTTCCTATGTAGGCTGTTGTGGACCAATTGTCAAGCAAACCTATCTTTGTGAGGACATTTTGAAAGGTCCTCACAACTTTACAGGGGTTTTTTAGGATTGAGACATAGTTTTAGGGTTAGGTATAGAACTGGGTTTAAACTAAGGTTAGGGTAAGGTTTAAGGTTAGGTTGTGATGAGGATAAGGGGTTAGGGAATGAAAGTGTCCTTGACATAAGTGCCTAAGGTTAGGCACTCAGTTGTGATGGTTAAAGTGAGGGGTAAGAGGCATGTGTGTGTTTGTGTGTACATGTCTTACGTAAGATGTATGGACCAATTGTCAAGCAAACCTATCACTGAGAGGACATTGTGACTTTGTGTGGACATTTTGTCTGTGTCCCACAAATTTAAAGGGTTTTTTAAGGGTTAAGACCTGGTTGTGGGGTCATGGTTAGAAATGGGGTCAGGTTAGGCACTTAGTTGTGATGGTTACATTGAGAGTAAGGGGCTAAGGAATGCATTATGTCTATGACGGTCCTCACAATGCATGCAAAACCGGCGTGTGTGTGTGTGTGTGTGTGTGTGCGCCTCCCACAGCACAGAGCTGCTTTCAGAGTGATAAAATTGTCAGACTGAAACCAAACCACCTCACTGCCCCTCTCAAGCTTTATTGGCTTAGCATGGTGAATTGTTTCTGCAGGATAATAACCTCATATCTCCTTTATACTTTCATTATTGTCACTCTTGGTTGAAGAGGTTGCATCTCCAAAGGGAAGGCATTTCTTTCAGCTTTGCCAATGTTTTTTTTTTTTCGTTTGTTTGTTTTTCATAAGTAAATCTGTTTTTTTGGCATAAAGGAGAAGATATAGACTGAAATTCTGGTATTTAAGGATGGAAAATTGGGAGGTTTAAGTGATTTAAGATGATGAACTTTCTAAACAAATCAGTGAAAATGTAATTATATAAATAATAGGGCAGCATTAAGAGTATAAAACAATTTCAGATTGTATTCGCTGTGTAGTTAAAAAGAAATCAACAAACTAATCTATTGCGCCTAGTCAAGAGATGGATGATTATTACAAATACCAAAGTTTGTTCTGCAAGATGAATATTCTTCTCTTTTTTTCTCCATTAATTCCCTGAATAGTCAGAAGATCAGAAAGGCCTCAGATGGTGCAAGTCTGTGTAATATAATGTCAGTTGGAAAACCATGAAATTGGTGCAAATGCAGAGAGGTTGGATCGGGGCATAAACGTGGTCTTCTTTTCAGCACAGGTTCACATTGTTGCCGCCACATTTTGGACATAAATACACGTAACTATAGCTACAGGACAACATATTTATGTCAACAAACAAATAAATAATTCATGGATATATATATGTAGAAGTATTAGTATACTGTACATTTAAAGTCATTTATGTGATATAAAATGTACAATATGTTGCATTTATTATGTTTTTCCCAGTTCTCTTGAAACCCCTTCCTGGGATTTTAAAGGTACATAAGGTTTATATAAATGAATAATCGCTTTAAAATAAAATGATTATGTTTTTATTAAAAGAAGCCTTTCACATGTACTTTAGGCAAGGAATTTTAGCATTTTAGGGTCGTCCACTGTGAATACACATTTAGATGATATGGGTTTAGGTGAATACGTATACCCGTCCACACGGAGATGGTGTTTTAGGAAACGCCTCCCAAAGTCAAAATCTCATAAAGTATTTAGGTTTATGACAGAAAGTTGGTAGATTTGTCGCTTAAAAAAGGAATATATATATAGATATGTACACGGAAACGGCACAAACTGTAAACTTAAAACAGACGTTATTTCCCTTTCTTTCCCCTGGCTCGGTTCATTCTGTCTCCATCCATCCATCCATCCATCCATTATCTTCCGCTTTATCCTCCACCCGAAGAGTCGTGACGGGTGCTGTGCCAATCTCAGCTGACATAGGGCGATAGTCGGGGTACACCCTGGACAGTTCGCCAGTCCATCGCAGGGCCACACACACAGAGACAAACAACCATTCACTCTCACATTCACACCTATGGTCAATTAAGAGTGTCCAATTTACCTCATCCCTCATAGTGCATGTTTTTGGACTGTGGGAGGAAGCCCACGCACACACGGGGAGAACATGCAAACTCCATGCAGAAAGGCCCTTTGTTATTATATCTAATGTTTACAGTGCTGGCATTATGTACTACAGTTGTTTCAGGGGGTTCCACGATGCAGTCTCTACGGGGAAAACGTTTACGTTTACTGTTTACGTTTCGTGGCGTTTCCGTTTGGACGTGGCCTTAAGGCAGAAGTTTACTACGCAAACAAAAAAAAAGAATGACATTCTTTCTGATATATGAAGGCTTTGGAAAGGAGTCCATATTTAGTCTCACCATTAGATGTCACTAATTCTTACACACTGGACCTTTACTGGCTCAGTGAAAGTGATTTAATCCTTTCTCACGCTTTTATGTATTTGCTTATATTTGTAATTTATCCTGGTCTCTGCCTCACATCGTGTTTCTTCATCATTCACAGGAAGTGTGTGCAGTCATTACTGTGCACATTACCATCAAGTTTATCCCTGTTTTATGGTATGTATTTCATGTAATTGTGGAAAAGCCGCCAGCTTGAAGGGGAATATATTAAACTCGAATGATCTTGTGGAGCATGCGAGGGTGGGCCCGCCAAGCACTCCAGTTGGCCTGCACATCATAATAATAAAACCACTTTGGTCAGCTGGTGCTGTCATAAATATTAACGACTTATGGGCGGAACCCACAAGTCTATCAGTGCTGTACTTGTTCATTCATCAGAGCAACTCATCTGCAAATCCTTCCCTGGCATGACTCCCCTTTATCTGAGCTCTCCAGTCCACATCTCCAGCAGCTCCAGCTCTCACTTCCCTTTTCCATCTCCGCCTCTCTGAAGCTCACACCACCTTGAGCTGTAACCTGCTCCACTGTGTGACTGCCAGAGAATGTAATAAGGTCCAAAATCCCCCAAAAATGGAACTTTCCATCCTCGCCATATTCTGATTCCTTCACCTGCTGCATTTCCCACATATTTTCTTGGTCTTTACATCAAATGCTTTGATAGTCGTCTGCGTGTGTGATAGGGTTGTGCTTTTACTTTGAAAGGAGTACAGGACGTGTTGTTGGCAATACTTTGCAATATTAGTACTGATATCAGTCTTAAGGGTAACATCCCATTCGCTTGTTGACGTTAAATTATTCTTACATTATTTGGGTCTGTCGTCTATTTTTTGCATCTTTATTGCGTCATCTGTAATGTTTTGTATTTATTGTGCTGTCTATTAACCCTATAATAAATAATTATATTATTAAATATTAAAGTGAAAATAAAATAACAATGAAAGTCATCTCATTAATTCACATTAAATAAAATAAACAAATAAAATAAAATAAATATAAGTGTCAGTGTGACATGTATATTTATTTATTTATTTATTTATAAAGATGATTGTTGGAATTCAAAGCAACATCAGAGAAAAGACCAATAGGATCAGTCACTTAATTGTAAAGTGAGCTGAAGCTCATAATCCCATGCCACTCCATCATCATCATCATCATCATCACCAAACAAAGTCATTGGTTATTGCTTTAGTTGAAAGGGAGACTAGGAATATTTAATATTTTATTTTTGTATCAAATAAAATATGGTGCCAAGTTTCTAACAAGAACACTTAAGTGATTTTGTATTATGTAGAGTATGTCAGATTTTGTTGTCATTGTTATTAGGAATGCCTGATTCGCTTTGTTGTTTTTTTATTTCACACTAATCTTTATTTTTTTTAGTATCAAGTTTGAAATTCTAATATTGTGACAACCATAGTATGTTTGTGTGTGTGTGTGTGTGTGTGTGTGTGTGTGTAGTCCAGGTATTACGTTCATTAATGGCCTAAATCTCTCTACACAGTCATATTAGGGTTAGGGTTAGGGTAACACTAGGGTAACACTAGGGTAACACAACACAAGGATAAGGGTACAGTTAGGGTCAGGGTTATGATTAGGCCAGTAGTAATTATGGTTATCAGAAAATGAATGTAAGTCAATGCAATGTACTCTGAAGTCCTGGAAACAAGTGTGTGTGTGTGTGCTTGTGGCTAAAATGTCATCATAAACCAAGCACTTTCTAATTCTCCCCTCTGTGTTTCTCCATCTGAACTCAGCGTGTCGGCCTCAACTGTCGCTGCAAATTAGAATTTACTGGCCAGCTAACCTACAAGGTTAAACAAACATAAATAATGGAATAATATTTCATCACTGACGGTAGCAACATAATGGGGCCATAATGATAATTAAACGTTCCTAATGAGCCTAGGTCACAGTTAATCCCTCAGAGCTCCGTGTCAGCAGATGTGGAGGATGCCTCGTCGCAGAAACGCGGCGAACAGACACAACGCGGTTGTTCTCTGTGATGTGATTAAACATCCAAGCCAGTTAACAGACATATCTCTCATGGGACCAATCTCTGGATCTGTTCTGCTGAGATTTAACATTCATTTTCCTTCTCACAGTTCCAGCTTGTGAATTGTACTAAGACGGATCTCCCCCCTGAAAGTACCTCATTAAGGCCTTAATTTCCTGGATTGTCAGATTACTTCTTAAAAATCCTGACATTTAGAAGATAATTGTGTTGTCAGGCCGGTGATAATGGGTGCAACTGTTCCTTAATAACTAAAGTACTGCACTTTAATTTGACTTTTGTATTGGTCAGATACAGTAAACATACAGTAAAGCCACTTTTCCACCTATGGTCCCAGCTCGCCTTCACTCGCCTCGGGCATGGCACGTTTTAGGTTGGTTTTCCACTACAAAATAGTACCTACTCAACATGGGCACACACAAACAAGTGACTGGTGGCAGGTACTAAAAAAAGTACCAGGTACTATCTCTCTGGGAAATGCAAAATAACCGTGCTGTGCCGAGTCGAGTTAGTCGAGGTTGTGGAAAAGTGCCATAAATGTACAATATTGTTTGTTGCAGTGAGGCACTGTAAAAAGAACCAGCGGGCCTTACCTCGAATCAAACCACACCAAATACCTCAAGTCTTTGTAGCTGTGGACAAATGTTATCAGTCATTCTTTGGGGGGCCCCCTCTCAGCTCAGGCCCCCAGGCAGTTCCCTGCTCTGCATACCTCTCAAAGTCCCTGCAGCAAGTGGCATAATTAGGCAAGTTTTGACAATTGTTGCTCTCTCAAAGAGAAGTACATAAGGGACCTTTGCACGACATGATATTGTTCTTGTCCCATAGACACTCAAACTCACCCAAGACTGCATCATATTGCTGTTTAACATAACTGCAGACCACATTAAACAAAATACAATTATTCATTAGTCTGATTTATATACTAAATACTAAACAGTTTTGGTCCTTTGTGCTTTTCAGTGCCGATATATAAATACTCCATGTAGCAATAAAAACAACACACTATAAATGATTAAGGGCATCATAGAGTCATTCTATGCAGAAAAATAAATTTGATATCATTTTAAAAATATACCTCCTAATGACATTTTGCTCCCAGTCAAGTTTTCCTTTTTTCTTTTTTTTCACCTCTGTGCTGTGGCAGCTGTGTTGTGGACGGACAGACGACGATTAAAATTATTATCATCAGACACAGATCACACACACCATGACCCATATCTGACACACACACACACACACACACACACTGTGTACAGACCTTGTGCTAATACAATACACACGCCGTAGTGTGTATCTGTTGCTGTATTATGAGGTCAGTCATTAGTGATATTATATTATTTTTCAGCAGCTGTTGCTCCCCTCTGTTTTAACAGCAGGATGCAGAATTATCTGTGTGTGAGTGTGTGTACATGTTTTTATATCTTTGTGAGGTCCAGAAAATACACAAACATATCTTTGTGGGGACATTTTGTTTGGGCCCCACAACTTTAAATGGCCTTTTCAGGGTTAAGACCTGGTTTTAGGGTTAGGCACTTAGTTGTGATGGTTAAGGTAATGGTAAGGGACTGGGGAATGTGTTATGTCCTCATTAAGCCATAAAAACAAGTTTGTGTGTATGTGTGTGTGTGTGTGTGTGTGTGTGTGTGTGTGTCACCTGAGCCTCAGGTGCTAGCCTCAGTTCCCCCAGCGGAGCCTTTGCAGCCATTTAGACGACAGGACACTGTAGGAAAATCACAGGTGTAAATAATCACATTAACGATGGCTGCGTTCCATTTAGCTTCCTCGGTTTCAGCTGCGCGCTGTTCACACTCTCCTGACTCAATAAATGAGCAGTGGCGTTGCAAAAAAGGTGATCAGCCACACTTGTGCTTTTCCTGTCAAAGTGGCTGCGGTGCAAAATTGAACGTGATTAAACAGGATCAACTCATGTTTTAATATTGAGACACATTGAGACTGACCGGAGTGTGTGAGTGTGTTGCACATGTACTGGCACAGGCACAATGTCACCACGGGAGAACGTGTAACATTAGCTTTCATGCTAACTGGCTACACATGTCATGCTAACGCTGTCACGACTCATGGGCTTTTCTTGGATTCTCTTTCCTTATTTCTCTGTTGTTGTTTTTTGTTGTTCTTCTTCAGCTGGGGACATTTTACACAACTTTCAGTCGTTATATGCTGTTTTTGGAAAGACTTGGAGTTCACACTAACCCACTGAGATCTCACAGAAACTGGCGTGATTTAACGTGACTTCAGAATATGAACGTGGACCGTCGGCGTCCTCAGTTAATAGCTGTTGTGTGTACGCGCTGTTTTATGAAGTCATGGCTGAGAAGAATCAACAAGGTTATTTACGATATCATACTTACGATTTGAAGTCGGGAAGACGCATCCCCTGATGCGTCCGATGGCGTTATAATCGCCTCTGTCAATCCCTCACACTGCAGGATAATCTGTTCAAATCATCCTAAAAATCGCACGACGCCCACAAATTGTCAGAAGGTCCAGAAATCTGGCCAGTTGTTCTCTAGTGTGGGACAGTCTTTTCTTTCTGTGTCTGTCCTGTTTTCCCGCCATTGTGATTGCGTGCCCCGCCCTGATGAGATCCACCTGTGTCTCAGTGGAGTTTCACCTGTGAGCAATTATCCCCGCCTCCCCAGTGTATTTAGTCTCCGCGCTCCCCAGTCTATTTCTGTTGGTTCACCTGTTGCACTGTTCACTTTTGTTACGCCCTGTGTTCTGTGACACGTCGCTTCCCTTCTCTGATCAGCTTTACCTGCGGTGACACTGTTTTGGCAATAAGTTCTGCTGCACTGCTGTTTTTAAAGATTCCCTGAACTCACACCTCCCTGACAAACAGTAGAAAACAAACAACTGAGATAATAAACATGTTCCAGACTTGCCAACCCGCCTCTGCCACCTCTTTCTCCAGACTATACATGAAGTTCCTGCACTGGAATATTTACATAAAATGTGATCTGATTGGCTTTGCCGCTTGACAGGTTCACCTTCTCTGAGCTTGTACCACATGCAGCACGAGCAAAGCAAAAGCACCACAGTGCAGGTCAACAACATACGTTACATCATCCTGAGTGAGCCTAGTGTGCAGGAGCTCTGCTCCATCTGTCTGGACCTAATCGAGCAGAGCTATATAACACACATGAGGGGCTACTGTAGTGAAACGGCTGTAATATTAAAGATATGGCAAGAGAAATGTCAATATGTATGAAAAATACTAAATGGGGCGAATTGTAGAATATAGAGGAAGCGTCGAGAATATATATTCCCGCTGAATGGCCTCCACATCGCTTACTGTAAATTATTACTGCTCTTAGCTTCCTGGATAAAAATGATTTAAACGTATAACTCCCGTGGGGTTATCACCCTTAAAGTGGGTGTGTGCACATCAGTGAGCTGTCTAGATTTTTGCCGCTGGGTAAGAAAAAGAAGGTTATTTCTGAAAGAAAAGATTAACTAACAGAAAAATCTGATTTAACGACGAACAATTTCAAAAACAAAACACATCACTCAATTTTCCCGAGTTCAGGGTTTTTTCGCCGAGGTCACTGGATTTAATCAGCGCACAAAAGCCGGTGTAAGTTTTTCAATTAAAATGCTTTATTTTCTGAAAAGGGAAAAGCCACAAATGAAATGTGGCGTGTACATCTGACTGCGTCCGTGGAAATAGCTTCACACATTGTAGGTTCTGCTGCAGATAAGGCTAATGTGGTCATTCTTGGAGGAAGTCAAGGCTCTATGGTAATTTCCTGTAGAAATAGCAGCTTCCACACGCTGGAGCAGTTAGGGAGATGTATGGTGGGAAAAAGTACAACTCAGCGGTTTTTTTTTTTTTTACTTTATCTATTAGAGCGGTAATATTGCATGATCAAGTGCAGGACAGATCCACTCGCGCTATCACTAACTCTCCATGTCTTCCTCCCCCTCGCTCTGTGTCTGTCCATTATGTTGAGTAATGAGTGCCGAGTTTCCAGTCCATCCAGTGCTCACTGTCCTCTTAAACTGACACTGCAAACTCTGGGGGATTCGTCCTCCCGCTCTGCTGGACATAGACGCAGAGAAGATAAAGACGACAAAAGGGTGCAGCAGCGTCGGGTTTCATCGCCGCGTTGTTATAAAGCGTTACCTTTCAGGGTTGGGTTTTTGTTTAACGTGCCGTTCAAACAAAAGGATTCACACCGACTGGGTCACGCTCAAAGCTTTCAGGTAGAGAGAAGATGATTTTAGAAATATCAAATGACAAAAGAGGGGAGCGAGATAGATTGTACTTCCTGTTTATGCAATCTTTTTAAAGGACAAACACAATTGAGATGCTATCTGATGTCAGAGAGGTTTGAGGATGAACTTCTTTTCCAAGGCCCTTCAATCACCACCTGACAGCTGATAATGCTGTTTTCTTTTTTTTTGATGCTCCTCAAGATTTTCCTGCAAAAACTATGGATGCAAAAAAAATAATAATATTAAAACAAGGCTAATAGATGTGGTAGGTGTCATTTTCCTACCACCAATGTTTGCCACAAAGACAAAGCATTCACCTTGTACCAAGTATTTGGAGATACTTGCAGATACTTGGAGAGATACTTTAAAAATGTACCTACGAGGACAGTCTTGAAAGTTGTCTACTGCCCCTTTTAAGGATCATAACAACAGTGAATAACTTGATATTTAGACGTAAAAGAGCTGACTAAACATTCAATTAATACAGATTACCATGCATTTAACTAGTTAACAGCCACAAGTCACAATGTTACGTCAAGTTACTTTCATTTTTATTTAAACTTGGAACTACATTTCTTTGGCCACACATGTTAAAACAGGATTACATTACCAGAGATTACCAGGGCCATATCTGTGTATTCAGGTTATACCAGGTTTAATCTAACACAGCTGTAGTTGTGTCTAAAGTGGGCGAGAAAATAGGAAAACTTGTGGATGGGAGGACAGATTATAAGAGCCAGTGAAACATTAAAATATGCTGTTCCAAGACTTTAGTGAAAAGTCCAAGGATTATCCCCTTAAATGTGTTGTCCTCTCAGTAGTTACCACTCACAGAGACTTGTATGTGACCTTCTCTTATTTGCTTACACAGACTGGAGACACGGCTTGAGTGTCTTCAGACTTGACTTGGACATCCCCCCCAAACAGCTCTGTCTTTTATTGAGTGATGATCTTCTATTCAGAGGCCCGGAGCGACTGTGGGCAGCCCCTGCGTCAGGCCGTGAGAGGCGGCATGCGCGTTTATCGGCTTTTTCATACCCACAACCTCAAAAAAAGGGAAGAATGAAAAAACGACAAACATTCATATGAACGATTTGTCCTCCTCCTATGTGGGTGAGGACGTATTAGTCACTGAATCGTGGATTTTTTATCTGTGGCCGGAAGGGAAAACTTACCACAAGTAAGTGTTTTTGAAATGAGACATCATCATTAAGTCAAACACACGGCTGATGTAACTCAGCTCATGGTTGGAGCTGCTTCAGAAGAACAAACGTGCTGTATTGATCCACTGCATGGTTTTTATCTGTGGCTGTGTACAGTCATCTGTTATCCATTATTACTCATAGATACATAGATACATAGATAGATACATCTAAGCTATCTTTCCTCATGGAGACCAAAACCTGGTCTTACTGAGACAGACCCTTACTTCTGAAGAACTGGTTAAGCTTAAGGCTAAGATTTGAATTGGGGTTAAGTTAAGGTTACGTTAAAACCAGTGGCTAGTGAATGCCTTATGTCTATGATGTGTCCTTACTCATGTTGTCGGTACCTAAATTTGTCTTTACACTCACTTATTGGGGACATTTCTTCTTTAGGGGGACAAAAAGCAAGTCACGTAAATGATTACATTTTAAGGTGTTGTATGGTGAGGCCCAGGTTAGGGGTAGGTTTAGGATTAGGTCATTAGCAGTTGTAGTTAAGTTTAGAGCAAGCCTCCAGAAAATGAATGTAGGTCAATTTAAAGTCATGGAAACCATGTGTGTGTTTGTGTGTGTGCTGGTAAGTGGATAATAAACAATAACATCTCTGTGTTAACACCACAATAGTCTTCTCTTTTGTCCCATCTCTTCTCCCCTAGCCTCTCCCTCTCTCTCTTCCTCCCTCATTGTGTATTTCTGTGTCATTGTCTCTTCACCCTCTTCTGCCACAGTTCACGTTAAAAACACGTCCAAAATCAACCCACTTTTACTCCCGTGTTTGAGTCTGAAATGACCAATTTGTACAACCTCCCTAAAAGCATAAATATTGTGTTTTTCATCTGATTACCTCAAGACCTCATGATTTCCTCCACACACTCAGTCATTTATTCTTTGTACAGCACCGCTTTAGTGTTTCTGGTCAAAAATTACCAGAAGAAAAGGAATTTGTTGAGACTACATTATGTTTGGTCTAGATTGGAGTTAGGCAATGATCTTTAAAGGGTCAGTGTGTAAGAAATAGTGACATCTAATGGTGAGACTGCAGACGCTGACGCTGCCATTTTTCTTTGTTTGCATAGTTAGACCCCTGTAAAGTACATATAAATCTAGGCTACAGAAACGAAACGGTTTATATTTAGAAGTGACTATACACTTATACAAACATACTAATGCGGAGTATATTTAATTTGTGCCAATAAACTCCCCTAAATGTCACACAACGGACCTTTAAGATGAGAGTGTGTTTACAGAAAAGGAATGTGTGTGTGTGTGTGCGTGTGCAGTGGTGATTAATCAGTAATTAGTGCTCTACGACGTGTTAAGGATTAATTTACTCATTCTTCTATCGTCCATCTGCTGTGTCTCCACACACACACACACACACACACACACATAAAAGTGATGTGACGAACACAGGGAAAATAATACTGTGGCAAACACACACACACACGGAGCATCTCTGTGGCTTAATAGTCTTGTCTGATTCCATGGTGTGTTTCACTGATCATTGTGCTCCAGCCAGACTCAGCCTCCCCGTGGCTGCGTAACAGAATCATCCGCGACTCTTCCTCAGATCATAAGCAGTGTGTCGCCTGCAGACCCACGCCTGCAGGGCCCCCGCGCTGACGTCCTTGTCTCTCTGTGGGAGCGCCGGGGACAAGGGTCTCATGCAGGTGTCCAATTACGGGCCAAGGGTGACATCATCGCTATGAACACTTTTAATACTTGAAGGAACTGTGTGTGTGTGTGTGTGTGTGTGGTGTCAGTTCATCGTTTCATTTCAAGTGAAGAAGAAGAATGATGAACAGCAGAGATTATTTCTCTCTCCGCTCTCTCCATACATCATAGTTATTGTTGGCAGGTGCTGCATTTAGTTTTTGTACAAACTCTATTTATTGACAGTGCAGAATAATGAATATTTACATAGAAATTGGAGCCGCAGGGTTTATTTTCATCTGTACTCCAAATGCAGGTTGACGTCAAACATAAACACAAATAGACACAAAATCATTTGTGTGATTAATTGCACGTTGTCTGCACTTTTACAGTGAAGGACAACACATTTAAAAGCCTAAATCATGAATTGTTTTTAATCAGAAAGATACAGAGGGGCCCATACCATTGAGGGCTTTAAAAAACAATAAATAGATGTTTAAAATCTGTATGAAAACCGACCGGGAGCCAGTGGAGGGAAGCTACGACTGGTGTGATGTGGTCATGCTTATTCCTCAAGCGGCAGCGTTTTGAATGAGCTGAAGGCGGTTGGGAGAGAGGATTGGTCCAAGCCAATACAATAATCTAATCTAGATGTAACAAAAGCATGGATAACCTTTTCAAGGTCGATCTTCAGAAATATAGGACTTGGTCTTGGCTAAGAGGCGGAGCTGGAAAATGCATGTCAAATTTAAAATGGCTCATACTGTAAAATATACTGACTCACTTTGACTTTTATGCTGATTTCATTGTATTTTTAGGCCAATATTTGCTGTGGGCATACAGACAATGCCACATTGTGCACCATTTCAAATTAATTAAATATATTGAACAGTAGTGGCTTGGTGAGGTGAGAGGTTCCAAAAACAACAAAAATGTCTCTTACAATATCCATAAACAATAAACAGTATCCAAATATATATATATATATATACGTCATAACCTGAAACATCGTGGAACACACGACCAACTAAAATAAAATTCATAAAAGCTACAAAAGAAAAAGTGACTTAAGTATATTCTGTAACTGTACACTAGGATTTACTCACACACATGCAAACATTTACAGTATATCTTCTCTCTGGATGTCACTTTGATTTTAAATTTAATTTCAAGGTCAAACCAGGGACATGAGCAATACCCATCACCTCTACATGAAAATCATCAGTTACTATCTTCTACTATCAGGCTGGAGTTACGGTTCATTTGTATTGTCCCTATCAAATAAACTATATATATACATATATATATAGTTGTTGACATGTAGGAGCAGTTTGGACTGCAGAGGCTACCGGGTTTCTATTTTTCTGTTAGTGAAGAGAATAATGACAAAAAAAACACATTTCCAGAGCAACACCGGTCAAGAAAGCGACAGAAACGTGTACATTATTAGAGGTGTAGCTGACCCTTTGTGCGAGGTTTGATGCCGTCCTCTGATCACCTCTTACACACAATAGATGAAGAAATAATAAAGACCCGATTGCCACGTTTAATCTCTCTTAAGACCTGACGTCATGATTACAAATACCTTTTCCTCAGCTCAGGTAGTGAACTGTACCTCGCTGTCAGAAGACAAACACCACACACAGCAGGAATGACCACTCAGGACTTTGATTTTTAACTTTGATTCTTCTTTTCCGGTGCAAAAGGAGCGGGTGAAAAGATGGTCAAGCTTGAGAAAAACAAACAAAACGTCAACATGATTCACCTGTGGCTTTACAGCACTTTCCATGAGGAGGAGCTGGTTTTCCTGCTCGGCCCCGCGAGGCTGCCTGCGGCTCTGCACTTTTACCTTTCACTGCAAATGATTCCTTCCTCAGTGGTCGTCGCTTACAACGGGGGCAAAATGGCCTGGGGGGGGGTGGACGACACCCTAAAAGCACAATTCTGACATTTGAATGGAGTGTTTGCGAGGATGAAGCAGCGGCCGCCGCTCGCTCTGCTCTGCTTTGAACGGAAGCTCTGAATGAAAGCTGCTATTTTCTGTGTCACCTGTTAATGACATTGCTCAAGGGCACTTCAGCAGCACATCTACATACAGTGTGTGATACTGTATGTTCACCTCTCAACAAAAGAGAGCTGGAGTGATATGTTGCGGCGCTTAATGAGAGCTTCTCCAGAGTAATGAAACTTGTCTGGAACAAAGCGAGCGGGTCTAATGTCAAACAGTGTCCTGTTACCATAATAAGTGACCTTTCTATTGCCTGGGACACACACACACATACACACACATACTCTCAGCCGTGGCCCAATCCAAACCTCTATCGCCTTTGATAACAACCTGGAATTAATGTCCACCATAACGGAGAACAACGGCAAAGGAGGCAAGAAAGTGAGGCTGGTGTGGGTGGTGCGAGTCTTTATGAAGAGGGAAAAAACACACATCACAAAAGGAAAAGGGCGCACAGGGGGAGACGCGCGGATGAAAGGTAGGACGGATGGTGATAAGGAGGTGGGAGAAAGATGTCAGCGCGGAGGAGAAGGAGGTGGGGAGGGGGGGAGCCGGAGCACAGAGATGTTTCGACAAAAGGTCTCATGTTGAGAAACACTCGTTCTTCCCTCACTTTCTCCCTTTCCCCCTTATTATCCCTCCACAGGACTGAGGTGGGAGGAGTGCGGCTGGAGGGAGAAATGACATTTTCATTTGTTCTTTTAAGGGCTCCTTATTATCACCTTTCAAGAGAAACCCTCTCTTTCTCCATCTCTCTGTTTCTTTTCTCTTTCTCTCTCCCTCTCGCTCGCTCGCTCACAACCGATTCAAATAGAAGTTTTTGCACACACACACACTCCCTCTCTCCCTCTGTCTCTCCCTCCTCTCTTGTTCTCTCACTCTATTCTGCGGCTTAATTGCATGGCTGTTTAATTATAAGGGAATCAGCGAGAGTGAAAAGAGGAGTTCTACAAAAGAGAAAAGGAGCCCTGCACCTATATACACACACACACACACACACACAGTTAGAAGGAGATGAAGATGCTTCCCGATGCAGATGTGGGTGTACACACACACACACACACAATATGCTGACAACCATGTTACATTAATAAGCAGAATTAATAAGTTGACATCTTTTCCCTGTGAGGGTTGCAGGACGAGCTGGAGACAATCACTGAGTGAGAGGCCTGCGAACAAACAACAAACAACGATGGATCACTGCAGCCTCACACTGAGATGTGGGAAAAATCGCACACGCGACAACAACAATCGACAAACAGCCAACACACGTGTTCTACATCTGGGAATTTACTTATTTTTGCAACGAGAAGCGGAAACATATGGCAATCGCTTCATATTCATTCACTTCAACATTTTTATGGGTCTGTTTTTACGACATGTTTTTGGGGGGTGGAGTCTGTTTTTTGGGGGAAAAAAAATTTTCCCCAAAAAAATGTTTTGTCTATTTTTACAAGATTTTCTTTTCTGAATGAATGAAAGCTCAGTTATGGAGCCCTGGCCATGAGATAGTAATGTGTGGCATTGTGCTAGTGTAAGATTGAGCTAACATTTATTCAGAAAAACATATTCCAAAACTGAAAAAAATCCTGAAAAAAAAACCCTATGAAACCCTTGTAAAAACAGTCTTGTTTAAAAGAAAAAAGGAGTTTCATTAAAACAGCCTTTATTTTATTTTTATTCCATCCGGAATAACTCCTAGTTCAGCATTAGCTCTTTTTCTTCCATATTTTTAATCCACAGAGTTCCATTTTTGAAGAGAGGCAACTTGGAAGTAACTTGGAAATAAACCCGGAAGTCAGAAACAGGGGAAAAATTGTTAGAACTCTGTTAATAAAAATATCTATCCAATAATATCCATGACCAGACCTTTTCATCAACTGCAGCCATAATCTACCCAAAGGTATAAGCTTCCAAACCCTTTTTTTTTTTTTTTTTTTATCAAACCTTAATTGTGCCTATATGAAATGGTCTGAACCGCTTGTGTTCAGATTGAGATGTTACAGTTTCACATGTAAGATGCCAAAGACAACAGGACAAAAATAAACCCTCCTCTTTTACAACAGACCGTCTGGTTATTCTGCTTAGTCATCATCAGCCACATTGTGTGTGAGCACAATGGCACAAACAGGCTGAGAGTTCTCACTAGCACATTTCTTTGTTTCTGCTGTGAGTATGAACTGTATGAGCGGATCGGAGCTCATGAGTTCAAAGTGACATTCTTACTCCAGCACGTGTTGTGTGACTGATGCTTTGAGGCGGCGTCATTTTACAGAAGCTGCCCGTTTGTCTCTGAGCACGTTTGTTTGTCTCATTGACACACGTTACTGTAACTGAGAAGGTTTTTAGAGTCCTTTTTGAATGACCAAGGACAGGACAGGTGAATGATGAGGACAGGTGAATTGGCACTAATTAAGTTAAAGCATTCGTGACCTTTGACCCATGATGACTGATACATTATGTGTTTACATATTTGATTTGTAAAGATTTGCCTTTAATTAAAAACAATTCATGTGAGATTTGTGTCCCTAACCTTGTACTAAGTACTGTAGCTACTTTTTTACTTGAGTAGATTTTTAGACCAGTACTTTTACTTACATGTTATCAAAATAGTGGTATTTTAACTGGTACTTGAGTAGAATATTTCAGTACTCTTTACACCTCTGGGAATGTTGTTTTTTCTTTTGCCAATTTCTAAGGGACATCAAGGCTTTCATGAAAATTCATAAAGTGGAAGTTGGCAGGTTGTCATGACGCCGTGCTCTGTTTGCCAAGACAGTCATCAAACGTCTTCAGTGCCGAGTCTGGACCAGTGACGCCATTTTATCAACCAAAGGCTTATTATAACTCAATTTGTGTTTTCCTCTTCATTTTTATGACAGTAATTACAAGTGACAGGAGTGTCATTTTTACAGCCAAAGATCTTCTACGGCAACAACCGAGTTAACTGACACGTTTTAATCCTCTGGTTAAAAAAAACCAAAGTCCCACCGCTGATGTTAAAGTGCATGTATGGCTCGGACGGCGAGGAGTTTTTTTACCGCTCAGCTTTTACCTCTCTCCGCTCCAAGTGGATCAATTCCAGAGGATTGATGGAGTTTTTCCGCCCCGGAGATTGATGTCGTCGACGTTACTGCGGAGCCTGGAATCCGAGGAGCTCTAAATCTCTCGCCTTCTATCTCCCTGTTCCAGTTCGCTGTTGGGCCTCAAATCAGCAGCTTTAACGGAATCATTCTGGGCGCAGACTTTAAACATCCGATGACTCACCGTTGGGCCAAAACCAAGACGTTCTACTCATCATTCTGCTCCTTCCTCCTCCTACAATCATCTTACCATGTCTGCCTGTTGGTTTTCAGGCAGCAGAAGGATCCAGATTCTCTATATCTCTTAATATCTACCTGCGCCTTTGAAAAGTGTTGGCGTAAGTGTGCACCTGCATCCCTGATGTAATCTGATCAGACACCAATAAGAGCAAATCTCATCAACATCAAACTGCTTTACTGCTAATCAGGTTACTGAGCAACAAGCCAGCCAATGGCAGCTACTAATGCCATTAAGTAGAGCCGTGATTGGATTGGGATCTTATTTCGACTTCCTGAAGGCTGCCAGTGTTTTAATCAATAAACACAGCCGCGGTGATGTCACAGCCCGTTAGAACGCCGAGGCGGTAACGTCACATGCTGTTAAGATGGCGGAAGAGGCTGAGCGATGTGGATTGAGGGCGTTTTTAAAAAAAAAAAAACCCAGAGTTGAAAGAGTTTCCATCAAAGGTGGACGGACAAACGGGTGGATACACAGAGGAACGCATGTATCAGCGATGTGGAAACTGTTGGAGGAAAAAATTACTTTTGGGGGTGAAAGGGGGGATAAAAAAGAGGACATGGGAAATCATCAATGCTGGAATAAGAGCGGTTTTAAATGAATGCACTGGCAGGAGAATTGCAACGCTTCCACAAATTAATTAAAATAACATTCACTACTTCTACTTCAGAATGAGTTCATTAATTCGGCTCAGTTGATTAGCCGGATAACGGAGACTAAA
Source organism: Solea senegalensis (assembly GCF_019176455.1). Classification (NCBI taxonomy): domain Eukaryota; kingdom Metazoa; phylum Chordata; class Actinopteri; order Pleuronectiformes; family Soleidae; genus Solea; species Solea senegalensis. The sequence continues at coordinate 17,506,585 of NC_058037.1, read as the reverse complement.
ATAATCCTCTTTGCCTGTTTTACAGATTTTCCTTCTCGCGCCGCACTCTGTGTGTTCAGAAATAAACGGAATTTGTCTGCCTTTACTCAGACACCGGCACAAAATGGCTCCCATAGCAGCGCCGCTCACTGGACCTGTGACATTAAGTTAAAACAAAGCATTCCAGACACTTTAATCCATTTACTCTGGCCAATGCTGTTGTGGTCACTCCATTCAGGCTTTGATTCTGTGCAATTGTCTCAATTTAAAGGCACGACGATAGTCCCGTCTCCCTCTCCCTCCGTCTGTCGCTCTCCCCTTTTTTTTTTTCCCTCTCTCCCCTCTCCCACATCTCCTCAGATCGATGGAGAGGGCGAAAAGCTAATGACCCATCTCAGCAACCAATTCACTCAGCTCTGCCACGCTCAGTACCTGTCTAAACCCATGAGAGGAGAGGAGAGGAGAGGAGGAGAGAGGAAAGGAGAGGAGAGGAGGAGAGGAGGGGAGGGGAGAGGAGAGGAGAGGAGAGGAGATAAACCTGCTTTATTTATCCAAACATCTTCATTTTCAGGGTGGAGGAGAGAAGTAAACAAGTCACCGTCACTGTGGCGACATCTGACGGTGACTTCACACGTGATCAGCATCGTAACGTGCACTGTAAAATATTCTCATGTTACAATCCCAATAAATGACCCGGCCCGGAGTTACATTACTTTAAGAGCAAAGTACACTTTGCATGTTTACAGTACATTACTGTGTAATAAATACTTTATTTTCATCGTAGTTTGTTTCATTTAATAGTAAATTAACAATAAAGTGATGTCTATTCACTGCAACTGCATAGATACGCCAAATATTACTGGAATTTAGCAGTATTTTACTGTAACCTCACAGTACATATATCCCATACAGTATATTACTGTGTTTCAGCAGTATTTTCTTTGAATAAATGCTGTATTGTATTGTTACTATGCAGTACCTACATGCCATACAGTATATTACTGTGATTTATCAGTATTTTCATGTATAAATGCTGCATTTAAAGGTTAAAATCAAATTTCCGTGCAAGTTCCTGTAATAGCCACGCCTTTTTCTTCTTTTTTTTTTTACAATAAAACACAAATTTGTTTTTCAATTGTAGTACAATTACAGCACAGTGAAATGATAATGACGTATTTAATTGTGAAATATTCAGTTCAAACCTTATATTTACACGATCACATGTTGATAATTTGGTCAGTTAATCTTCCTCGGGTATAAATTTGCACCTTATATTAAAATCTGAAGTTTTTCCCATGGTATCAGAATCTGGTGAAGCTCAGACAAAAAATAAAAGTGTAACATTTACATGCATGGCTGGTTATTTTATATCTCTCTTATTTCTCGTGGCCTTTCTCTCTCTTTATCCATCTCTCTCTCTCGCTCTCTCGCTCTCAGTCTCTACCTTTCTCCGCTCCCTTAAGATCAGCTTCAGTGCCTATCACATCTAAATTCATTAGTGCCTCAAGAGATGTGTGTGTGTGTGTGTGTGTGTGTGCACAACGTGTGCGCATCATCAGCGCTAAATGATTATAAAGCACAGTTATTAAAAACTGCCATAATTACCATGCCTGTAGCAAAAACACTCTGATATGAATTTACCTCCCCTTCTCTCCACGGGCAAACACACACACATACACACACATCGAGAACAGGGGGATGTTTGTAGTGTGCACGTATCAACACACACGCACACACACACAGACACACACACACACACACACCTCCTCTGGCAAGAGCAAACTTGCAGGTTCCCAGAGCTCGATGTCATTCCTCATGTAGCCCGTCCTTCCTGACCTGCTGTGAATGTCAATTAAAACCTCATGACCCCGACTTTGGGACACGCTCATTATTCATAAACCACCACATTATTCACTCAAAAATAATCTTGATGCCACGAAATGCACAGGATATGAGAGATCGGTGGTTTTAATTCGATCATTTCAAAACAAAATTTCTGTTTTCAAACAGCTTTGTTCTGTTTGTGTATTTATACTTTATTTTACTATTTAAAGGTAGTTTAACGTACCCTTTTTTGGGCTTGTTGGTATATACCAAAGCTTTGTTTTTGACAGCCATCAGGAGCAACTTACGGTTAAGTGACTTGCCCAAAGGACACATCGGCCAGCAGAACCGGGAATCAAACCCACAACCATCCAGTTCAAAGACAACTCGCTTGTCCACTGAGCTACCATCATGGGGAATTCCAATCTTCAAGCCCCTAGAGCCGAGGTCATAAACTCTAGATTAGATTAATTATGCATCATAAATAAGTTTTTATTGTGAACTGTATATTATTGCATGTTAAAACACGGTACTTTTATTTTGAAATTCTGTAAACTATTGTCACGATATCGCGTTATCCTCCACATGAGGATATTGTTGTTGTTTTAAGGTCAAATCGCCTCCACCCCTACTGAAGTGTAAGGTTAAGCTAAGGGTTTTTGGGCAGTTCATATTCTCACTGACTGTGTTTTGTGTCTTTTAATTTCTTTTATTTTATACGTGGAAACAAATACAAATACTACACCATGTACACATTTCCCCCGATGCTGTCATGCAGAGTGGAAGCATAGATTTAGGAAAAATGACAGTCAATAAGCAAATGGATAAAAACACTTTGTAATGGCCCATGTGTCGTCTACCGCTAATAAAACAAAATGAAATCAGTTTCCTCTCGGTAACAGCACATTAGTTTGAGAAAAGTTAAGTGAAAGTTTCTCAAATACAAAAGATGCAAAAAGAGATCTCCGCGTTATTCTCGGAATATGTTTTTATTTGTGGCCCCAGCGCTCGCTTTTTTTTTCTTACGGCATTTTTGGCAAACAAAAATGTATCACTGTAAAACGCTTCATCATAGCGAGCGCTCGCAAAACAGATTATGGGCTGCACATGATGAAGGGGGTGGTTTGTCAGGTCTGCAAGGCTGCAGCTGGACACTTTCTGCATCATAAGCACAGGTGTGGCAATGAGCTGGTCACAATTCAACGATCCCCAGGATTATTTACTACGTTGGGAAAGTAGGGGGGAAGCTTCTTCTTCTTCTTCTTCTTCCTCCTCCTCCTCCTCCTCTGCTGAAAACCCCCCAAGTCTTTGTCGGTGGGACGTTGCCATGAAAACGACAGAGATGATAGATGCCGCGTGGCCGGTCGCCAACCTCCAGTGGAGAGACAACAGCAAACTGCGATCACAGCAGGGCAGTACATTTTCCAAAATGCACATGAACTGAACTGGTCACAGTAGGGTAGATCCTTTAAGGATGTGGTTTTCAAATGGGGGCTCAGGGACCTCTGGGAGTCCATGGCACACTGCCAAGGGCCCCATTAAAGGTTTACAGGTTTATCAGTTAGAAGCGGAACAGCTCAGTACGGTACAGGATTTAGGAATAGTGCCAAAATAACTGGCCCTCAACCAGACTCATTTTTCGTTAACCCTCCCAAGGGGTACTAGAGTAATGATACGGTACAGTGTGGGTGGAGCTACACCTACGACAGTCAGCTGATTGGTTGTTTCCTCAACCCCCACAGTCTATTCTCTGTGTTGAGACTGACTACAAAAAGTGAGCAGAAAAAAACCAGCTGCTCCGTCATGTTGTTGTCCGTTGTGCTGCGTTCAATGTCGTTGTTTGTTGTCGGTACACTGGTACAACGCCGCGCTCCGTATCTCGCCGACGCGGCCATCGGGCACGGCGCACCCTCCGCCAAAGTAAAGGTACTGTTCTCAGTCAAAACGCAAGCCTGACCGAGGGCTTTACCGTTCCAAACCCAACTGTACCATGACGGAAAAGCACGGCTTACAGAACAACATTTCTCAAGAAGGTCACTGGGTCGCATCTTGGTCAAGGTCTTTCTGTATGGAGTTCGGAGTTTGTGTGTGTGTGTGTGTGTGTGTGGTTTCTCCAGTTTCCTGTCCAAGATCCACCTATGTCAGCTGGCATTGGCACCAGCAGCCCTGCAGCCCTCATTTGGAGGATTAAGTGGTAGACGATGAATGAATAAATGAATGAATGAATGAATAAATGAATGAATGTCCTGACATTTACCAGTTAGTAAATGGTATGGAGATATACAGTGATTTGTATCAGAGTGTGAAATAAAACTTGAGTCTATAGTTCACAACAGTCGAGTGCAGCAGCAGCCGTTACATAATTTATCAGGACGATCACAGCATCTTGAGCTGAATCATAGTCTGAAGTGGTTGATCAGACAGCGCGAGGACCCGCATATAGTGCTGCATATGTGGAGCTATTTCAACAGTGTCGTCTGTCGACTCTGGCGTCCATCGGATCCTTTCGGAACAAAAGGAAACAAAAAAATTCACCCAAGACATGACACGATAAGTCAGCCGGGTTCTTAGTCGTACTTCACATTCGTTGTGGCATTATGGTTCCTTCATGGGTGTCATGGGAGCAATGTTTTGGTTTTGGTTTTGAATTTGTTTCATGTTCACGCACAAGTCCTGACACCACTGATCGACACAATGGTCGTGCAAGTGAGGAAATTGCAACCTGTCACCGCTTAACCTAAAATAAATCACACGTAATCCCAACACCAAGACTAACCCCGGTCCAACAGACCCCCAAACCAAGTCTCCATCCCCAAATCGCCCCTGTAAGTTGTGAGGAACGTCTTCAGTGTCCTCATAAAGGTCTGTAACTCAAGTCGTCCTCATGAAGACAGACACACACACGCACACTCCCACCATCCACCTGTCATAACCAGCTGGCAGGTACACCTGGCTCACCAGCTTCAGCCAAAAAAACATGGACCGTTACCATAGCGACCACATGGTGTTGGCCTGGCATTGTTGGCATCACCATGGTAACAGCAGATCAAACAAGTGGGCATCGCCAGCTTTATAGGCCAAGATGGACACACACACACACACACACACTCACAGTGTTCTGTGATAATGCTGATTCTAGAGCTGCGTACAGCAGCTGCTGCTCTGCTTATAGAACAAGACATCATTTAAAGCAACAAGTGGTAAATATAGCCTGTGATTTAGTGCAAACATTTGCTGTTTTTGTTTTTTGTTTTTTTTTTACGTCCACCTGTAGTCGCTTAATGGAAGCTTTCCATTTCCTGCGCTTGCTGTTCTTAACAGTCAAGGTCAGTGTTAACGCAGAGAGTGACAATAAAATGCAACACATCACAATAACGTTATTGCAGATTATCTCTTTAAATCAAGGCCATGGCTTTTTCTCCGTTTTCCTTTTTTTTTTTTATCAGAACTGCTGTTCTGAATAAAGAATAAAACAAAGTGTGTGTGAGCCTTTTATGAGCCGTCTGACGGAAAATGGACTAACACTCCAAGTATGTGTGGAGCATTTAACGACACGCGCAAGGACACGCACAATAACAAAAAGGTGTGAACATGAAATATTGAGAAAATGACTTGTGCAAATTCAACTGCAGCTTTCGCACCTGACCAAATGGAGCGGACTGTGTGAGGAAACAAACTCTGGTCCGTTTAAAGTGGACCAAACAGCTCCTATCTGCATGTTTTTGGACTGCGTACCCAGAGAGAACCACCGATGCTCCCATTTAATTATACATTCTTCCTGCATGACCAGCGCAGGGCAAGCAAACTGTAACCATTTGTGCGCTTTCATTTTGATGATACAATGCAGTTTTGTCCGTGCTGCACAAAGCAGTGTGATTTCTATCAGCGTGTGTATGCACTCTGATAGCGGCCACTTTAATAGGTACACCCGGAGACCCAATTTGGCTGTAACAGCAGTGGTTATTTGATTTACTGTGGCTTCTTCTATCATCTCAAACCCATTCTCCTCCGACCTCTGGCATCAACACCATATTTCTGCGCAGAGAACTGCTGCTCACTAGATATTTTCTCTTTCCAGAACATTTTCTCCAAACCTTGGAGATGCTCGTGCCTTAAAATCCAAATTGATCAGCAGTTGTTTGTTTTTTTCAGTACGGACACTGAGAACCATGTCGTTTCATGTGATTGTATGACAAGATATAACTTGTTCCTAATAAAGTGGCTGCTGGTACAATAACATGTACATAAATGACTTCAAATAATTCCCTGCAACATAAGAGCAGTTCTACTATCTTGTTTTATTGGTAGTAGGAGTTATTTCCTCCATGTTTTAGTGCAGATTATTGTGGAAAACAGTCATGAATCGATGCTTTGTCGACTTTGATTGACAGGCGAGTTGGCACAATGTCAAGTGCTCAGGTTCAGAGACTGAGCAACGTCTTCCTTCTCATATTAAATAATAGCTTTCAAACGCTTTGTATGTACATGTTAAGGCAAAAGGACGAAACGAAAATTTTACAATTTTACAATTGTACATTGAAACAAATTAAAAACACATTAAGTTTGTCTCAAACGGCAGTTGAGCAACTCTGCAGCGTCTGCCCACACCAGTGAGCTCAAGCACCCGGGCTGACACACACACACACACACACACACACACACAGGGATGAGCTGAAAAACTGGCTCCAGCTATGTTTTCGAAGTAATTGTGTGCATGTGTTTGTCAGCGCATGTGAAAGTGCATATTTGTGTGTTTACACACTCCCACACCAGGTTGCATACTGCAGACCTGAGTGTGCGTGAGAGAAATAACGCACACACACATACCACAGCTGCGACCTTGAATATGAACACACATATCTCTCACACACAGACACCAAATTCTAAATCTGTGTGTGTGTGTGTTAACACGAAGGTTCGCAAAAGAGGATCCTTCCCTTTCCTTCCCTTCCCTTTCCTTCCCTTCCCTTCCCTTCCCATCCTGTCCCATTCCGCTCCTTCCTTTCCTTTCCTTTCCTTTCCTTTCCTTTCCTGTACTGTCCTTTCCTCTTGTGAATCACACTCAAATAAGGTAGCGACACATTGGCAAAAATCTCTACAATATAAATTATTTTTTTAAAGGTACTGCATATTATGCCACGCTATTTACGAGGTCTGAAATGAACATTTTTCTTTTAAATTCTGGGCGCAGCTTTTGAAAGGAAAATATTTTTTAATCAGATGCTTTCATTGGTGAGAGACTTGTGACTGACGACTTCAGCCTTGTCACGTCGAGCGTACAGCGACTGTCCAGAGCAACTGTGCGGCGTACAAAAGTGGCACTGGTGTAGGTTTTGAAAAATCTATTGAATAACACTCTCTCTCTCTCTCTCTCTCTCTCTCTCTCACACACAAGAGGTTGAATATGAATTATGAATCAAATAAAATACCTGAAATTGTGATCTTTCAGAGTCAAAGCTTCATTGAAATTCATTTTCTTTTTCTCGTTCTGTTGCCAGAGGTAATTTATTTCTCAAAAACCAGTTCAACAGGATGATTCTTTCAAAATAAACCTCCATTTATGCGTTACTTTGTATGTCTCCTTTGTATTTGCCATGTCTGTCCTTCAGAATGTTTTCACATTCGCTTTTTGTTTTTTTCACCTTTAATCCGACTGACAAACTCACAGGAAAGAAACGATGAGCGAGGCGGATCGGCGGTGAACCGGCTTACCTTCGTATGTGTCACATCTGTGGAGGCTTTTACTGATGTCACATCATTAAGGAGGACAAACTTAAAACAAGGGTACAGTGTCCTCGTCCAAAAATAATTCCAAGTCCAGCGCGGTGCCCGAGGTGAATTTCTCTGCTCGGTACGTCGCATTCATTCTGAAAAAAAAGCCCATCGACACATATTGACACGGACGCTCTTAACAAAGGAGCACAAATCAATATACAGCATACAACAAAGGAGCTGTGCATTGATTTGTTGTATCTGTCTATCATACTTTGATTGTCTCTAAATCAAGAGCATGAATTCTTATTCCCCGATGCCCCGTTAGTTTTTCCCAGATTCCGTTTGATCTGGACCTTTTTCTTTGGTTTGGACAAAAAAAAAAAAACTACAAGTTTTGACTTGAAAGCAAGACTTGAAAAAAAGTTTAGCAATGAAAGCACATGCTGCTGCCATTTGTCATAATGCATCTGTTTTAAAAACATAAGCAAAACATAACGTGCTATTTGCAAAATTCGGCTTTCTGAACGTAACCTGAACCTGACGCAGACACGTTGGCACGTCCGTGCTGGAATAGGGACGAGGATTTGTTGCGTGTTTGCTTTAATTGACACAATAAAGTGATGTGGCTCTAATATCAATGGAGATAAGGTGATTTAACGTGTTCACGTCCCATTTTATTGTGTTCAAATGCTACTATTCAATACTCAATAAGGCTAAAAACAAAGCACGACTAAGGCTGGAGTCCTGGGGTGAAGTTTATTACATTTCGTCCCCTGGTGGTGCTGCAGGAAAAGACGGGGGTGATCAAAGCTGGCAAACTCCACCAACAAAAATGTGTGACAGTGCTTTGTCCATCAGTTGCAGAGAGTACAGACTGAGACCAACTGGTCGATACTGGCAAGACTAGAAGTCTCCCACTGGAGCGGCTGAAAACTGCAGACTCACCAGTCATTAAATGATGCTCGGAAGAAAATACAACGTCACGTAGACAGAATGAACTTCTTTGGTGTATGTCCATCTACACTTGTGTTTTAAAGGATCATGGGTGGAGCTGTTGCCAGGGACTGTGCTGTTTTTGATGAAATTCACAAAAAAAACAGTCCAATCTGCCTGTGTTTGGATGGTTAGAGGAAGCCTGGGTAAGAAGAGAAACCCCAACAATACTGTCATAATTGTGCATGAGTTTCTTTGTCGCTCTGCACGTGGCGTCTATTGCGTGTCATCGTGGAAGAATGACCTTTTTCCTTTCCTGAATTGAGGGTCCGAGGAGGGAGGATGTCTCTACAGCTCACCAACCAAGGCAAACTGAGATTTTGTGAATGTAAGCGATACAACTACGGTGGACTCCCCAGGGTTCCCACACGTTGGTTGCAATCAAATTCAAGGACTTTTCAAGACCAGTTCCCTCAAATTCAAAGACTGAATGTGCTGACACGGATTAAATTGGGAGGGATTTGTAACACACGCCGCATCTGGACAAGTGATTGTCCTGGGAATCTTGGACAAGTCAGTCTTTATAATTGTCTTTGCTCTTTTTTTTGCCTCTATCCCACTTCCCCACTCTGTCCCCCATTTGTCCTTTCACCCCAACCGGTCGAGGCAGATGGCCGCACATCTGTGAGTCTGTCAGAGACTTCTTCCTGTTGAAGAAGGGAGCTTTTTTTTCCTCTCCACTGATGCCTAGTGTTTGCTCATTGTGTGAACTCTTGGGTTTCTCTTCTCTCTATAATAATATTGTAAAGGCTTCTGCCTTACTATGTACGCTGCCTTGAGATAATGTATGTTGTACTTTGGCGTAATACAAATAAAACCGAACAGACTGAATTCTGCTTGTAATTGCATCTCGAGGGGAGACATTTCTAGGGCCGAACTTTCTAGGGCCTTGAATTTCTTTTTGTTATTTTCAAGGATGTCAAAGACCCTTGAGAACCCTGACTCACACATAAATGCTGCTTTAATGCGTGACAGCACTAATGCAAACTCCTCATACATTCGTGCCCTGATTGAACCTGGATTCAATCCTCAAACGTTTTTTTGCTGTTAGGCACCAATTCTGACCACTGCCCCCACCCTGCAGACCTGCTTACATCTAATTGTATTCATTTAAGATAAGAGCTCAACTTATGCATCATTATGACAGGCAAGAATTGTACTGTAAAACGAGCCTATTATCCTGAGTAATCACATTCATAGCAGACTGTTGTTGTAGAGGGATGTAATCAGTGAGTGCAGGGCTGGATTGCAGCTGCGCTGCAGCGAGCACAGTTTTAATGGACAGGACTTGAATTTTCTGTCCTGTTACAAAGCTGAGCTGGATATTTTTTTTGCCATTTTACAAACTCCAAACACAATTTTACCTCTCACCTTTCCATTACTGAACTAGCAAATTATACCGGAGTGAGTTGAAGTTGAAATTGGATGTAAAAATACATCACTGAGAGTCATTTTGTGAATTGTCTGATATTTATGTTCTTGTCCGTCCGCAGACTTGCAGCAGAAAACACACACACACACACACACACACACACACACACATACGCACACACACGCGAGTCTTTTCTGCAATCCATCATAGAGGAGGCGCTGGTCTGAGAACTGCACTGGAGAGTTCCAGTCAGCGCTGTGACAGGTTAGATTGTGGGAAATTGCCTGCATGGGAACAATGTACCTACACTGGGGGTTGAACAGGTCATGTGGTGTTTCCAAAAAAAAGAAAAAAAAAATCTATTTATGCTTGTCATCCATTTCCACCACAGGAGATTGTGTGTGTGTGTGTGTGCAGACTAACTTTCAGTCGGCCAGTTCTGTTGTTCCACAGCAATGACGACCTGCCATGTTTTCCTCTGACGGATTTTTGCTTCCTGAAGCTATATGTGAGCTGCAACAAGAGTGTAGTCTGATGTGAGAGATAGAAGCAAAACAATAGTGCGAGAGATGCAAACATCTACACATTCACCGTTGTGGTGAAAAATGGTACTAGTAAAAACAATCACACACAATAAAACGTACCTTTAAATTGACTTTACTGCACATCTGATGTATATTCGCCGGCCACTTTATTAGGTACACTTGTTCAACTGCTTGTCAACGCAAATATTTAATCAGTTTATCATACGGCAGCAACTTGGTTAAATCAAGCTTCAGAATGAGAAAGAAACACAGTTTCAATGAACATGTTGCTGTTAGACAGGCTGGTCTGAGTTTTTCCAAAAACTGCTGATCTACTGGGTTTTTCCCACACAAACACAAAATAAAATATCCAGTTCTCTGTGCTTTTTTTTTTTTAGAATTATTAAATCCAAAGTAACACAGAGACAATCTCTGAATGCACAACACATGAAACCCTGAAGCAGAAACAGTTAACACAGCAGAAAACCACACATTTTCTTACATGTCCTTTGTACCTAATAAAGTGGCTGAATAAAGAAAAAAATCATCTCTTATATTCTCTTGTATTTCACATATGGGCCAAGTGTGTTTACAGATATATACTGTATATATATGTAGAAATGTATTGAGTTCACTATATAATCCCTGCAAACTCTGTTTTGGGTTTAAGGTACAGGAGACACTGTATATGCTCACTGTACTCAGCGCTGTGAAAGAAAACGCTGCCTGCATCGGTGCGGCGCAGACAAAAGAATGGCATGACAGCAATGTGTGTGTGTGTGAGAAAATACACTGCATGTAACAATGTGAAACCTGCAACTTCAGCAGATGCATCCGTGTGGACGCACTGCTTTCTTTAATGGCGGCACACACAGGCACTGTGAAACGACGGCACATTCACAGTTTAAAGCGAGGGGGGGGCAGGGGGAGGGAGGACAAAAAAAGAAATGTGACGCAGTATCCTGAGCTGGAAAACACCTGCAATTACTAGCACCAAATTAACCTGAAAATAGGCCTGAAAATGAATCTACCGTCTCTGCTGGGACCAAAATCTGTCAAGCAGAAACTTTGGGGTGGAGAAGATTGTCCACACCTTTTGTCTTGGCACGAGACAAACAAATCACACTGAGACAAAACACATCTGTTCCTCACTCGTACATGCCTGCTTTTCTTCTTTCTTCAGAGTCCCAAATCAAAACATTTCTTCTGTCTATTTTTTTATTTGAAAAGCTGTCATGATGTTATCTCGCCCAGGTATGACAAGCTCGGCTGTCACCTGTGTCGGCAGATGGTGAGATGTGGTCAAATGAATTGTTTTCATTTTGCACTGGTGCAAAGTGAGGCTGCTGCCAACACAAATACATGGGCCACAAATATGTGTGAACTTTCGGACATTGTTCATTTTTTAAATTGTGAATATTTAGATAGTTTAGTTTTAAATTAAGTAAATATCCTGCCTCAATGTAACAATGTAACGTTATATGTATGCTGCATCAAAACTATCAGACCTGACTGAGGGAGCACTGGGTGTATACAGCAGCAGAGCAGGGGTGGGTGGGGGGCAAGAAGCATAGAATATTGGACAGATGTAAAATGTAAAATCCTATGTATACATTGCATGCTTCACTATGCACAAAAAATGTAAATAAAAATCAGCAAAAGCATTTCAGCGGAGTCATGTTTGGGCCGTTTATTTCTTGTATTTGTAGCAGAGCAATATTTGTTACACAGCCGGAGAATTGTGTCTTTGAAATGACTCAAACCTGGATAATATGATTCATACTCCGATTATTCTTGCATGTATACGCTTAGTCGGCAGTCGGCTTCGGACAACCACAAGAGGCATGTTTGATCTAATCCTGATTAACGTGTCAGCAGGTGCAAAACATACAGAACCACAGAATAATCCATCTTGGCGTTTGCTGTTTGTTTTTCTGTGACATAAAGGTCAATAGGAAACTAAATACGCACTAGCTTATGGCTTATAGAGACATACAGCGCCACCTATGGCCTGTCTTAGGCCATAGCTTGATTAAACTGTGCATTTAAATGTATATGTGGCTCATTTTGCCAAAGCCCTTGAATGTAACCGACAACTGTTTATACTTTTGAGGTCATTCTTCAACCAGAGATCTCCAGTAGTTTGATGTTTCTTGAAAGTTTGAACACAAAAATGTTAACAAGTGTTTGAAGGCCACCGGTTGTCCTCAAGGTCTCCTTTAAATCAAAAAGACGTTCCCCCTGGCTGTGGACAACGATGACTTTGCAGACCCAAGCCTCACTGAGCTTGTTGCCGTCTTTCACAGAGAATGATTTTTGTCCTGCAGAAATCTTTCTCTTGTTCATGGGTAGATTTACAGAAAAGAAACATGGACACAAACGTTCTCTCAGAGATGGAAAAAGGAGCCTTTTTGTATCTGCCGGAGGAGGAGGACATGATGTGTTCTATGGCTCAGGAGGTGGAGTGGACTGTACACTAATAGTAAGGTCGGTGGTTCAGTCCTTGGTTTCCTCCGCTTGGTGCATGAAAGTATCCTTGGGGCACAGATGTCAGCGGTAACGGAGCACTGTATGAGTGAGCGTATGACTCGGTGAATGTGTGACACTGTGGAAAAAAAGTGGTCCTGAGTGGTGCTTAAGAGCGGAGAAGAGCTATATGTCTGTTGATGAGGATCGAGTCTGTTTTAATGTAATCTGAATAAAGATGGCCTTAAAGGTAAGGCAGATGAACAAGTATCCAAAAAAAGTTAGCTTCACCGAAAAGTACAGGAAGTTACTGTTGCTGTGCTCTGGAGGCTTAGCTTCAGAGGGAAGTCTGAAGAAATGGGGCTTGGACTTTTGAATTCAAACTGTCCAGGATCTCTAACCTTACCTTTAACTGTGCCGGTAATATATATGATAAATAATAAATATTTTTGTAGTTTTTGACCTTGAGACGGAGGAAGAACAAGCCATTGTTTTTGTTGTTTTTTGACAAATGACACATAGGTGTGAGGTTATGATGCGTCTGGAAATATGTTTTTGTTTTTATGTCAATATGCTTTTGCTCAAAGTTGAATATAAATAAAGATTGTTTTGGTTTAACTCCTCATCATTTATATAACACTAATATTGATATTATATTATTATGATATGCAGTTATATGTATTACAGTGTATTGTACATAATGGTAAACATATAACAGACATTACTACAGAAGAGTATTAGGGCCCACGTGTAAAAAAACATGTTTGAAAAAAATAAAAAAATAATAAAACAGCATGCATTCTGAGAAAGAAGTCAGAGATTACAGTAAAAAAACGTCAGAATTCTGACTTTAATGTGTAATTCTGACTTTAATGTGTAATTCTGACTTTAATGTTGAATTCTGACTTTAATGTTGAATTCTGACGCTGTTTTATTTAGTTCTTTTACTTTCTTTCAAACAATGTCTTACATGTGGCCCTAATACACTTCTGTATGTTGTCATTGTTTCTTAGAAATTTACATTTTTAAATCAAGTCCTGCCTCGTGACGTCACGCTCTTTCCCTGCTGAGCTCGCGCTCCCTCCCTCCCTCTCTCTCTCGCTCGCCCTCTTTCTCTCTCTCTCTCTCTCTCTCGCTCCCTTCACTCCGCGTGAAACAAAGTGTAGTGTCCGCGAGACTCCGTAGGAAGCGAAAAGAGAGTAAGCGGAGGAAAGGAGAGAATGGAGCGACTGAACCCACGACAACCGGAGGAATACTAACAAGCCGAGAGAAGAGTGACATAAACGCGAGCCGCGCAGGAGGAGAGGGACGGAGCGAGTCGCCGAAAATCAAACTTTTCCGGGAGGGAAACTGTTACAGAGTCGCACACAGAGCCACGTTTGAAAAACATGGATACACTTTTACTCTCTGTGAGCCTGGGACTCCTGGTTGTCTGCTCCACGGTCTCCGGGGAACTATCGACAGGTAAGAACCACCTCTCCGTGTTTCTCCCGAGTGTTTTTTGTTGTTGTGGTGAAGCCAAAGTTTGGAGCACATTTATCGTGTTCGCGTATCAAATTCCACGCAGGTGTGTTTAGGTGAGGGGAAACGGTGGAAAGAAAAGTTGTGAACGTATCGCTTTCTGTGTTGTTTTTAAGCCCACTCGGGTGCGTGACGTTCACTTTCCGTGCGGGTTTTCTTACATTTTGTCTCAATTAAAAACGATAAAAGGTTTATTTTCTCCCCTTTTGTGCGCGTGTGTGTGCGTGTGGTGCGTTCAAAGCCAGTGTTTGAATTCTGTCTGTCTGTTTGCCAAGTAGGTTGCGTTTACTTGCACGAATGACCAACCCGGTCCCAGGTTACACTGTAAACTTACATGTTATTTAAAATCTTTAGTCTTTAAGTTACAGCTGCTCAGTTTTGTCACGGGAATCCACGCGCCGGCATTTTCCGCTAAAATCCCAAAAACGCCTAGCTGAAGTGAACACACAAAATACACAAAAATCAGCTGCGTTCACATGCAACTTGTCATGCATCGCTTCATACTAATGCTTATTTAAATAAATAAGTGGTGTGATAAGGGTTGTGTGACGAGGAATGAAGCCGTGCAGCTCCACGGGCAGCGCTTGGATGGAAGGGAAAAAAGTTACCGCTGCACAGCGATCGTTACTTAGTAACTCTATTATGCAGGTATAACCACAGAGATGAGTCCTATTATAACATAAACCCCGTTTATTACAATTTATCCTCACGTCTGTGATGATGTTGTGCAGTGATGTGCGTCATTTTAGGAGACTTTAATTCCAGCCCTGTAGTGGACAGTGCGTAATTAAACGCACCCTTGCACACAGTACTGTCTGTGCGTTATTTGATCTCTGATGTGTTCAAAGTCTTGTTGCGCCTTCTTCTTTCTTTTTTTGTGGGATTAAATGGTCGGTTGCCTGCCTGTGCGCTCTTTGCAAAGCAAATCATCCTCGACGCATCCATCCAAGTTTATGCGCGCGGCACGTAATAAAACCTAATGGTTTGGTTTCATGGTTTTTTTGGTCGATGCCGATGTTTTGACCACTTGAATGAATCGTGCTCGCTCTGTGTTGGGGGTTTAAGTTAAAGGCGAGAGAGGGAGAGGGATCGGTTATTGCACTTTTCTCCGTGTCTGTGCGTCAGAGTCCATGGTTGAACTTGTCGTTGCATTGTTTTATTTGTGGATCGCGTGAAAGCCTCTGCTGTCGGACGCAAGTTTGGACAGTAACCTGCTTCGGGAAGTGCTTTCGCTCTGCACAAACACGTATGCACTCCCCAACGCACAGCGGGACGGAATGCGTTTGCAAAAGTTGCAGCAGCAGCAGCAGCAGCAGCAGGGACGATGCGACGCGGGTTAAACGCAGTCCTTCCGTGTTTTCTGCAGCATGCAAACACACTCTCCATATACCCGTGTGTCTCTTACGCATCCGTGGCTCCTGTGCCTTATATTTCCGTCTACCTGTCTCTCTCTCTCTCTCTCATACACACACACACACATTCAAACAGCTGTGTGAAAGTTGACCCCCAAAAACCACACAGAGACTAAATGACACATCCTCACCAGCACCACCACGCTACATTTAAGTGCTGAAAAAATAACCAGAAAGATTCTGTGTCAGTGTTGTGGGTCCCGTCAATGATTTGCATAGAAATGACACATTAATTACCTATTCATCTGTGAGCATTTTATTGCCCCATCCTCTCTCTATCTCTCTCTCTCCGCCCTGTACCCCATAACTATCACCCTCACTCCTCCTCCTTCCACCCTCCCCATTGTAGCCATTTGGTCCTATGGGAAACAAATGTGTGGAATTTCTTGGAGGCCTCTTTGGGAATTAGAGTGCTGTTAATTTGAAAGCAAATGCCATAGAGGAGAGCGCACAGAGCAGGAGGGGGAGGAGGGTTTGGTTTGTCTTTGGTTTAAGAGTCAGGGCTAATAAAGGCTTGGTTGTGTTGCAATGTATAAAAATGTGCACTCAATGCGTAAACATTCATTTTTAAAAGGATTCAAAAGTAGGGGTTTGTAAATTTAGGGGGAAGTGATCGTCTAGTTGCATGTGAAGTTATCAGTTTGCTGGATTTAGTAGCTGCAGTGTTGTTGGTTAGAGGTCGACCGATGCTGGTTTTTCTCTGGCCGATATATAATGGCTTTTTTTTCTCTGATATGTTTGGCTGTTCTCTCTTTTTTGCCTTTTCTCTTTATTACACAATCACAGTTTATTAACACATGATACACTTAACCTTAAATAAAGATGTATTGACCAACACTTATGGTAAAAATAAGGAATGTGCGCCATTTTAAACACTACACTTCAAAAATTACACCTTTTTTACACACACATGTGGATGAAAATGTAAGGTTTTTGTGTTTTGGGGACACACAAGTGTACACTTACTGTATATTAATAAGTAATTAGCTACAGAGCTGCACCTCTAATTAATTGATCACTAAATATCATCAACTATTATGATAATTAATCCGCTTTGGGTGTTTTTCCAGCAATTTCCAGCCCCTTAAATGTGAATATTTCAAATTTATTTGCTCATTATAACAAATACATCATTAAAAACTGAATCAAGATATCATTTGAGTTTTGGGAAACATCTACCTCCAAACATATCACCTTTACGGACGAAATGACACATTGATATCTCAATTTTCTCAATTAATCAAGAAAATGATCAACAGATTAACCAATTCTGGAAATTATTGTTGGTTGTAACCCTGATTAAATCATGAAAAGTTTGAAAAAATTGTCCTTATTAATTAGTCTACCGCTAGTAAACAAGGATTTCGGGGGTTGTTGCAGAATAAAAAAGTGTAGTTTGTGCACAAAATATACTTCTACAAGCACTCATTTGTAGGTTTTATAAATATGGGGTAAAATAAATGTTTAATTGCTTTCAAAGGAATGTGCATACAGTGTTAATCCCATGAAAAATGACAGCATTTAAGAAGAAGCCCACGCTCACGTGACGACCTACAGTAGTGCAGCAGGGCAGGGTAAAGATGTTCTTTATACATCATCAGCAGCAGCAGCACCACCGCTCTTCTTCTGTGACCGCGTCTATTCACTCCACCAGAATGTGGAGATGATGAGGCTGATGGGGGTTAATGGGCAGATCAATAACGTAGCCAGTGAGAAGTAAGAAGTGTCACCCCGAGAGGGAAAAAAAGTGGCAAATGATTTGATCCACAGTCAGCAGCGAAGGAAGGAAAGGAAGGAAGGAAGCAAGGAAGGGCATGGAGAGACGCACGTTCTCACGCAGCACCGGCCCCCGTTTCACTCTGCAGTCGCTAACAAGAGAACGTGGAGCTGGACATCACGTCCTGACAAAGTCAATCTGAAGACAAGTCTCTTCTGCGAGTACTGTCTCATTTCTGTCATCATCTCCTAATCCCGCCCCCGCCCCCCAGTTTTGTAAGCAAAGCTGTAAAATTGTGGCATTTGCGTAAATATGTCTTGTGTCTCCTCTTATCACGGCTGTTTTGTTTCGGCTTATCGCGCAAAAGTGCTCGTCTCACAGAAAAGGGCTTTTACGTTAATTTGACAACTTCCCTAAATCCGTCTGCTCTCTGATCGGGTTGTGACACAGATTCCCCTCCGTCATGTGTAATCTTAATGAAGTGAAATTCGTTTCCATTAGTGTCTCCACAGACGAATCGTTGGCTGTGCAGCTGCTTTAATTACAATTGTAAATTTTCATTTTTTTTTTTTTTTAGCATTTTTTTGAACGTTTGAACTTGATTTATAATTACTTTTCAGCGTCATTTGGAGGATGAGATGAAATGGTCTGTTTTCCCCGGGAAAACGGTGCGAGAGAAAGAGAGTGAAAGTGAGAAAGAGGAGAAGAGGATGAAGAAGGAGGAGTGGGGGAGGAGGGGGAAGTGGAGAGAAATGCAACCATTTGTTTTTGGCTGTGGGCATCTCCTCCACTCAAGAGACTGTGAAAACAGCAGGAGGGAGTATGTATGTGTCAGTGTGTGTTTGTGTGTGTGTGTGTGTGTGTGTTTCTCTGTCATGCATCGTGTGTGTGTGTGTGTGTCAACTCGTGTGTGTTGCTGTCACTGAAAGAGAAAGAGAGAGGCCAATGCTTTAAAGCCCCGAGGAGTTTAGTGGTACACAGACAAATGTTTGTCTCTCATTTAGTTTTTTTTCGTTCTGACGCACGCCATGTAAAATGGCGTCAAATCAAAGGCCGCTTTATTTATTTTCTCGTTAAAAGTAACGCCGTCACTCCGCCATCCTTCAGATCCGTCTTAATGTCTTCTCTTCAAATAAAACGCCACTTTGCCCAGAGCCAGTGTGTTTCCACCAATTTCAATCTAGTGGCTTTTTTTTAAAGAAAAAGAAAAGAGTCTTTGAAAGTACTGGCTCATTTCTTTATCCATTTGGGGGATGAAGTCTATGTGCAGTGTAATTAATCTGTTGAGAAAATTCATTAGCTTATTCCCGTCGAGTGTGTAAATGTGTGTGTTTGTGTGAATTTAGAAACTTCCACACTCTGTGTGTCATCAGAGCGTTCTGAAGAACAACAGAGATGATTGACACGGGTTGTGATACAGGTTTCCATTACACCACACTGTGAGGAGAATGCACAGCGGAGTTGTCAAACTGGCGGCCCGCGGACCACACGTGGGCCCCCTCAATCGATTACATGTGGCCCACCACCACTTAGTATCATGTATTAAAGAAAACGTGACCTGTGACCTCCTCTTCCTTTAAACACTGCAGTGTGTTTATGAGCCATATTTTTATAATAGTAATAATTAGGGCTGAATGAGCTTCAATAAATATCTAATTGCGATTATTTTTGACAGGATTTGCGATATGATTTGACATCTTTATTCTCATTTTCATACGAAAAACATATTTATAATGATTTACTGTGTGATATTTTCGACATCTGATCTCTCCAGTCCGTGGAATAAGACGTGTAAAGGGCAAGCTAATAATTAATCTAAAGTGACATTTTGACAAATATTTGGACTTTAACAAATGTTCTGCCTCCTGCAATTTGAAAATCGTAGTTGGCTGCATTGCGATTTCAATAAAATGTAGGTTATTTGCTGTTTTAATTACAGTTGTCCACATTATTCTTGACTTACTTTTAGATTTATTTCTCTTTTTTGATATTGTAAATGTTATTGTTGGGAACGATACACCATTTCACATTAAAAACAAGCATCTTCATTATCAGTATCTTTATTGTGATATTATGATTATATGTTTGAGCTCATACAGCAGACGCGCTGCTATAGACCGGCCCCCTCTTGACCAGACTTGAGACTTGTTAGTAATAGCAAAATCAATCACCAAAGGTTGCATACTGTAGCTTTAGTTTACAAACTTTAAATGGCTGGTAAGTTGCATTAAACAGGAGAAACTGCACTTTTTCTGCTTTCGTTTTGCACACAGACGTGATTTTTACTGCCCAAATAACAGCATATTTGGGATTGGTTCAATAATGAACCATATTGATTGGCCTTGTGTTGTTGTATATTAGTTATGTTGGCAGTGATTGGGATTAACAAACTCTGTACTTTCGCTGGTAGTGACCGAGTCATATCCGTTTATATAAAATTAACTTTATGTGTCATGCATCAGCTTGTTTATTCTGGTTAGTACTTGTTAAAATTGAGATATTGGGACTTAGTTTTTACCTGTATTTTTGGTTTTATCCAAACTCTACACCAACAGTACTAAATAGAAGGTACTTTTACTGGTGCTGATGTTGATTTGAATGTGAACAGTAACCAAATCACAATGATAAAAGCGGGGGTGTTTTTAATACAGTATCACTGCATGTTTTCCTGCAGTAATGTCAGGCTTTCTGTTGTTTCCATCCACACATTTTCTGCACGAGCTGGAACATTTACATAAAAAGAGGCAGCCGCGCCTGTATCTAATGTTGTGGTCATTATTAACCGTAATGTACTGTGGAGATGATGTGTGTAAATCATTAGTCATCAAGCAGGAAGTGAACCAAGAAGGTGGCACGGTCCCACTGGAAATGAGGGGAGGCAGCACATCCAAAACAAATCCACAATCCCTGAAATATCACATCCCTGATGAGTGATGGTATTAGTCCAATATCATCAATCTCCGCTCTGCCCTGTTTGGCTCTGGTCACAGCTGTCGGTGCGAGGGCGCCTCGCAACACACCGCTCCCTCACACACACAAACACACACACACGCACACACACACACAGAGTCTTACACACACGGCTGGCTAATGACAGATTAAGTAATCAACACTCTCAGCTGATTAATTACATTACAGTGCGCAGACACACACAGATGCACGTTCTTTGACTCACACAGACGCAGATGCGAGCCGCCTCAGCACCAGTTGTGTTTGCGTGGATGATGGTGTGTGCGTCTGTGTGTGTGTGAGGGAGACGGACAGGTGATGAAAGTCTTGGGAAAATGATCGTTTCTAGAGTTACCACAGTTGTGGGGTGACGCAGAGGGCAAAGGTCGAGGTCAGACATGTGTTTAGTTTGTCAAAGGTTAAAAATAAAGATGTCCACCGTGCATTTTGTGCCCAACGAGAAGTTGTTTTGTGGTTCCTTTTATTCCAGAGAGGCCCCATAATGCATTTCCCTGCTGTTGAGCTGCGTGTTTACATTAATTCTAGGCCATTTCAGCGAGATATTTACAGTCTTTACGAGACGCTGTATTCTTTGAAGGAGAAGACGCCAGACTTCTCGAATGTTGCAGTTAATGTGACAAGACAATAAAGCTTGAACGTTTCTTTTTATAGCCACTGTATTTTATTACATCAACACAAGCGACACAAAACAATGAGGATTTTTGCCACAAAGTGTGTTATTGCTAATGAGCCATAGAAAACATCAAACCACACTGAATACTTCACTTTTTGCCTTCAAGCAAAACAGCTTCATGTTTTTATGAGTAATATAAGAAGTGTAATGTTATGCACATAGGACGTGCATGGGACACGATAAAAAGAAGAATATTTACAAGTGGGACTAAACTTTTGTTGACATAAAGTTTGTCTGGAATAGTCTCATTTATGATTTACATCTAGGGGTGGGTCAAAATATCGACTTGGTGATCTAGAATAGGTATTTTAATTACCAAATGAAGGCGCTTTAAAGGAGGTTTTACTCACCAGGCGTCACTACTTCATGTGTCCTTATGGTGGCGCTGCTCAAATGAATGAGGGTGGAAGTTACCTGGCTGTTAAGAGATGCTCCATCCACGTTCAATACAGGGACTTCATGCCCTTTGTTTTCTATGTTGTGAATAAATAGAGAAATCCTGCACTTTTAACTTTTCACGGAGATTTAGTTTCCTTCGGTTAGACAGATATCGTGATGTATCGCTATATTGATTATCACAGAATCGTTGTATCGTGATGTTATTGTGTATCGCGAGCCATCCTATCGTGAGGCACCCTGTGATTCCAACACCTATTTACATCGTAAACAGATTGATAATATCAGATGTCTTCAGAGACGCTGTGGTCACGTGGACACATTTATTTTGTTTCCAGAACAAAAGTGTAGGTTCAGCACCGAGAACATGCAGCTGGTTGCAGTGTTATTTTACTTGTGATAACACACACACACACACACACGTCGCCTCTCTCTTTCTTACTCATTGTGTACATGTGCTGGTCTGTGTGTGTGCGTGCGTGCGTGCGTGCGTGCTTTCTAATCTAATTCTGTCTTATTATTCTTTGCTTTTGCTCCTGTTGGACGCAGCTCACATGGGGCGCGCTGAGAAGGGTGAGTTGAAACTGGCCGGCCAAGAGCTGAGCCCTAATCTGTCTCCGTCGTCATCATCAGCATCACTATCACTATCATAGTGTCATCGTAATTAACATCACACCTTGTTAGTGTGCAGACATCCCACCTTTAGACTTCACTCTTGACTTTATTAGAGCATTGTAGTGCTTGAATGTCACTCTTACTATTTCATCTAATAAGGAAATCGTTTCACCTCTTTTCGTCTGCACCCATTTTGTGTCTCGCTCGTGGCAAACTTTTTTCTTTTTTTTGGATTCAATTAAATATTTGAAGCGTGGTTGTACTGGTTTGTTGTTGCCTGTCTGTGCGACATTGCCAGCCCCGGTTGGCAGTTAATCCATTTGCCATTTGTCTGTGTGTGTTTCTCATGCCGTCTCTGTCTGTCTGTGTGCAGTCAGACAGCTGTCGGGAGGTTTGAAGTTTTTCAGGTGCTGTTTGTTTAGCTGAGCCTGGTCTTTAATAAAAAGGACCCGAAAAGCAGCTGAACTCTTCTTCTCTTCTCTTCTCTTCTCTTCTCTTCTCTTCTCTTCTCTTCTCTTCTCTTCTCTTCTCTACACACACACACACACACACACACACACACACAAACACTTGGTTGTTAATGAGGGACTCATTGTGTGTGTGTATTTGTCGTAAAAGTGACAGGTTAGTAAAAAAATGCACCGCAGACGCCTCACACAGCAGTGACAGACAGACAGATCACTGAGTAAGTGTAGTGTATCCCACAAGGCTTTGCTGGGGGAAAAAAACCCTGCAATTGCAGTGTTTGTACTTAATTTTCAAATATCAAAGGAAAGGAAAAACCCCACTTATTTTGTTAATTCATTTCATTATCCACAAGGTCTCACTCTGGTTAATCGTTGAAAACTGAAAGAAAGTGTCTGTTTTTGTTGCCTCTACTTTTTTTCTTTTAATTATTATTCAGGATAAATAGAAATGAAGGTGGAAGGAGACGTTCTTGAAAATGGAAATGAAAAAATACAGTAAAGCCTTTTGAAAGTTCGAAAGCGACAGTTTGGAATAGCTTTTAAAGGGTCGGCTCAAATTTTGTTTATGACGCTGCAAATTTCAAAATCAGACCTGGATTGAAACACCGTAGAAAGCCAAGTCTGTATTTCTGTGGTGAAAGGTTGAAGAGCCAGCATTTCAACATTATCTAGTGATCTTCACCTCATAGTCACACGTTTGCCCCTAACAATCATAGAAGTTGCCCACATTTGAACCACAAAATCATGAAATAAATGTTTAATGACTGGAATATGAGGCAACCGGCAGACTCACTATAAACATATTCAGTTCTACAAAGTAAAGTAGTGAAAAAGTAGTTATTTTCTTGATTACAATGCTAAATATATCAGATGTACTCCTGATAAATGTTCACTTTTTTCCAAAACATATATATTTCCCATTAATAACGTAAAAGCTCATTTCTACTGTTCTTATCGGATGATTAATATTTAATTTTATAAGTCTTTTTTTCCCCCTGACAATGTGGCCATTAAAACCTGCAGGAAACCTAATTAACACTATTAAGATTAGCATTGGCTTTAATGCATTTGACACACAGCAAGGTCACAAGAGGTGAGAAGAGCAAATGCCTCACAGTAAATCGTGTTTGGCCTTCGTCTGCATGTTTACCAGGTGCTTGATAATAGCTGGCCAAGCATGCTGGGGAATTCTGCGGGTGACTCAGCCAGTGCCCGGCCAGAGACGCCTCCTCAACTTATCACCGGCTTAACAAAGTCCAAAAACTCACAATATGAGGAGAATTTCACTAAGGAGACTATACTTTCAGAAGTAATAGTAGTATTTATAGAAAACATTGACATTAAAGAACCTCCGTGTGCCTTAGTGAAAAAACATGAAACCAAAACCAATTATTTTCAGGTGAAAACCAGTGTATGTGGATAAGAATGTTGTTTGTTTATCCAGGTGTTAAGTTCACAGTTTAAAGTATTGAAATTGTTCATGTGGTAATAACAATCGGCATATCTTCTGCCTCTGTGGTCAAACACCAGCTACTGCATTCGTTAGTCTCAGTCTTTGTCGGATCACGCAACTCTCCCTCACTTAAAATTTTCAAATGGATTAAATATAAATTCACACAGAGCTATTGCAGTTTCCCGACTAGATTTGGCTGGTCATGAAAAGAGATTTTCACACAACTGTAGCTCCAAAATGTCTCTCTAACCTTAGAAAATATCATTTTACTTTTAAAACATTACATTAATGCTCTTTTTATTTATTATAACCACAAAATATACAGCCTAGAAGCACCACAGACATTTTAAATGATTTAAAAAGGTTGTCCCGCAGAGGGTGCTGTGATAGATAACAGTGATGTTTTCTATCTGTTTCCAGATGACAATGATGGATACAAGCAAACTAAAATCTAAATTTAACGGTTAAGTCTCACATGATTGAAATAGTCTTGTGAGATTTGTTCAGAGTGATATGGGAAATTACATATATCAAAACATCGATTTAAGGATTCTATGAATTCATATCGGGCCAAATAAACATCGATTTTTAAAAAAAATTTTTTTAAATCCAGCCCGAGTGATGTATCAAACTGAACCACACAGTGGAAACTGAGCTTTTGTGTAAGCCTTCAGGTGGAGTGGATGCCGGTGAACACGTCTGTAGCTGTGGGCAGTGACTTACATTAGTACAGTGAAGAAGACATCTGTCATGAAGCTACAGCACACACACACACACACACACACACACACACACACACACACTCGCCATGAGCAATTCATGAGCAGTAAACCAACGAGTCCCCATCCCTGATCTCTTTGTGTAGCCCCATGATCAAATCCCTGAGGACACTCTGCCGCAGTCACTTTCAGCCGTACATGTATGTGTATACGCTTGTATGAAAAAGACAAGGACACTATTTTTAACCCTCCTTACGTTCCCTTCTGATAACTCTCATCGGCTCTCTAAGCTGATTTCACTTTCAAGAGCAGCGTAAGCTTTCGAGATATATAAAACCCTCTGAATGTGTGTGTGTGTGAGAGGGAGAATCAGGAGCTTACAGACAGATGACCGCTCCATTAAGATTATCATCTCCATCCCGCACTATGTATCTTCACATCACCACCATGCTGGTCCTCTGTGTGTGTGTGTGTGTGTGAGATTTAAATCTTCTGGCAGATATTCCTAAGTTATCTCTCTCCCTCTAAATGGTGTTACACAGTGTTCATCTATGTGTCCGTCTGCTGTCATAATCTGTGTCCTTGTCTCTGTCCCACGGCCTTTCTCTCTCTCTCTGTGTGTGTGTGTGTGTGTGTGTGTGTGTGTGTGTGTGTGTCCCTTCTGTCTGCCGATGACGAGATGAGTGCAGACACATGGTCAGTCTGACACGCGTACGCACCTACAGTCAATCACTCTTAACGGACAGACTGCGTGTGGGAGTTCAGAGACAGACATTTGAATGTCGAGCATCTGTTTGTCCGTCGGGGCTTTTTTTCTGTTAGCCCGTCGCAGCCGCCATCTCTGAGACCAAGTCAAAGATTAGAAGGTTAGTCCAGTGACATGTTTCACACAGACACTTAAGTCTATCTAAGTGGAAAAAATATTGGTTTGCTCCAAATAAAAGGCAGAAAGTGTTAAAATATCACAAACTCCATTATCGACCGATACTAGTCCGATATGGTCATTTTAAATCATTCATGACTCTGTTAACACATTTGTGCTGAGTCGTTTCCAAAAGACCCAATTCTCCATCTGTGTAATAAATACTGTTGTTACTCAGCCCAAACATGACTAGCTAAACATGACTCAGCTAAAAGGCCTTTTGCAGATTTTTATTTACATTTTCACAGTCTGTGCATAGTCAAGAATTTATCGGATTTTGTATTTTTATCTGATATTCGATCCAGTGATGTTGACCAGTACCGGACCGATATCAATACTGACCGATATCGATTCCCATCCATACCAAAGATTGTGAAAGAAATATAAAAAAATAATCACTTTTTCATAAATTGATATTGAGATGTCTTAGTTTTTGGGTACATCTCCTCCCTATCATGATTTAATTTAATTTAAATAGAATAGATGGGTTTAAAATCTACAGTAGTTGATGTTAGAAGATTAAGCAAAAGTCTGAGTTATTCAGAACGAGCACTATCTTAAAGTTACAGCACTTCTGCTGCAGAATGCTCCCCCTTTGTGATACTTAATGGAAAATAAAAAGACTATCTTGTTGAAAGTACACACTAACTCAAGGCCTCATATTACTTTATTTAAATGCATTTTTTCGTGTTCCACGTTTCCCTTTGGAGAAGACACTTGAAATGTGAGAATAGTTTTTCAAGACAGACTTGGGAACATTTTAGAACCTCTTTCTTTTTTCTGTTTCCCATCGTGGATTTGAACGCAAACGTTAAAACCATTAAGAGAAGGTCACAAATGATGTGTAGCCTTTTAAGTTGGATTTCAATGCGTTCATGGACAGAAATAATAGTTTTTTTTCCCACGGTTTCAATATATTCTGTAGGTTCTGAACACCTACTGAGACCATAACTCCCCAGGGCCCTTGAGTTTTTAAGTGAGCACCTCTGAGGTAAATGCCCGTGTGAATCCCTGCTGCTGCTGCTGCTGCTGCTGCTGCTGCTGCTGCTGCTGCGACGACGACTGAACTACAGAGTTGTCTGAACAGTGCAAACAGCGTGTCCTTCCCACTGGATGTGATAAGAAAACAGTGCAGCGGGAGAAATTCCCAACGGACGCAGAGCAACACGTGAACCAAGAGAAAACACCAAAATTGGACATGCGGTGTTTTCTTTGGGAGGTGTTTTATGTGGACGTGTAATTCTTAAAGCTGATACTCGAAACTCACACACACGCACAAGACTGTGTGTGTGTGTGTTGACGCTGTGCAGACTACGCCGTGTCTGGTGGAGCCGAGCGAAATCGGTCATTTTAGTCAAACAAACTCTATACCTTTCCCCTCCCCTCTCCAAATATGACTCCCTCCTTTTCTCTCCAGTGCAGAAGTTGTTTTATCTCACTCCCCCTCTTCTTCTCGCCCCCATTCCTTCCCTTGGAATTTATGGCCCACTAACCTAAACAAAGCAACACAACGTTTATCAAACCCTCCCCCCCTTTTCATGTACTCCCCCCACCGCCTCCCTCCTCCACCTTCTCCTCCCTAAACTCCCCACATACTCTGCCACTTCTCAACTCTTCTCCCTCCCTCTCACCTCCTCCCCTCTCTTGTTTCTCCGGTTTCCATGTTGCCCCCACAACAAGAGCAAGGGTGGGATTTTGTGTTCCCAAGGCGGAAAAACTTTAACTGAACTATGTTCAAGAAGTTCATAACAAGATATTGCTGAGCTGCAATTACAGTTTTTTACTAATTTAAATGTTGAAGAAATCAAACTAGTTGGCGACAGCCGTAGTGTTACTGCCATCAGAGGTTAAAGGAACATGTCAGAGCGGCAAATAACGATCATTTTCACGACTTGATTCATCTGAAGAAAATACCCACTCCGCTTCTAAAAGCCCAAAGTTGTGTCTTCAGATTGTTACTCTCCTCCAAACAAGAGCCGAAAACTCAAGGATACATTGTTTACAAAGATGTTAAACAGAGGGAAAGGTTGACATTCTTTGCTCGAATGCTCACATCCAACAGTTTACAAATAACAACCTTTGGACCAAATTGGTCAAGGTCTCTCTGCCTCTTGCTGTCCCCTTTTTCTTTTTCTCCCTCTTGCCATCTCTTCTCTCTCTCTCTCTCTCTCTCACCCACTTCCAGGAATGCTTTTGTTAGTGTTTTCTCTGCTTTGTTTCAGCCAGATTTTACTCCTCTGACTCAGACACACACACACACACACACACACACACACACACACACACACACACACACACACACACACATGCACACACACATGCACACTCACACTCCCCCACCTTCCAAATATAAGCCTTTTGTAGAAGAAACTGTCTCTTTGTATTAAGTGTCCAGGTTAACTGTCGCTATGTCTATATTGGGGGGGAAAAGGTAAATTAAGTGTGTCTGTGTGTGTCGTCCTCATGTGCGTGTGTGTATGTGTGAGCCAAGCGTGCTGTCTTGTCGGAGTAACGGTTAGCAGACACAACGCTGCCTCCCCATGACATAAACTGTCTCTTTGGGTCAGCCTCTCACACACACACACACACACACACACACACACACACACACACACACACACACAGAGAGAGACTACCTGAGCACACAGCGTCTCTCTGTCTCGTATTGTTAGTCGCTCATTACAAAGGGAGCTACATGAAGTTAAGTAGAGGTTTGAACAGAACAACTGCACTTTGTTCTCTTTGTTCTCTCTTTCACACACACACACACACACACACACACACACACACACACACACACACAGAAAGACATGAAAACTGTGAAGACTCTCTTTGCCCGTTGTTCTTTAATCATGGTCATGTCTGCAGTACAGATTCATATTTTTCACAGAAAATTAGGCATTCTCTCTCTTTCTTCTCTTAGGTGCAGAAACACTTGATTTACCCTTGATTTATTTGGACATTGGTGTAAAATCCTTTCATTTCAAACATGAATGTTTTCAGTCGTTGGTGCAAAGTTGAATACTTAATTACAGGAATGTTAGGGGCTCCAACAACTGGACTTTCTGTGGCTATTAGGACATCGGGGCGGTCGTGATTTTCCTCGATCAGTGGCAAACCTTTTTATTGGCCATCGAAAATTAGTTTTTACACAGTCAAACGCAAGTGACTGACTGGCAGCAGTTTCACAAAACCTGTGAATCGTAAAAAAACTTGTGCATGAGTGTGGTGTGTTTTTTTTTGTTAAAATGGAATGACATAAGAAATTGTGTTGTGTTGCAAATTGTAGCTTTTACACGTCGCACACCTGGAAGAACAGAGCCGGGGATATCTTAGTGCAGGTGCAGCAGGTGATGTAGCCGTTATTAGCAGAAGCAAATGCATATCACTGTCAGCTCCCCCTTTAATTATGATGTTACAATCTTACACGCTGGGATTTATTTAGACTTGTAATAAATATTTAGGGGCTGTGTTGTAAGCGCTGCCCTGCCGACACGTAAACAGCATTTTCCCACCCCCAGTTGAAGTGGCTTTAGTAATCGCTATTTATAGCGTTAGTAATGTTAACCTTGAGCAGAGCACTTAACGTCTGACTGATCTGTCGGTGCCGCATCTGTGGCCCCCACCACCACCACCACCACCACCACCACCACCACCACCAGTAGAGGAGTGTGGTTACAGTAGAGCAGCTCCCATGTGGATGAACAGCAGCAAAGCAGCTTGTCTGCTCCACACAACTGTTCCCCGGACGAAAAAGGTTAAAGTCGAGCCATGAGCTCACTTCTCTCCCTCCCTGTCGTTTGCCCCTGTATCACACCTCCCCCCTCACACACCCACACACACACACACACATACCTCTAGATGGAGGGAGAGCGAGAGGAGAGTGAGTCAGCCACATGTGGTTTCGGTTAACCATGCACTCCCCTCAACGCTGGCCCCAAACTAACCACTTGTACTTGTACCATGGTCAAGTACATGTGTACAATATATCTTCCATCCTGTGTGTGCCACACTGCATTTACTTGTAAATCTGTATATATGTGTGTGTGTGTGTGGTGTGTGTGTGTTTGTCCCAGCCTGAGGCAGAGTGGAGGAGAACAGTGAATCAAGGTTAGTGGTCCAAGGAGAGCAGAAGAGATTGAAAGAGTGGGAGAGAGAGAGAGAGAGGCTTTAATCGAAGGAGCAGCAGTAGTGGCAGAGGGAGTGAAAAAGAGGAGACCCACGGAGTGAATTCACCTCAACTTGTCCGTGTTTGAACTACACCGTAATTGCTTTATCATAGCCGGTGCCGCCGATGTTAAGAGCCATCGGCGTTTGACGAGCTGACACAGGTCGTGACAGGGATTCGGTTTTGTCTAAGCCCATAGCCATTAGAGAGTCCGTCTAATAATAGCATATTGTCTATTCTACACACGCTGCACTTTATGACACATCGATAAGTCATAGTGGTAAACATGAAAACCAAGGGTCAAAATTTGGTGATTTATATTATATAAATTTGGCAAACATTGACATTTTAGTGAACAAACGAAGGCACTGCCAGTTTCACTACTTCATGTCAATTAATTGAGGTGGAACTTGTGCGGAGGTTACCTGGCAGAAGAAGAGGGAGTTTACAGCGGCACGTTAAGAGATGCTCCATCCACGTTTAATACATAGACTTTAAACACTTTGTTCTCTATGTTTTGAATAAACAGAGAAATCCTGCATTTTTAACTTTACACACGGACATTTTGTTTTCTTCAGTGAGACCGATATCGTCATGTATCGCTATATGATTTTGTCGTGATATTATTGGTATCGTGGCCCTTGTGATTCCCAACCCTAAATGAAAACATGTCTATTTTCTGCCAAATCATAATGTCATAGATAGTATAGTATAGGAAAGTTCTAAAAACACATACACAGCAGAGGGCGTGGCTAAGATCTATTTTGAATGCGTCTCGGCCCATTAGAACAAAGTAAAACTGTGATTTTATTTAGTTTTTTTGTGGTGAAAATGGAGGAAACAAGGTAACCTGTCCTCCAGACTCAAAATCCCACATCAGCAGCAGCCATTTTGTCTGTTACTGATTACCCCGTCACATCAAACCCTCCTCATTTCAGATAAATGTCTGTTTCCTGGCATGAAAATAACGGAGTGTGTGAAATAAACATGAGTTTGCAGATTGGTATGTTGTCGTCTTTGGTTGCACATCGTCAGCAGATTAGCTAAATTTATGTTTTTGGTGCGACGTATTACAAACTCGTGTTGCGGTTGAACATTGCACAAACCCCGTAACGCATGTAGAATGTTTTACATCAGGGTGGAAAACTTTCATCAAGAACACATTACATCAAATAAATATTTTACATTATGGTGAAAGGTACCAAAAGTGTGAAGCTGAGTTTTGGACATGTTGAATGTTTCTACTTGGCAAAAGTGAATATTTCATTCCAGAGCGTCAAAGAATTGACTCTGGAACAAGTCAATACAGGACATGTATAAAAGCTGAGAAAGGATTAACTGGATAAGAAACAAATCGTTTTTCCAGTGCTTAACGTTTGCGGGACGATCTTCAGGAAAGAGTTGAGGAAAGCTCCTCGACATGTAGCTCCCGTCTCGGGGGGATTCCTAAGAACATGAGTCATGTTAATTATATTTCCAGAGAAAATTCACAGCCCCACAACGTGTCCTAGAACAGCACAAACTATTTAGAAGCCCAAACGTCTTCTTTTTCATATATATACACATGACACTGTGAACAAAGAGCAGGTTTTTATGACGAGCACACTCTGCGACTGCTTAAGTGAATTGTAAATCATCTTTTCTCGGCTGCTGCAATATCAATTTAGTGTATTATTACGATGTAATGAAGCATGGTTCGATACAGTTAAGCTTAATTTATCCTGGGACCATGATGCCTGTTTTTTTTTGTATTTTTTAAACGAGACGCCGTCGCCATCCATTTCTATGTTTCCAGGGACGATTTGAAGTGCGTGTGCACAGAAATGCAATGATTTTATGATTTGAGCATGACGTGTGGCTGTTATACTAGTTGTCATGCACTGACATGATCACACCACTGTAAAAAGCTTGAGTGATAGTGTTTCTGTTTCGACACCACTGCTGTTTTCATGGCTGTTAAGTTTTTGCAAAGTTGCAATAAAATTCTACAGCCTGGCGAAATGTGAAGCCTCACACATTTAAACTGGCGTGGCTAAAAGATGATTTGATGCCTAAGTTGTGTTAAAAAGTTCTTTCTGTGTATGTATGTGTGTGTGTGTGTGTTGGTTTAACTGCTTAACATTTGCATTCAAACCCCGCTGTAAACGCGGATCTGAAAGCAGTTTGTTTTTGTAGCGTACGATAAGAAACTGTTTAGATGTGTGTTACCGGAGTGACACACAGACTCGGACTGTAATCCTTTTATGAAACGGAGGAGAATGAAATGATACGGAATAGAGGTGGGAAGAGGGGGAGGGGGGGGGGAGTGTGTGTGGGAGAAGGAGCGAGAGCTGTTTGAAGTGTGATAAGGAACTGTGCGAGAACAGCTCAGACCAGAGCAGACTGACACAACAAACACTTGCAGCTGCACTCTTTCATTCCCCACCTCCTCCTCCATATCAGCTGATAACAACAGAGGAGCGAGACAGAGGGAGGGAGTGAAAGTTATGCTCGTGTGATAGGATGCAGGGCTTGGATTTTCTTTGTCTGATGTTGCTCGGTGAGGCGAGTTTTTCCCTGCTCATAAATCCGTGCCACGTTTTGGATTCAATGCTCAGTGCTCACACACGGACCACAATGCACCGCTTACTTTTCCCATTCGGGGGCAAAGTTAAGTTTCACTTTAACCTGTATTTGAAAACAAAACATGAAAACATGCAAGTTGTTAACCTGCATTCATGGAGGCTTGAGAACTGGACTTTTGTTCTTTGGCCCCCCCCCGTCTGTGTTTGCACTGCTCACCGGCTGTAATCCCGTGCAGAGATTGGTAAAGTTTCTGCTCTGAAATCATTCTGTTTGTCTCTCAGGGGCCTGAGTCTGGCTCACATTCCTCAGATTTTGGCCAGAGCTGTTTAGATTTCACCAGGAAACAGGAGGGGGGAGGGGGAGGGGGGGGGAGGTTGAAATGACATCAGTCCTTTCAGTCACTTAGTTCTCCCGCATCACACATCACCCCTGAAATGAAAAGCTCACATGAATCACATGGATTCAGTTAAGTTGTAAGAGCCTTCTGTCGATTGATAGTGGGTTCATTTTCAAGATGGAAAACACAAATATACAAGGGGCGAACCAGAAAGGATGTAGGCTGAAACCAAAGCTTACCAGAAGTTAGATACTGATCTTATTTATACAAATCTTAGGAACACACAACACCTGTTTTCCTTGAAAACATCACGTTTGCTATGAAGAATTGGTCTCCATATACTTAATTACTTTGGTTTCCCTCAGAAAAGACAAGGTGCACTGTAACGTACAGTACAAAGGAGGATTTAGTTGCTCGATCACATGATGAAAGCTAAACCTCACTTCTCATTTGTCGCACATCCAGCAGCTTTCCGCGTCACGTGGAGCGACACAGGCCGCCTTTACATGTGTAATCAATCGTCATGCATAAGAATTTAATACAACCTCCTCTCTCGTCCTTCATCTCCGCTCATACTCCCTCTTTCTTCTCCTTCTCCTCCCTGCCTTTGCCTGTTCTGTTGCTCATTACGCCGATCACTCAACTTCCACTGACACGCACTAGTTACACCTCATTACTGACCACACGCGCACACACACACACACACTCAGCTTTCAGTCAGTTGAGCGCACATTACGGCCTAATGTGCTGTGGACGGACGTGGCCGCTCACTTGTGATTCTGTGTAAATGAGAAAGCGACTGCCCGGAACCACGATTTCATTTTAATGCCGTTGCGCCAAAGCGGACACCGTGTATTTGTCGTCCGTCATCATCAAAAGCAATTTTACAAAGTGAATCATGCTCACGAGTGCTGCAGAAGCCTAGTACATCAAGTGAGCCTCGTGTATTTAAATAACTATTATGAGGTTGTTTAAAACCTTTTATATGCTTGTATTTATGTGACCGCTTTTGTTAAAAGTCACTTTTTATTATCTATTAATTCTGTGTAAATGATTAATTTGGATAAACAAATGCTTGAGAAATACCTAAGTCCAGTGTGACACTTAACCCTTTGACACCTAAGCCTCAAAATGTCCAAATCTTACTTTTTTTTAACCATAAATGGGCCAGAAAATGTCCTGTGAGTAATTTTTCCAGAATAGCTTTCAATATTGGGCTATTATTTACTGCAGTAGTAGTAGTGTAGTAAGTAGTGTAATAACAATTTACAATGAAGAAAAACAAAAAGTTAATTTAGTTAAAACACCAGATTTTGAGGCCAAAAAAATGGAAATGATGTACAGGAGTTTTTTCCTACTGTTTCTTTTGCTGGTTACAAAGATGCTGATTCGCCGGCTTCCTGCAACAGTGCAGGTGAAGTGACTGTAATAACCCTATGTTGGCTTTGACGCACAACTTCTCAGCTTTCAGAAACGGTCGTAAATTTTGCTCAGTGTTTAAGGGTTAACCACAAAGAGAGATCAAGTTACACCTCTGATCAGATGGAACATCAAAATCATAGGTGGTTATTTTACCGTCACGTACGAGGAATGTTTTTAATAAAGTACACGACCTGTCCTGGATGCATTTTCCAGTCTTTGAAAGAAAACCTTACTACAGCTGCAGGATTTATCCCATAAAACATCCAATTAATGGTGACGATGAAACAAAACCCAGTCTGATAAGTCGTCGTAAGGATTTAAGTGTGTGTGTGTTCATGTGTGTGTGCGTGTGTGATAGATTTAGGTTTATTTCAGTAACTGAACGACATCAGTGTGTTTGTTCATTAGTAGATGATTCCACGTGTGCTCACCGGCCACGGGCCTGACAGGCAGGTCTTAATTAGTTGCCACGGTTACCAATGATGTGTCCTGACAGGAACTGTGGCGATGACAGAATCTCCTGCCTCGAAGCTGAGAGGCATGCTGGGATAGGCAGAGTGTCCACTCAGTTGTGTGTGTGTGTGTGTGTGTGTGTGTGTGCGTGTGTGTGCGGACATGTTTGCACGACTAACACTATCTATTCTCCCATCTTCTGCATTGACCTCCAGCCTAAATTAAGCTTTGTCCTTAACTTTAACCACTTTAACCTAACCGCAATGCAAATCTCAGCCCTGAACTTAACCAGTTCCTCAGAAATGAAGTTCTTGGTCTCCATGAGGGCGACTGGTCCTGACAAGTTGTTAAGCACAATGAAATACCGAAATGTATGCTTTCCCCCTGCGCCCAACTGCAGATGCCATTGAGTTTCTTCTGTAGTGAAAATGAACCTGCATACTCATGTCACAGCAGATGTAGATATACATATAATATAGACATATAACACAATATAGCAGCACTCCTGCCTTTGCAGCAATAAAACCCGGATTCGGGACCTGGTCGGAAAACAAGGGCTTTTTCTGCATGTTCTCCCCGTGTGTGCGTGGGTTTTCTCCGGGTTCTCCGGCTTCCCCCCACAGTCCAAAAACATGCAATATGGGGAGTATTAGGTATAATTGGACACTCTAAATTGACCATAGGTGTGAGAGAGTGAAGGTTCGACCCCGCCTATCGCCCTATGCCAGCTGAGATTGGCACAACACCCAGTGTCAAAGGGCAGCATCCTACCGTTTTTGTCATTTGCAATCAGGCTTTCCTTGTGTTGTGCCAATATCAGTCGACACCAGCATCTATGGTGTTGTGCTTCCTTAGTGTGAAAAATAAAGTGACTCCAGTCATCACTTTATTCTCCACCTCATCCCTCTTTTCCTCTCTTCATCCCCCGGGCGGGGGGGGGCTAGGCTGGAGGGCGTGGAGAGCGGCGGGCGTTATGAAAATGTTGAGACGACGTGTCACAACAGATCCAAGGAAGTGGAAGAAGTGAGGAAGTGATTTATGCAGCAGTTGGAAAGCGTGTTGTTTCGCCCTCGTGCCTGTGTCACGTAAGGGAAAACCGAGCAGAAAAGGGAGAGGCAGGAAAAATGAGCAGCTCGGTGTGATCTCTGGGTTTCCATCACTCGATTACCGCATGCGTTATGCATTCAGGGAATCTGAGCTGGTCTGATGACTTGACGGGATTGTGAACAGGAGAGGAGACAGTGTGGGAGGTTTGACCGTTCGCTGGAAGTCAACCCAGAGATGAATCTTAATGGTCGTCATTTAACCTTTGACACACACACACACACACACACACAGTACCAGTTTAGGATGAGGAATGGAGCGGAATGCCAAGTATATAAAGTAGAGAGTGTGTGTGTGTGTGTTTGGTAGTTTGTGTGCTTGTGTTGAGAGTTAGAGGACTGATTGGGGTCAATAGACACAATTTGCCTGTGAGAGCTTTGCAGAATCCACTCTACAGAGACTTTATACAAACTCGTACTGCACACAAACACAACGGAATATAATGTCCAGTTTTGACTTCAACCAGCAGAGCTGCTCCCGGTATTTATGAACTGGTTAAAGGGCTCACAACTAATGATGAAGTCATGTTTTGTCCACAAACCAAAGATTTCTTTGTGATATGGAGCAAAGAAACCAGAAAATATTCACATTTAAGAAGCTAAAAAAAAACTTCATTCACTGGCTGGACTGAAAGGGAGTGGTTGTTTGTGTTTGTGAGAGTTTATCAAGAGGAACTGCTCACACCTGTGTGAAGCCAGAAAGACAACAAACAGAAGACGGGATGTTGCCACGGTGTCTCAGTGTCGCACTGCTGTTGCTCACCCACCCACCTACAAAAAAAATCAAATATCAAATAAAAACCCTGACCCTTAAACTCACTGGAGAGCCAGAGGAAATGTATAACCGTTCCTTACTGATTATCACAGTAAAGTGTTGATTAATTTAGATTAGTTTTGCTCCCAAGTTTAAGGTGAAGCAACAAACACTGTGTTTGAAAGAGTTTGCACGTCTCTATGACATCTCACAGAAGCTTTGTCTATTATACGTCTACTGTCTGGCCTTAGTTTGAGCTCCAAAACTATCCAGAATATGCTGTTTCCTGCTTGTATTATGTAAATATCTGCTGTTTTCTCAGTCTTCCATGATAGTAAATTGCAGATTCTAAGACGGTGGTTTCTCAAACTCAACCCGAGCAAAGTCAGCCACAGACTTTTCACAGGAGACATATTTATTTATTCCCACTAAGATAATCTGCTCTCCCGTCATCCTCCGTTTCCTCACATATACTTCACACACTGGTATAGTAACATTAGATTAAGTTATTTGTTTAATTTTCCACTATTGCTTCATTGTTATCCCAACCTGCGATGTTACAGCAGGCGTTTCCCATCTGCAATCAAAGCTCGCTCAAATCAGTGTCGTCAGCGTGTTTGCGTGTGCGTGCCGAGATAAAGCCACAGCACGAAAACTCTGAGAGTTCATGTTATAATGAGAATAGCATTTTATAAAAATAAAAAACACTGTTCGCTGTGAAACTGTGGCGGGACAAATTAGACGTGGCAGGCCGCCAGAGTCTCTGTAATTAATGGCAAACACTGCTCACAAGAACAGTTTGGACCCATTTAATTCTAAGAGCAGGAGCAAAAAAAAAATAAATAATTAAAATAAAATTAAAAAACAAAAACAAGAAGATTAACTCTGTTTTGTTTTTGCTGAGTTAGACAGAAAAAAAACAATTTCAATGCTTTAAAGAGAGAATATTGTATGTGGAGAATAACACGCATGTGGAGGAACTGCTCAGTTGTGGCAACATGATGCCATTTGGTGGAATCTGCCATTTTTGTGTGTCCATCTGCTCTGACCCCCTGTTCAACTCCTCCAGCACTGATGCACATATGGACCACGCACACACACACGGGCAACAGCTGAGAGGAGCTGCCCACCCATCCTCCGACCTCCTTGATCCCTTCTCCTCCTCCCTGCAGAGCCTCAGGACTCATCCAGGTGTCCCCGCTCCTCCTCCTGTTCCCTTTCGTCTCCACTCGCTCTCTCCTCTGTCCTCTCCGTCTCAAGCGTGTCCTGCTGTGAAACGTTGGACCGGTGACAGTTTGCTCATATTCCGTGCGATAGCTCGGCAGAGGACGTTCAAAGCAAAGGAAATGATGGAAAGCAATGTTGTAATTTCATATACATGGCTAAAAGAAAAGGGTCCAAATTCTCTCTCATTTTTATCTGACAAACAAGGCAAATACACAAAGGCGTTCATTTAAAATCATGTAAAACTCAGAAAAGCTGCACTTTTTATTTGAAACATGATTGACACTAATAATGTACAATCACAAAAGTTCAAACAACGTCATTTGAGCCGCTCAGCAAGATTGTGTCGGCTTTGTGAGTTCAGACACTCATTTTTCAATTACGCTCTTTGAGTGTCATAGTTTCCACTCATTTCTGACGAAGCCGCGGTCTGTCTCAGTCTTTTAGCACGACGCACCGACTTCCTCCGCGCCGCTCACATGAATGTTTCGCTTTGTCTTAAGAAGGAGCCAAAGACGCAAAGGACGAGGGGGCGAGAAGAAATTGGTGGTGCAGGGAAAAAAGGGAATATAAGTGGAAACAAAGGGAAGAAGATAAGAAGGGTAGAGGGGACGGAGAGAGAAGAAAGAGAAAGAAATGAAGAAGCACCGAAGAAGAGAAAGAGGCTCCAGTTTTGTACAGGAGTGCACTTTCAGCTTCTGTAAAACCCACGAGCTCTGAATAGCGCTTATTAAGCAGGGACCGCGCGCATGTGTGTGTGTGTGTGACAGGGTGATATATTGAAACACACCTCTGTGGAACAGCTGCAATGATGAGACAGAGAGTAGGGAGTAAGAGGTGTCGTCTACCCCACACACACACACACACACACACACACACACACACACACAGACACACACAGAGCTGAGCCAAGTCCTTTATTGTATTACTGAGGCCAGCTTGTGTCAGAGGGAGAGAGGGGAAGGGAAAGAATAGAAGGGGAGAGAGATGAATTTGTTGTGACTGCTCTGGTGGACTCAGCTTTTTAATGTAGCTCTTCCTCTCCTCTCCTCTCCTCTCACTCTGTGTTCTTATTATATTACACTGATTAAACTGATGCGGAGAAATTGACAGAAATTGGGAAAGACAAGAAAAAGAGCGAAAGAGAAAGGAAGCGAGACTCGAGGAAAACAACAACGACACAAGACGGGACGAGAGGGAGCAAGAGAAATGGAATGGGACCGCCATATATATTTAAATACATAAAAAAAGAGGGAGAGATTGAATAGATGAATGTGATTTATCTATAATGAAATCAGCCCCAGTCCATATAGAGGAATGTACTCCATTCAGCCTTTCTGCTGTAACAGAGATTTACTCATTTAATATTCCAAAGATCAGAGCGAGGAGATACACGCCGACGCTGTCCTGCGTATACTCCTATTTTAAAGACAAAGTTAAGACAGTGTTTCAGTAACAAGCCACAAAAATCTTTTAAATCTTCCCAAATACGTGAAACCGTCACATTCATGGAAAACACTTACCGTGCTTTAAAAGTGGGACAAAAAGTCTTAACTCATGTTATATTGTTGTAAATTGCATTTTTCATCGTTGTACAATTATGCAAAGTGATTCCTGAGGATAAACAATCAGCATTCGCGTTTTAAAAGCATCTTTAAACGCATCTTATCTGCATGTCGTTAAGATTCACACAAACGACAGCCACTCTCACCCTTCGGTCGCAACGAAACGCAACGTTGACGAATCGTTTCAACTCGGGCGAGTGAAACTAATCGTTTCAACACTTTTTGTGCGCTTTCGCATGATTCAAGTCGCCTCGGCCGGCACAAGTGATGTGGAATTTACACAGACTTTACATGGACTGTTAGTGTACATGCAATATACATTTGACCAAAGGAAATTGTCGTTACCTGTCGCAAAACCCCCAAACATTTACGTAGAAATAATTCTCTCCCGTCACTCGAAACCCACTTTTCGACTCGTGTGAAGACGTGTTCATGTGCGATGGTGATGTGTGTGTTTGTACGTCAATGTCTCTCTGGACTCGCGCTGAAAAAGAGTCGTTTGCTGTTTGTTCACGCAATCATACATGAACACTATGGAAATAAGGATCCTCCCGTGTGTGTGTGTGTGTGTGTGTGTGTAGGGTGGGGGGGGAATGCTCTCTCTCTTCCTACCTTTCATGTCCGTCCAGGCATGAAGCTATCCACTCCTCACACACTCTCCACTTACTGCCTCAGGCCAAACACACACACACACACACACTCTGACTTCACATTTCCCATGGCTACTTATTCGGTCCAAGAAAGCTGTTCCATACACTTCAAGTTGTTTGTTTGAATGGATTTTACGCGCCCCTGGCATCTGACACACACACACACACACACGTATAAATGCACATTTTAGGCCTCCGGTACGGACTTCTGCTCCAGTGAGTGTGGCGTATAATAACACACAACAACAACAACAACACACTCACATATACATATTGCACAGTGCTTGCATCTTTTTCCTATTGAAGCAGCAGCCATGACAAAGAGATGCTGTCCAAAAAAAAAACCCAGCAGCCAGATTGGTGCAGCTCACCTGCCAGGAACGCTCCACGGTCCAGTTATTCTGTAAATCTGTGTGTGTGCGTGTCGGTGTGTAACTTTCCTCAAACTGCATCTGTTGTAATGGCTCAACTTCTGAAAGCAGCATCTGTAATGTTTCACCCATCAGTTGTAAATCAAAGGACGGAGCCGTATCGGTTCAGCTGGTTGAGGGTTTTTTTGTGTGTGTGTGTGTGCGTGTGCACGGAGAGATGTGGGAAAATCACAGTCCATCTCAGGAGTTGTTTTTTTTAATAGACGTCGTCCTGATATTTGTTTGTTCTGAGAGGAAAATGTTTTGATCTCAAAAACAATCCCACGTCGAGGTTACAGTGGGCCGCTAATGCCGCTAAAGTGGGGAAACTGGTGTCGTCTTCTCTTTCATCACATCCATAAATTCCCTCTCTCTTCTTCTCTCTTCTCTGTCCGTGTTACTATCAGTTTCCTCGTCTCCTCTTTGTCGTCCCTGTCTCCCTCCCCCCCTTGCCTGGAGGACAGGAGGCAGAGAGAAGTGGACATTTAAAGGAGATGATCTCTCTCTCTCTCTCTCTCTCTCTCTCTCTCTCTTTGTATCTCACTCACTCTCAGCATTACAAAGCCCCTTGTCCACTTTGATTAGTTACATTAACATGAGCAAGAAAAAGGCTGCGCTCTGAAGAGTGTGTGTGTGTGTGTGTGTGTGTGTGTGTGTGTGTGTGTGTGTGTGTGTGTGTGTGTGTGTGTGTGTGTGTGTTCTCTTGTGTTTGTTAGGACCCTTTCTAGGCATAAACACTGACTTTGTCAGGACCATCAGTCCTTGTGGAGCCCAGAACCGGGCCCCTAATGAGGCAGAACTGTTATGGTAAAGGTTAGGATAAAGATGAGCTGTGCATGTCTACATGTCTGTAGTCAGCTGTGAGGACATTTTGGCCGCTCCTCACAACTTTAAAGAGCTTTGTTAGGGTTAAGACTTTTTTTAAAGGTTAATGTTAGGTTAAGTTTGGACATTTAGTTGTGGTAAGGGGCTTCCTCAATAAGACTTCTGTACAAGTGTGTGTGTGTGTGTAAGACACAGAGAGAGAGAGTTCTAGACACAAGTCAACAACCAAACAGAGCCGTGATTGTTGCGTCGTTGTGCAACAGCCAATGGTTTCCTTGTACGACAAACCAGAGAGAAACCAGCGTTTTCTGCCTGACCGCCATGAACGATGGCACTGACATGGAGTTGGAGGAGGAGGAGGAGGAGGGGGTGGTACAGGGATGAATGAGTGATCTAGAGGAGGACGAGGAAGGAAGGATGGAAGGAAAGACAGACATGGTTAAATAGATGAAGTAAATGAAAATGCGGCCGGCCCATACTTGTTTTTCCCATTATCAAGGTTCCAAACTGTCGCAGAGCAAACACAAACAGCGTTAATTACTTGGCAGACACCGAGGCATACGAGCCACAATGGGGAAAAAAAAAAAGCCTCTGGATGCATGTGCATGGACACAAAACAAAGACGTGACAGCTTGCGTGTGACAGAGACTCAAAGGACAGAGAGGACAGTGCTGTGGGAAAGTTCAGACGACGGAGGACAGCACTCGTGAGGACGGTTATAAACAGCTCGTCAGCTGTGACTTGGCCTGAACCGCGTGTGCGTGTGTGAAATATCTGATTTTTAATTCAAGCTTCAGTTAAATGTTGACCGTTTTATCTAATTAAAACAGCAATATATGAACAATATTTTTGCATCTCTAATGCAAGGAACTTAAACACGTGAATATGTAGTTTTAATTGGAATAAAACATGTGGAAAAAATGCTAATTTTAAATGGCCTTTTCCATCTTTTTTAGTCATTTTCTGTTTTCTTTCTAATGCACAATATTGGACTTTTTGCCCATATGTCTTTTCCTTTTACCCGACTGCACACGTCATTGAGTCTCTACTGTAGTGAAATTAACACAATATTTTTCATGCTCATGTCGCAGCAGATGTGGATATAAAATATCTTCACTGCGCAAAATAAATAGACATAAAACTACTGTCGTCTATCTTGTTTGCCAATATCCGATCATACATTTTAAAGCCAATATCTGCTGATACCAATATCGTGGCGATAATATCGTGCATCCTTATTGCTAATACACAATGGTGTTACAGTGTCCTCGCGTCCCCATTTAAAGTCAGTTGGTGCTTAATCTCACCAGGATTTGATTAAGTGCACGGCCTCAGTGAGGAAATAGCAACGACAGCGTCAGATAAACTTACTGCACATAAACCACCGCTACATTTTTTAGGTGTTTAAACCCAATCACGGCCTTTTCACTTCACTGTGAAAACTTTAAAAGTTCCACGTTCTTCACATTTTTTATGTCATGGGTTTAATCGCGACGCTTCATTAATCAGCTGCGCGAAACACAAATCAATTGTGGGAGACTGCAGCCAGTGCAACAACAGAACAGACTTGTTAAGTAATTAAATTGAATCAATTTACTGTAATTGACAAACTGCTCATGAATCCATTTGTTAATTTGACGATGCGTCTGAGAGAGTTGAGTTTTTTTTCTTTCTTTCCACACAATGAATCTTATCATTTGTTTTGGTGATCAGTGCTTGCTTTCATGATTTATACTCTTTTAACTGCGCGTCCTCCCATTCACCATATTTTAAGCCCAAAAGAAAGAAAGAAAGAAATGAAGTAGATGTTTGCACTGCTGATGCGTCTCACAGTAAAACAACCATTGTTCACCGGCTGCAGACCAAACGCTCAGTGTCAGCGTCAAAATGCCTTCACCTCTGATCTTCCCAGAGGAGAACGTGCTAGAATTTACATTTATCCAGAAAGGTCAGTAAATTAAACTCAACATCAAGTTATTGCTCCCTTGACAGTGATTTTTCAATCAAGGTCAGATTTGTCGCAGTAAATGTTCCCACCTGAGGACGAAACAGGACATGTATTGAACTGCGTGCTAATATTTGTGTGCGAGGGTTTCGTCGCGCTGCGTTCGTGTCCAGATCTTGGGTCACGGTCGTCCGTGTTTACTTCAGTGATGTTCTCCTCTGTTTCTGTTCCCATGACTTTGACATTAAATGGTCCAGCGTCGCAGTGCAGGTCCATGTTTGAGTCTTAAGCCCTGGAGCGATAGGCCACAGCCTCTCACACTGTGCACACACACGCACACACACACACGTTGCTCATGTAATGGACATTTTAGGGTCAGCTACTTGGCAACAATCCCTAAGGAAGTGTTTTGTTTATCTTGGCATTTCTTTTTCGACTACACTTAAGTCTGCCCCACACGAGAGGATGTTCTAATCGGACTTATTTTATTATTAAAAACGTGGGGGCCCACGCACAGACACAACAACAAACTTTGTGGCCGCCTTTCGACGTTTTGATCCAGAGAAAGCACAGACGAGGCGATCCAGTCGAGACGCGGGACCACACACTTTGCGTTTAATCAAACAATTTCAGGGCGGAGAATCCAGGGATTTGGGATCTCACAGAAACAGAAACAATTTAGCGCGACTTCAGAATATAAGTGTCGGTGCATAGTACGCAGACAGCGTTACCATGTGATGAGAGGAGAGTATGTAACTCAAATGCCAAAGAGAAACCGGATAGACGAATCTGGACGCTTTCAAAGAAGGCGGCAATGTCTTCAAGTTATCCTGTAATGAAATAACCCATTCCCACAGTGGAAATCTATGTAGTCTGTATTAACTCCTGGGTCAAATGATTCTGCTATGTACACAGGTTTTTAGCTGCTTTTGTCTCCGATCTGCGTCAGTGGGAAACAGAAAATGTCTCCTTCTCTCTGCTTCAGTTTTGGCAGCGACGTAAGAGCCAAGACACACATTTGTCTTCCAGCTGTTAGCATAGCTGTTGTCCATGAATGTTTCTTTCTAACACGCCATATTTTTAATAATTTCACTTTACTCCATTTTATTAGCACCTTAAAATCTTTTCACTCACAGTTTGAGTTTGAACAAAAGAGGGTAACCTGAGCCAACCGACTCATTTTGGGTTTTTTTCGCGTGTATCTGTGATGCCACTTTTCATGCAGAAAAAAAAACACCACAGGGAAGACACTTGCAAAGGGAATGGTGGAAATATAACTCTGGATACACCTGCTAATTTCATGGTGAAATTGGCTTTAAATATCCAAAATAAACACTAAACCAACACTTCTTGTGTAAGTTGTCCATTTAAATGAACAGCGGTGTTGTCGCGACTTAGGGAAACAGTCACCAAACACAAATCTTTAACACAGACCTTGCCGTGCGCAGAGCAGCGTCAAGGACGGGCACACGCACACATTTTTGTTTTGGTTTTTTGACATTTCCAACAAACACTTCCAGAAAGTGTCACATTCATGCATCATTGTCCCTAAATCAACGTTCACACTCGCCGACAAGGTCGGGAAACATTTTGCTGCTTGCAAGAGTCGGTGTTTACTGTCAGCTGCAGCAAACAAGGATCATATCTGTTCTACTCTTACAATAACACAAGTGCATCATCTACCCACTTTGCCTTGCACATGATTCCAACCCGGCACCATTGTTTCTGGAAAAATACATTGGGTTTTTTTTGGTGGGGTGTCGGCTGTGGCTTTAGGCAGTGACAGGGAATGTGACTAATCAGCGAAGGAG
Organism: Solea senegalensis; assembly: GCF_019176455.1. NCBI lineage: Eukaryota > Metazoa > Chordata > Actinopteri > Pleuronectiformes > Soleidae > Solea > Solea senegalensis. Next base: position 17,461,615 of record NC_058037.1, on the reverse strand, counting down.
TAAGGGGATTTCTGGAACTGTTTTCAGTCAGTTTTCTTAAAAAAACTGTCAACCTTTCACAAGACACAGCTACTCCAGTGAAGACTGAGCAAGGAGTCACTCATTCACAAAAAATAAGTGACCTATTTGCACATTAAATAGTAATAATCGTGAACCAGCAAGCAACAAAGGTTTGCACAGTACTAACCCTTTTCTTACTGTATTGAATGCAAAGATGTTTTATTCCTTTATTCAGAGGCTGACACCATTCTAGTGACCCACAGTTCACTCAGTACTGCTCACAAGTGCTTGGTACTCAACACTTGAGATGAAGCCAGTGATTATGATGTGTGTGTGTGAGTGTGTGGGGATTTTAACCAGCAACCCTGCGGCCATGTCTCTGACCACTAAGCCAAAAGTGGCCCATATTTTTGTCTGTTGACCTCAATATGTGTAGACAGAGCTAATGACACAAGGGGAATGGACACGTTTAACAATGGTGTGTGGTGTCTAAGAGTATGTGTGCGTGTGCCCGAGGCAGTCCTCTGTAACCTCAATGTGAGTCAGAAACTGGTTCCACTCATTTCCTTCTCAGCTTTGCCATTTAACAATGGTTACACACACACACACATACACATACCGTTTCTGTCAGACCACTCCCCTGTAGGTAAGTGGCCTCTCATCAGCCACTCCCATCAGCCACTCCTTAGCTCCAAGTCACACATTCTGAAAGAGAAACATGATCGTTTGTATAACGAGACGGAGGAGAATTAACATTCCCCCAAACGACGACCCTCTCAAACATCTTAAATTTTCCTTACCATTGAATTCACTCGAGGACACGCACACGTGCGAACACAATGTTTCTCCATTTCTGTCTTTGACGCTCGCACACCTCGTCAGTCTCTGTGTGACACGCGTTCATATAAAGTATTTCCCTGTTGTAAAGTGTAATAACAGCTGTCCTCGGGCCTGTTACAGCTGTCGTAAAGAGACATCAACTCCCAAAACTCATTTGCCACACACACACACATCGAGGACCTGGAGGGAGAAAGAGTGGAGGTCTTGGTGGCCCTGTCTTTCTTATTTTTTCTCTGTGTTTTTCTCTCATTTTACAGCTGGAGGTGTGTACAAACACACACACACGCACACACACACACAAATATCCATGCCTTCGCTGCAGCATGTGCTGTTTCCAGTCTGCAGGAGGAGAAAGTAGTCGTGTGTTCACATTCCTTTCCGTTTCCCGTTTGCTGTACTTGGAAGAAAGAAATAGCCGCTGTGATTAAAACATGAGGGATGCACACTGCACACTGAGGGAAAACTCAGGGATGATTGTGATGTACAGTATGATGACATGAGCAGATGAAGACTCGTTTCCCTTCCAGCGCACCTCTGCACAGGCATGGACTGCTAAACAAATTGAAGTCAGAGCTTCTCGTGTCTCTCAGGGACTTTAAAGTTCCAGCCTTTATGCACGGCTGCTTAGTGTTGACTAACCAAGTTTTGCTGATCTCGCCATATTATTCAGTGAGTAAAGAAACAGGCGTCCTGTGGAGAACTGGGAACGAGGAAATGTTGCTTCTTCGTGTCGCTACAAGTACATGCAAGCGGGTCAAAGGTTTAAACCGGGAAGTTTAACTCAGGACAAGAACGTTGGCTCAGGATAATCTCATAGAAGGTCCTTTAAAGAGACTTTGGTGCCTCATTGAATTGAAATGCAGGACGCTAGTGGCACCGGGTTTTCCAACATGGTTTTGGATTGCTTTTGTTTTGTTTTAGAAAGAGATTTTCACTGAGCTCATGCTGCAAAACAGCGTGCGGTCGCAGAAGAATATCACAAAGTTTGTGCAGACGATACAGGAGATTTTACTCAAAGTCTAACATTGATTTGATATTGGACGTTTCAAATGATATGAATTGGAAGATTTCTTAACCCAGCTCCAGTTGTTGCACTTTAAAAATTTAAGCCTAATAGAGACCTCTTCACTTGGAGCCCCAGGCAATTGTGTGGTTTGCTGAACGTTAAGAGAGCAAACAGTTTAGCCTCATTATCTAAACAATGACAGCAAGCACTGAAGGTCATAGATGAACCAGAAAACCAATAACATTAGCTTAAAGAGAAGTCTCTAAAATGTCAACATAATGTTCGGCGCTAGCTCCAAATGAAAGCTTGGGCATCCAGTGATGAACGTGTACTGTAATTGGTTTGGGTTAGCGTTACTGTTTGCTTTATAGATGCGGTAATGAGTTTAGTTTAGCTGCAGTTTTTGTTTAAAAACGGCATGTAAACATCTGTCTGCTGTGCCCAGATGTTCAGCAACAAACCGGATGTTAGACGCAGTGTTAAAGGAGAACCACGGAAATAACATACACACCTGTCTTTACAAGTGTAGACAGACATGCTGGTGTTCATGCGGCTGTACATATAGTTTAATGTAGTTCATACATACATGGTTTTGACATCACACCTGTACTCTTGTTCTCTGCTGTTGTTGTCGTCGTTGCTGACGCTCAGTACTACACTGACAGGAAACAATAGATGCGTAATGTATGTTTAGCTCTGCAGATGGCCTCAGAAGTGGGAGCTTTGGTTGTTATTCCCTCATGTGTGCTATTCCCTTTGTTTGGGCCTCTATGATTTCCACTGCTGTGTATTGCGGCCGCTTCTTCTGTGAAAAGTAAATTTCCTCCAGGACAGTAAATGCTATCATTAGGTATCTTTTTGTTGTTCGACAGAACTGTGTCACAACCGCAGATAAAAGAGCTCCTTTGACACATTTTCCTTTTTCTTCCTCTTCCTCTGATATTTCTTTTTTCATGTTTGATTTTTATTGGTTTAAGAAGTCCTGCAAAAACATTTTTTTATTATTATTTTCGGGTGCCTTTTCTTCTTTGAAGTTATATATTTTATGTTTTTTAATGTGTGTTCATGCCTTTATCTGTCTCCGCTCACCGTCTCTTCAGCGTTATAGTGCTGTTTCAGGTTCCTCTTTGTGTGCCATTATGGAGCGCTGCTTTTTTGTCTGACAAGCTGAACAACTGAAGTGCTTCTGCTGCACAAACACGGGATAGACTAAATCCAAACCCGCCAGTCGTTCAGTCATTAAATCAGCCAGTCAGCCTTTGAACCAGCTTGCTGGACAATTGGACAAGTCATCCAGGCAGTTCAGTGTGTCACCAGCCACTGTGCTGACTTGCTAAGCCACCTTCTTCACATTTAACCTTCTTATAGGTTCTCAAATGGGATTTTTTTTTTCTTTTTCTTAACTCTCAGTTGGGATTCCTCCTCTTCCTCAGTCTCACACTGTACTTGCCTCTTCCCCGCCTCTGCCAACCATATTCTCACTTTCAATCTTCTTGCCTTTTTGTTTCCCCTAATTTCACCTCTTCCCTCTGTTCTCCATCTGGCCTCACTTCCCTTGTGTGTCTGTCCGTGTGTGTGCACATCTGTGGGGGTTAGCGCTTAATGTGTGTTTGTTCTGCTCTTATCTCGGCCACACCAGACCTGCTTTTGAGTCCAAACCCTCAGCTGTGCCGTGATTGGCGCAGGAGCAAAGTACCGCCTGTCTGCGCTGTGATTGGCCCATTCAAATCCTCTACAATGGATGTAGCAGGGTGTTTTTTTGTTTTTTTTTATCCTAGTTATCCATCAACACTGTAAAGAAGCATTATTGGTATTCAGGGGTCAGTGCGTTCAGGTGCAGGCGTTGCTCACCGACCGCCTGAGGCTCTTTCTGACTAAAATTAGAATTTTGAACCTGAGTCAACCTGCTAAACAGGGCAATAAACACCATTACCGCAATCACTAGTGGTTGTTCTGCCCTGTGGTGCTGTTTTTCACCCCCTACTGTATGTGTGAATTGTGACGTCATGAGTGCAACCACACACAAAACAACACACCTACATTTTACTTTCTAGCACAATGTCACAAGGTAGTGTTGCTCACATTCCCGACATTGTTGGACTGATAAGGAAGGAAAGGGAAGTAAAAGAATTCTGCATGTTCCGTCTCGCTTTCCCACCAATTCTGATCAAAGCTGCAGCCGGTGGACACCTGCACGCGCCGCGTTCATTTGAATCAGGAGTGGATGTCGATTAAACACTTTTCCCAAAAAACCCAAACACTTTTTTTGACCTGTGCGACTGGGGTACAGCACTTACTTTGACCCCGTTCTGTCCAGTATTGATCCAGTGGATCAGACGTTGAGCGTGTACAGTGAAAGCCCTGGAATCGTGTTGCTTACACATTATGAATAACACATCAGTCACATAATCTTAGAATTCCTGGCGAGGAGATCGCCAATAAAATATTAACGACTCCCTGGATTTTTCCCACTTTGAGTCACATTGTGGTTAAAGTTTTTACAGGCTGAGAGTCTGTCGTGAGTCAGCCAGTCAGCATTTTTGAGGTCAAGTGTGCGGTGAAGGATGGCGAGAAGCAGCCAGTTGAGACTTGTTGTTTCGGGATTTTACTTAAAAGAAGGAGAGGAAAAAAAACAAAAAAACAGCTGTGCTCTCAGTTCAGAGCCAAGTACCGTCTAAGGGCTCAATAATTACTCCCCCCTGACTCATTCAAAATGACACACACTGACACAGGATCAGATGGTTTATGGGCTCGGCTTTCTGTGACGTTACAAGATACCAGTGCCCAGAGTCACCTCAGTTCATCTCGTACAGACGGAGAGTAAGAGAAAAGTTGGCCCGTCCCGTTTTGACACAGAGGTGTCTCCGTTACTGTACGCCATCAAACTGTACGTCCGTTGCGCGAGCTGACAGAGACGGAAAAGAAAAGGGGTGGACAGGGAGACGGTAAACAGAGCTGTGGGGGTGGGGGTGGAGGTAAACGGGTGAACAAGTACACACACAAAAAGGGAGGGTCGGTTCAGCTTCCCTGAGAACGAGCGAAATTCGACTCCCTCGTGGGGCTCATGGATGAACTCATTCACAGACGTGAAGGTGGGGGAGGGAGGTAAAGGAGAGGTGAGGAGGATTTTCCCAATTTCCTCTGCACCTCTCTATCATCCCCCACCTCGTCTCCCGTCCCCCTATTCTCTCCCCCTCTCTCTCTCTCTCGGCGGCCTTATCTGCCAGCCAGTCAGCATGTGAAGTTGCTTTAAATGTCAGCATTTGAATAGTAATAGAGATTAATGATGGAGAGATAGACCGGTAGCACCGGAGAGAGGCGAATGTCATAAAGATAGTGTCTACGGGAGGCTTTGACCTCTGCTAACAGCGCTAACAGCTGGACACACAAACACACGCGCTCTCGTACAGCGCTGTTAGTGAGGACACTGGATAGACTTAGCCTCTCACTCTCACCTGAACCCAACCGCTGTTCAAATCTCGGCCCTAGACTTAACCGGCTCCTCAGGAACGAGGTTCTTCTGACACTGAACACTGTGGTCAGACAAGAAAATAAGGTCAAAATGACCTCAGAGGTGTTATGTATTTAGCATTGAGGCACAATGTTGACTGTCTACAGGTCACTGAGGTCACTGAGTATTTGTCACAACCATGAGGAATTGCAGAAGAACTTCCCAGTGATTTACATGAATGTGGAAGGTGGTTGTAGGCAAGGTAGCCCCACTGTAAAGAGACTAAAGAGATTAGAAGCAAACTTTATATCTTCATTATTGATTAAATTGTGATTCTACTTTGTGACACAATCAAAACAGTGTCGTCCAATGACTCCTCCAGCCAAACATTGTCATGGAGAAGCAAAGAAACAAGTGTGTATTTCCTGCTTATATCGACGTAAGGTGATCATTGTTACTGCTGGTTTCAGCATTAAGCCTTGCAGTTTTTGGATAATATCGTCGAAATATCCCACAGTAAAGGCAATTTTCAGCTTCAACACACTTGAGAGTCTACGTCTCTTTATCCATATGAAATGTGCAGAGGCTACGGGAAAATTTAATAACCTCCTCGGACGGAGGGTGATGCAACATCCTTGGAAAAATTGAGCCACTGCCTTCCATTTTCTCGTTGAAACCTTTTAATGATAAGGTGGCCGTACGGAACCGGACAAAAAACGGCCGTAGCGCCAAAAGACAGTTCCTCACAGCTCAGTTCCCCGTTCCTATTGTATGGCGTGACAGTGATACTTTGATGGCAGGTCATTAGTAAGTCATTCATGCCTCATTGTGCACCGATGTCGCTTTTTGTTTGCGCTTGTCCAAGCAGAGATGTAGAGAGAAAGAGAGAGAGGTCGCAGAGAGAGCTGTGACTTCCGGAACTCATTCAACGTCAGATTCATCACAATGTCAGATTTGCGTGAGGCTTTTCAAGCAAAGGCAGAGCTGCGCGTCTGCTTAGAAGTATTTGAAACTCAGATCCACTCCATTCCGAAATATCGATCAACGACATGCTAGTACGCAGAGATGGAGGTCATGTGTGTGGCTTTCACTGAAGAGGAAAAATAGCGTGGCACTTGAAAACTGCTTGAGGTTGAATTTGAATTGAAAAGGCTGCATTAACCCCGAGAGAAGAGCGGGGTGAGATAGTCAGGGATGGAAGGACAAAAAGGCTCTTCACACAGGGGAAAGGAAAACACACATTTCTGTTTTACTGATACTGTCAATGGAAACTCCTGAATCAGCTGAACACACACACACACACACACACACACACTCGTCTCAGATTCAATTACACCACCGTGAGATGAAGGAGAAATTCTTCAGCCTTCAGCACTTCCAATTAAACTACCACTCTGAGTGGGTGTGCGGCTGTGCGTGTGTGTCTGTGGTGTGTGTTGCAAAAATGCAAAAAAAAAGTGTGTATTTGGGTGTGTGATTGTGTGTATGTTTAACAGGCGAGGTGTGTGTGTGTGTGTGTGTGTGTGTGTGTGTGTGTGTGGGTCTTGGCTTTGATGGCGTGCAGTGCCACTGAAGCATGACAGTGTGTGTGTGTGTGTGTGTGTGTGTGTGTGTGTGTCGTCAGCCTCTCTGATGTGTGTGTGTGTGTGTGTGTGTTCGTCAGCCTCTCTGATGTCACCTTGTATCATTTCAGGCTAATTTCACCTATTCTCAGAGAGAGGGAGAGAAAGAGAAGCACAGGCAAAGAGAGAAGGGACAAAGTAAATGATAAACTACAACTTTATTAGTGTCCTTGAGGCGGCGGGCAGTGGTGATACACATGCACATACATTAAAAAAAAGAAACGGCTAATATGCCAGTGCAAGTGAAGGGGAGCAAAGTGAAGGCGGCGTTAAAAACAGGATAATGGAATCTTGGTAACACAGTCATTGCGGACTATAATGTTTTTACATTAATTCCCCCTCGTTTCTCTCTCTTCTCATTCAAAGCCTCCTTCATTACAGTTGGAGCCAAAAAAACTGAAACCACCGCAGTGATGAATGGGTAGAAAAATGTCCCACAAAGCCCCGCGAACGATTACAAATCCAGGTCGGGGGAATGTAATTATTAACTGGACTTGTCCAAATTGGAATGATTTAGAGGGAAACAGGATTACCGGTGCCTGGAATTGGATTTTAATGATGCAAATGTAATTATTGTCCTCGAAAATGATAGAAAACGGAGCTTCTTCTTCTTCTTCCCCTCTCTGCTCCTCTCTCCTCGGCACAAAAAAAAGAAGATTGAATGAATGAATGTTTACTGTATCATATCGTTAATCAACAGCCTCTTCATGATCCCTCCAAAATTACTTTCCCTGTTTCTTTTCTCTGCCAGTCTCTCGCCGCTTTCAACTCTTTCCCTCTGTTTCCCCTTGTCTCATCCTGTCTTATCTCGTCCCTGGTGATAACATCTCTGCCCGCAGACTGAGACTGAGCTCTGTACTAGACAGACGTGAGGTTGAGAGACGGAGGCAAGAGGATTCTACTGTGTAAGTTCAGGGGGGAGGAAGATTTTTATGTATATCAACTCAAGTTGGACGGGGGGGTGCAGAAGAGGTAAAAGTTCCAGTGAATTCACTGACTTCACCTTGACTCAGTAAACATCCATATCTCTCATATCTGATGTTATGTACCTGGATTTCTTGCTCGCGGAGCTTTTGCATTTCACATATTTTGCGCTCGAACCACATTGCTGTATCATAATTTCACAGTTCACGGGGCCGCCGCCTTAAGCTGTTTCCCCCCTTACATCAACTCATCATCTCGTCAGTGAAATGCAAGGACGTACGAGCATTCGGGAAGAGGCAAGTGCCGTTTGAGTGCTCAGTCACATCTGCTGCATCTCCCCCCCCCGTTAAATCCCGCCAGACTCTGTGAAAATGATGAAAGAGTGGGTTTCACTCAGAACAGAAATGAGACATTTGCGTTACTGTTAATGATGAATGATGCTCCGGCGTCGTAGAGGACTTAGAGCAATGTCAGAGGACGTGCGACGCGCAGTGTGAGAGGTGTGAGCGCGTGGTGATCTTTAACTTTGACTGATTTCACAGTTTTGGAGGCCGCACGTCTCCTCTGCAGGAGCACTGGTTTCCACAAGGACAAGCATTGGCTAAGAATTCCTCAAGACTTGATTATCAGCTAAAGTGGAGCTTCTTTGTCATCGTCCATTTTCTTAAATCTTCGAGATGAGAAAAAAAGAAAAAGAAAGAAGAGGCAACTCAAAAACTTGATTTGATTTAAACGTGTACGACAGCGTGAGCAGAATTTGGCTGTTAGATCTGATTTGATACAGATCAGGTCAGTCTCATTGGAGAGAGGGAAAACTAATCACACAGGCTTTTGTTACAATTCAGGTAATAATCTTAATGTAAGCTAATAACCGAGGAGTGAACGGTTAACGGGCCTTTATCCACATTGAAACACAAGTTTCCCCGATATGATATTTTTCTTTTTCGTTCTGAAAAAAGCTTTCTGTTAACACGGCATCACGGAGGTGGAGCTATGACATCACGATAGTGCAGTTGCGTAGTAGTTGTATACTTTTTGTCCATATGTGACAAATGTGCGGTTTCATGTGAATGAAAAGACAAAATTACAGAGAACTTCTGCAGATTCTCCTTAAACTCAATCAGATCACTTTTGTTTGAGTCACCTCCTTTGGATGGAGCAAATGGGGGGGAGGTGGCGTTCGATGCACCAAATGATTTTGAGCATCAGTGGCAGATGTTGCGTCTGATGCCATTCGACAATCTTTCAGAAAACACTGCTGCTCTCCTGTGTCACTGTGAGAGTGCGTGTTCTGCGTGTGTGTGTGTGTGTGTGGTTTCCTCTCTCTGCCCTTGAGCCTTTATCAAGTTCTTCTAATTATTTTATTATGTAAATGAGACGCCATTATTTCATTAGTGAGGCAGCCAATCACAGAAGCTGATTAGGAAGTGATTAGCATGCAGTCGGGTTCTCTCTGTCTCTCCGTGTCCTTGTGAATGGAGGGGAAAGGGGCAATAATGACCCATCTGGACACACACGCACATGCAGACACTTTGAAAAACTGTTGTAGGGATTTGTTGGGTTGTATTATATAAGGTTAACACAGACACTGACACACAGTATTCCTATTTAAAGTTACAATCGTGAGTAGGGCAGAAATATAGGTCTAATATGATAAAAATGGCTATTATTCTAACAGATGGATGTATGATGTATGTATTTTTAACCACCACCTTTCACCGTTTGTGAATGGTCACGTGACACGAAGGCTGAAACAAACATTTATATTCATAATCAATTGATCTGACTATTATTTTCTAGATACATTGAGTAGTTTGGTCCATAAAATGTGAGAAAAATGTGGATCACTGTTTCCCAAACCTGAAAATATCGACGCTCTCAAATCTCTTGTTTTTGTCCACAAACCAAACTGATTCAGTTTTAATGATTTCTTTGTTACACGGAGCAAAGGAAGCAGAGTATGTTCACATTTATCAATCGATTAACTGAGTAACGCAGCCCTATGTGATGTGCATTTTCAGGTTTCTTCAAATACTGACATTATTTTTTTGACTAAAACAACAAAACATGGATGTCTCTCAGCTTCCTAAAGCATTCTTGCACCTTTCAGCTCATTGACTTCTGTTTCCAGTCCAACAACTTTATCCTTGCGTATGACTCTCATTTATGTCAAAGTGTTAGAGTGGGCCACATTTGTCAAAACCCGCCGTGTGATAGTAATGGCAGACAAATAAAGTGGGTGAACATTTGTGGAGCGTTTCACTGAAAAAGAGAGAAATGTTTCCGCTTGGGTTTGGCAGAGAAAACTGCACGTCGTTCCTGATGAATGTAAGAACCCTCTGGCTATTTACATAAGCAGCTGTTTGCTTATAGGTTCGCATAAAAGCTTTAAAAGATATATTTACAGTATGTCAGACGCAGAAAGACAAGGAGTGAGTAGAACATTTGGACAGGACAAGGCTCATCCTGCAGTCTTTTCTTTCCTGCAGAGGTTCAATGAATGTTCAAAATGTCCTTCTGTCATTATTGGCATCAATGATTTGCTGTCAATGTGTGTGTGAAAAGTATTAAAATGAGAAGTTGAGTGGAATAGCAGGAGGTTTGTGCGTTTTCAGTTCTTCCCCTTTCCTTTTCAGCATACACACACACACACACTGAACACAAGAGCCGTGTTTTTGTTTGGTTTGTCATCGCATAAAAGTGAAGGTCTATGTGAGGTGTGCACAGATGAAAAGAGATGAATACTCTACTTGTGAAAAGCCTCTTTTAAACCAGTCACTAAAGCAAAAAAAAAAAAAACTTAAAACAAGGACATGTTTTTATTCCCTGCAAAGCCAAGGCAAAAATATATCTCCTCTACAGCAGCAGCATTGGATCACTGAGTGGAAAGCTGTGTGTGTGCGTGTGTACACAGTTAAAAAACCCACAGCTCATATTCTAAACACTGTGGGTTTAAATCTAATTTTGCTGTGCACTGTGTGCAGCGTTCAGTGGTTGGAAGCTGCGTTTGAAAACGAGTGTGTGTGTTCTCTGTCCTGTCGGCGAGGCCACAAACAAGCCCAAACAAATGGTTTAATAGGTAAGCCAAGGTTAAATGTCTCTGCAAGGCACAACAACAAGGTTTTATGCATGAAAAATTACAAATATATTGGTGTTATTGTGCCGCGATTAATTCTGTGAAACTTTTTATAGGAATGTGGCCACACTAATTGAAAAATAACTTACAAATTATGGATGTTGAAGCTAATATTCGTTCAATTTTGTGTTTGTTTTTTCCTCATAATGTCTTAACCGGACAGGTTATACTTACTGAGCCCGTCGAGAGTCAACAACAACAACGAGACTCAGTTGACTCACGCACAAAGACGTCCATAGAGCTGCTTTACATGCGGCTGTTTCCACAGCCCACCAGGAGAGAGTGTGTGTTTGTGATTAAACCAACTCTTGCAGACCAGGTCGTAAAACCTATCGCAGACAGGAAAGCAGTGGCAGTGTTTCACGCCACGTGGCTACTGCCTTCATAATGGCAGCTTCAATTAAAGCTGAGGATCTGTTCACGTAATTATGCGTAAATTCCCTTTCCTCCCTGTCCTTCGTGCTTCTCCGTCAGTATCTCTCCTCCTCCTCCTCCTCCTCCCTATGTTAAAGAGGTCAAATCAAGCAGGCTACAAACGGCAATCACAGTCACATCACACTCGTCATAATTAAAACTAAAAGGATTACTGTTTGATTTCCCGTCCATAAAGAGAAACATGAATTTGAAACTGCACACACCGTTAACAGCTAGCAGGTCACTTTGTGTAGTAAAAAGGTGTTTTTGGCAATAAATCGATATTCTATCTATACTGTGACAAGACAAGAATATCGTGGTCAGGTTTTTGGATTCTGGTTTTGAAGGCTGTTGCATTGATAATCATGTTTATTATATTGAATACATGTGTGAAATACTAAATTAAATATATTGATTAATAAACGCATGTACTCGACAGAATTGCATGTAATAAAAAAAAGTCACTTAATGACACTTATATATATATAGATATATACATATATCTATATATATATGTATAGATATATACATCTCGAATCATGTAAAAAAAGTATCCCATATTGCCCAGCTCTAGTTTTTTTCCTCCTGTAAGCCAATAAATGGTGAACTCTTAAAAGGTTTTTGGTGTAACAGGGGTGAAATAAAGTAATTATAAGTTGTAATTTCATGGAATTATACTGTCCTTGAGTCACTTGACTGATTTCTCCTTCTCATCTCTTTGGACAAAGAAAACTGTATATTGTTTATTTGCTATATTGACTATGAAAGCTTTTCTTAAAAAAACACTATCGCTATAGATCACCAAAACATTGCAAAATATCATATTATCACCCCTGGACTTTAATATGTAATGTATCGTAACAACTACATGTGATCCAGGTATTTTGCATTTAAAACACAACCACAGACTTTCAAAAAGTCAAATATTGACTGCAAACTCTATATGGTGACATAGAAAATACTGTATGTCAGCATGCTAGTCTTAGTCCTATAGATGCTGTACATTATTATAAAGTAGACTTACTCCACATGCAGAGAGAGCTACCTGACAGCAAGATGTAAACTGACACACACACTGCGGGAGACAGGAAGTCATGGAGTTTTACAGAGACACATTTGCTCGACATCCGCTGAATTTCACTGTGTGTGTGTGTGTGTGTGTGTCAGAATTCAGTTTATTGTATAATAATCCTCCAAACGTCACGTCAGGTTAACTTTCTATCACAGAGACTTAACTGAATTGAATGGGAGGGAAATGAACTGCGGTTTGTTTGTTTTTTCTCCCGAACGATGCCAAGAGGAATGTGAACCAGTGCGTCTCCGAGGCCGTGAGTCACGGACCAGCCGTGCAGCCGGCAGCCGAAGACAGTCACTTAGTTTGATGTTAACTTGTTTCTCCTCCGGTGGTGGCTGTCACCTCCTGGTGTCCCTCTGTGGCAGGAGCACAGATCAGCGGGGTATCTGAGGGCCCCTGTCGTCCTGTTCTCCATCACAGCCGCCACAGCCCGCTCCGGGACAAACGTAGCAGCGCTGCGTCGCTAACTGTACGCAGGAAGATTTATGTTGCTACAGTGCTGGGTGCTGTGAGTTGTTCATACTGTTTATCTTCTCTTTTTAGTGGTATTTTCTTAGTCGGCTACGATTCCCAGAAAATAACACCAGAAACAATGTTGTGGGCGTTCCTTGTTATTTGTGTTTCTGTTTTTTTGCTAATTCTGATCTTGGAGGTTTTCCGTTAGCATTAGCAGCTAGCACTAGCAGTGGTACCGATCTATATTTCAGTCAGTATTGGGCCAATACTGAGACTGGGTTTCTTTTAATAATTAAAACATGCTTTCTGGTGTTTCAGCTTCTTAAGTGTGAGTATTTTCTGGTTTCTTTGCTCCATTTGAAGCAAAAAAATCATTAAAACTGAGTAATTTTGGATTGTGGACAAAACAAGACATCTGAGAACATGATGATTTGGACTTGACCAAACACTAGAAGTTGGCTCTGTTGTTCATTTGTGTACTTTCGACTACATCATTATTTCTCTTTTAAGACTGAATTGAATGTTATGCCAGTTTTATTGCTGATGTTATGACAAAGCAAATAGGTTTGATTGTTATAGTTACGGCTGAAATGATTAGTTTCACCCTTTTTTTTTGTGTCAAAACATTTTTTTAACCACGTGTGATAACAAATTGAATGGCTTTGGGGCTTTTCGATTGTTGATCAGACAAAATGAGAACATTAAATTGGGCTTTTGAAAATTGTGGGTCTTTGCTATATTTTGGGCAAACACTGAAACTGCTGAACCCAAAAGATTTACCTGTCTGGCTATTGTATTAACAGTTGGACTTCTCTATTTAAGTGTCACGGTCTCACTATCATACAGTTATACACAATGTAGAGGATTCTTTTTTTTATCCACACACTTCACTCCTACTTCAGTCAATGTCAAGAGCACAGAGGACACATGTGGGTTTGTGGTCCACAAACCACCAGTGACTCGACTCAGACGGCGCTTCTTTCCTTTTCTTAGCTATTAACGCAGGACGCACATCACTGCGAGGTCAATGAATCAGATAGCGAACATGCTATTCCTATCAGCAATATTGCCAGCACAAGCCACATATCATTGCAAGTTGATTGGTTTAACTCGCCGTTGGGGACAAGCGGCGTCTCTCTCTATTAGCGGGACCTCCTGTTAAGGCGGAGCCACGGGCGGCCAGCTCACACATGCTCGTCCCGAAGGCTGCGGCGATGGGCTCAGATGATGAGCCCAAGGCCCTGACGGTTGAGTCAGAGGTGGTTGTGACTGGCCCTGAGTGATGACTGCTGGAACTCAGACTCCCGGTGGTTTATTAATGAGCTGAGACAAACACACGCACAAGACTCACGACATTCTGGGGGGAAGTCAAAAAGTTTTGTGGCTAAAAACCAGACATGAATCAATGTGGCGTGTGCAAGAAACTAAATATAGGTACTTGGAAAGTCATCGATACGATGAGGTGAACTAAATCTTGTTGTGATTTTTTCTTCTTTGCAGGAAGCTGCACATTCGACGAGGGCTTCTCTCAGTGTGATTACCAGCAAGATCCCTACGATGACTTTGACTGGACGCACATCAACACCCAGGACGTCCCCTACGTCTCACCAGAGCTGCCACATGGTGACTATATTCTCTGTGTTTTGCATGCACTTCATCACATTAAGGGAAAGTAACCAATGCCCCGCTCCCAAACAGTTTAATCCTGGGTTTAAAGAGATTTCTGACCAGTGGGAATTGTGTTAATCAGCTTTGGCTCCCGTCTGCATTATTGGGAAAAAGCAAGATGTAGGTGAACACCCTAATTTCTGCTCTGTCTGCCTCATTTTTGGCAGCAATGCTAAGGCACGCATTTATCACAGACATTATTATTTATATTTCACTCCAGAGAACCTACTTTCTTTTTACAAATTCAGCCTGCACTCAATATTTTTTATGTTATGTTACTTTGTTTTATTATTAGCACTTTAAAGTCATTCACTAGCTGTTCAAATAGAACGAGGGACCTCAGCAAAAGACTAACAACTCCTACAAGACTCACTTTGCACGTTTGTGAAATCACATTCCACCTACCAATGACAGAAGGGTGAAAACTGGCATTGGAAATGTAAATAATCCTGTGTATACCTGCTAATTTTAGTGTGAAAGACACTGTATAGTGTGCTTTATATTGCTATTTCTACAGAAACCAGTTGCAATCCTTATAAAAGCAGGACATAGAGTTCTGTGGTCAGCAGTTCCACCAAAGACAAAAAAATGTCCTCATTAAAAACTCCTGCAACATAACTTTTGGTATTCTTTTATATCTGATTAATCATCTCACAACAACCATCCAGATTTACTGTATGTAATGACCCTTCTTTGAAAGTGACCACTAGACCTAAAGGAAAATAATGATACAATCAATTCATAATTATATAAGGTACTTAAAACAAGCTTGACTTTAAGCAGTATGTGATAAATTGCTTTGTGCAATAATGTGCATAATATATGATGCACATTTATGAATTAACGATAAACAGTTGTTTAAAAAATTATTATTTTTATATTGTTGTACTGGTATTTTTACTCGAGTTTAAAGTTATCTTTTCCAAGACCACCTCTCCTCTTGCCTCTTATTTTTACTCCGTTGTGGGTTTTTTTCCCCCCCTCCATGATGATGATGATGAAGGGGAAATTAAATCTTTCTGCCTCGGGGCTGGGGGTCTAATTAACCGAATATGAGGTCATTAATCATTAGCAGTGAACAGGGAAGGTTGCCTACTTTTACAATGTGAAAAAGCAAAATGTGATAACAGTAACCAGTGATGCAATGTTTAGACGGCAACTTGCTTTACCAAAATTAAAAGCAGTGCCATGGTGGAAAGAAAACAACCACTCTCATGTCCTCTGTAACTTGTAACCTCCCTGGAGTTCTCCTTTTCTCTCATCCCCTCTGTCCTTTCATCCCTCCTCCTCTCCTCTTCTCCTGTCCCTTTTTTGTCCTGACCCATGTCACTTTAATCCCTCTCCTCCCTTACATCCCACTTTTGTGCCCTTTCCTCTCCTCTCATTTTCGCTTTCTACCTGTCCTTTCATCTCACTCTGTCTCCTCTCGCCTCCTCTCCTCTCCTTACCTCCTCTCCTAACTCCTTGTCTGTTGTGCAAGATTATGTCTTTGTTACCAGGACAATGTAATGCCGTTATTTATCTCTCATGCTTATCATCATGACAACACAGGCTAGCTGACATTTACACACACACACACACACACACACACACACACTGGTTTCCAGTACTTCAGAGGACATGGCATGGACTTACATTCATTTCCTGGAGACTCACTCTAACCTTAACCTCAGTCTAACTTTAAAACATGTTTTCACTTTAAAATTTATGCTATGGGGACTTGATTTTTGTCCCCATAATGTGACTGCGTAACCACATTCGGGTCCCCAAAACATGAGGAATACCAGGTTCACACACACAGCTTCTTATACAGCATTCCCAGTGAGGACACTCATCGACATAATTCATTCCCGAGCTCCTTCCCAAGCTCACCTTCACAAATAAATGAATCCATCACTCACCCTAGCCCAAACCTAATTCTACCCCAAGTCTTAAACCAAATCTTATCCCTCAAAAGGCCCTTGAAGGGCATGTACTGCATTGATTTCCATTAATTGGTAATTAATTTTAGCCCTAAACTTAACCAGTTCCTCAGAAGTTTTCTGCCTTGGTAGGGACCAGGTTTTTTGGTCTCCTACTGGTCCTGACAAGGCCAGTGTTTATGCCAGAAAAGGTCTTCAAGACACACTGCTGCTCACACATGTAGACTTAAGTGGCGTGCCTTGGCCAGTGGTCAAAGCAAAGTGAGCAGTCAGTGGTATTAATGTAGGTGTCATGGTACAGGAGGGGGCGGGGGCTGGCAGCTTGAAGAGGTTAAATACTGTTTCCCAGGATCAGAGAGGTAATACCTGCTATCAGCATAGCATAAACGCCTGTGGAAGCTAGTGGATTGAGTGGTGGTGGAGGGGCACAGGAATGTCGCAGCAGGTTAATGGTCTGGGGGGCATTTGTTTCTGAAAGGGAGGCATTCAGACATTCAGAGCGTCGCCTAAAGGTGGAGGAGCGTGATCTGACATTTGATGCGGTAATAACACCAGCAGGGCGTGGGACACCGGAGCACTGGATGGAAAACAAGGTTGCCGGAGGGGGGGGGATTTCAGATACGACACTTGGCTTGGTTTTGTATCTGGTCGCAGTTGTGGGAATGGAGGGCCTGTGTCGGTAGCTAAAATACCTTGCCCAGGGACACTTGGGTAATGTCTATTATCTGAATTGTTATTTTCTCTGGCAAACATAGCCACTGGTAATTTAGAAGTGCTTTGGCCCGGCTGTAGCTGCAGTTTCCCCCCTGAGGGCGTGACATGATTTAGAGCAGTGGCACTAAACCTTTTTGGCTTTTGACCCCCTGAAAACAAAAGGGATACCTACTCCTGTTATTTAGGGGGAGTTGTTAAGAGCGTTTGGCTTCTGAGAGACCACAGGGAGCGAGTTTATTCTGCTGATTAGTAGTTCAGGGGGTTATATATTTTCAAAGGTATTGGCAGAAGCACAGGAGCCATCCTATGACTTTGCACGGAATCGTTTCTTAGTCATTAGGCGGCTCGGCCAACAATTATACTTTTGTTCCTTACAACCTTACATCAATTGGTCGCAGTTGCTAATCGCCATTTGTGCTTAAGGCAGTATTGAGTGCACCGCGGAGGCTTTGGCACTTTTCGTAATAGAGATAAAACTCTTGTGTGTAATCTCTTTGAGGGTTGATCTTGGCATCGCGGCAGCGTTCTAGATGCCAGCGTGGCACCGTGCAATGTGCCAGTTGATCTTTCCGTGGCTGTTGTTGTCGGCGAGTACCACTCTAAATCTATCTGGCGTGCCATGCTCCACATGCCTGCCTCTTTGCTCTTGTTTTCCATTGAGTACTCTCCAGTGAGGGAAGAGGGAGAAAAGGTATTTAAGCCGCAGCAGAACTGGTCTTTATGTTTTAATAACCATCAAGTAATGAAGGATACAGTGACACAATCACCCCCCAAAAAATAAAGGTCTTTTGCTCTCTGCAAAGACTTGAACTTAAAGAGCTGAACAGAAAGCAATCATGACAAATGTCATTTTAATTTAATTCTAAAGCAAAAAATATATATAGATCAAATATTAAGAGTTTTGTTTTTTTCCTTTGTCTAAAATGAAATTAAAACAAGACTTTTGGAAACTTTACCTTGAGCTCTCTTCATAATCTTTCTTACATTGTATAAAACATTTGTGAAATATCTGTAACTTCATTGGAAAATGAAGTAGAATAACAAACTCCCTTTCGGAGAAATTAGACAGTAAACTCACTATTTAGGAATAAAAACGTAAAGGGTGGTCAAATGTCGATCTTTTACTGCTAAAAGTTGACAGAAACACAGTAAACGTCCTCTGGTGTTGTGAGAATGAGACGTGTATCTCAGATCCACCGTTTGATGATCGAATAACACATTTATCTCTTTAAATTAGTATTATGAAGTAAGTGGCCCTTTAAATATATTGTACAAGAATAGGCGTGTAAGCTCTAAGAGTGAAACTCTACCTGAGACATTGTCCTCTGTCCTCCACACTGCTGCTGCTGTCTTAATGTGACACACTGGATCTGGGTCTCTGTGTTTTTAGCCACATCGTTAAATTGCCATTCTATTGGCGGCCATTTTCGACTCTGGCAGTTCAGAGGCATCAGCCATTTTAGAAGCTGGCAGACTTCAGGTGTCAGATGTTCTTGGCAGCACCAGGTCTGCTCGTCTCCGTTTTCATGTGCTGTCAGTCTTTCATCGCTCCTACTCTCCAACAACCTTATTTTCCTCCAGGTTTAGATTAAAGCAGGCACTTATTTGTATTCTTGAATGTTTTTTTTTGCTTGTTTTTTTTTTCAATATCCACACTAAATATTTGCCAAATATTATTACTCTACTTTCTACCTGGTCCTTTAGGTCTATTTTTATTTATTAGCTTTAAGCTATAAGGGTTTTTTGCCATCTTGTTGTGGGTTGTTATGACATATCTGGGGCTCAGACTGTTTAGAGTATTTTTAGCTGGTGCACCATCTTGGCAGCCATCTTAAAAGCACGTTCTTCGTGTCAGCATCTTGATATCAGTGTTGAAAATGGGGAAAAAAAAGAAGGGAAAATATAGGAGTGACGTTCGTCTTGAGTTGTCGTCGGATGGATTTAGATTGAAGCGTTGGAGGGAACAGCGCTGGCCTCGTCTTGTTCCTGGGGTGTGTTGGCTGCAGTCCTGTTTGGACGGAGTCACTACTGTGTTGAACCAGGAAGTAGGATTATTATAATACTTCAATGGCAGAGGGTGGAGGCGGGAGGAGAGGAGGAGGAGAAGAAGAAGTGCCAACCCAATAACGAGGACTCATATTCAGGACTGAAAGGCAGATGTGTGTGTGAGCGTGTCCACGTTTGCCAGCTGAAAGCCTGTTCTGCTCCTCTCTGCTCTGCTCTGCAGAGGAAAGTGTTTCCTCACAGTAGATTAGCTCAACAATAACTGATCATCACTGTTGTCTTAAAGCCCTTTGTCGTGCATATTGTATATTATGCAAAAAAGAATTTGCCCAGATTTGGCGTTGTTTTGTAGTTCATGCACTGCGTTGTATTGTTTTCCCACTTAGTCAGTTAATTCTGTTACGGCTCTGCTTTTGTTCACTTCTATTATGTTCTGTTTATTTCTTAATTAAATGTCTGTTTCTCTTCAGAACTGTGAACTCTGGATGATTAATTATTAATCAACAATTGAGCAACAAAGAAAATAACTCATGACTTTGTTTATTTTTTTAAAATGAGGACCGTGAAACAATGCTCTTTTCAGCATTGTCATTTGAAGACGTTGCACTCGTCTCTAGGAAGTTGTGATATTGTGATGTTTTACAGAATAAAACAGATAATTAGCCAATTATCATGTAGTTGCAGCCCCACAGTTTGCTGTGAAGTAGCCTTGGTGTGCGAAGAGCTAACGCGGGATTAAACTTTGGCAGGAGAAAAAAAGAAAAATCACATTTTCTTGGAACAACATCTGGTTCAGGTCTGAGCTGATTACAAGGACACGTGGATGGGCTGAGTGATCATGATTATGTGTTGTGCCGAGTGCCATTTTCTGCACTGAACAACTGTAGGGAGAAGTTTAAGAATGCCATTTGAAGTAGGAAATGAAAAAAACATCTCCAAAGTCTCGTCATGTGAGCAAAAAAAAAAATCAAACCTAACTAGATTCAGCAGCGAAAGGAGGAAAAAACATAGCCCTAAGGCAAGCTGTGAAAATACATCTAATAATGTCACTGCTGTGTAGTTGCAGGTAATGATATGTTGCGTGCTGTGCGGAACATTTGGATTGCGTTGGCTACGATGAAGTGTAGTTTTGGCTTCAAGCTGACCACTTCACATTTGATAGATTTTCTTACTGTGTGTCTTTTCTCTTTGCGCTCACTCATTTACAAGTGTTATCACCTGGATGCAGCACAGTTATAGAAGGGAAGAGACAAAAAGAGAGTTGTGTCTTTCGTAAGAACAAAACTCTTCTCTCGTCTCCTCTTCTCTTGTGGTTACTTGTTGTCTGTGAGCAATAACAGCATCACAGTCACATAGGACAGTCATAGAAACAGAGGTTTGTTTTATGTTTCAGTACAAAAAGCCCAAAAGGAAACACAGGGAGAAATAAACGGGAGTAAAAACATGCAAACAGGGAAGGAAAGAATTAATTCCTTTTTTTTTTTGGTTTTCATGTTTCCTGCATCAAAGTGTTTGTTACAATAAAGAGAGAAAGAGGCAAAAACCAGGGAATAAAGGCACAGTAGATCCTGCTGAGTTAGTGTAATATGCCATGGCATTTATCGAAAACCAAGAACACCCTCCATTTTGGGGGAAAAGTGGCAGTTTCAATGGATAACATATCAATGAAAGCTCAGTTTGGGGAGACCTCAGATGTCTCACTACACTCCAGTAGTCCATTAGTTGTAGTTGTACTATGGTTTTTACAGAGTGGTGGTTCCGCTCTCACAAACCATCTTTGTCAAACACCAAAACAACAGCTGTGCGAAGAGAGAACACAAACCTGACAAACACTCGGGTTTAAGTGAATTTTTAAAGTAACAAGAAGATTATACACTGCTTCCTATTGGATGATACCAGCTGTCAATCAAACTGGTGTCACATGTTCCGTTCTTTATCGTCTTTTTCCTCTCAACAGGAACATAATTTGCAAAATTTGAGAAGAGCTGAAACTAGCGATTAACTACTCAGTGAAATGTTTAGTAATGTTATTAATATATTTTCCCATAGACTTCCATTCAAACTGAGTCGCCCCCTGGTGGCAATTTGCTATATTCTTACTCCCTGATCGGCTGCAACCAGCGAACCAGAAGACTCTGTCCACTTTTACAACCAGTCTGTGGTTCAAAGTGCACTTTTAACCATGTTAGAGGAGTCATTATTAAAGAGAAAAACAAGGAGAAAGCAAGACAGTATACTGCTCTTTTCTGCATTTGTTCATTTACTCATACACGGAAGAATTTGCACTCGCAATCTTCTTTGAGAGGCGTCATTACTACAGTCTGTGTAAACAGTGAACAAACATCTGCACAACAGAAGGAGGTAATTAATGGGTTGTGATTGAAGGCGGTAAAAAAACAAAAATGGAATAAAACTTAATCTCATGTTTAATGTCTAACGTGGTCAAATATAGAGACGTGACCTCTCTTGCCACCTGTGAGTGAGCTTAGTGTCTGGAGCGTATGAAACGTCACAATTATGTCAAATCAATTTCTCCGTTTCCGTGGCAACAGGTTTTGACTTGACCAACTTGAAACCACACTGCGTTCTCATCACAGTGCTAGTCACTTATCACTGAAGTACAGGATCACCGACGACTCAACAACAACTGTGCATTAAATCATTCTTTATCACTAGTTTAATTAACTGTATGATATCATTTTTACACTATTGCAATATTTCAACATGTAATTATGATAGCGCCAAATAGCTTTCTGCTCTCTCGGCGTCGAGGGACGTGTTTAATTTCGCGACGGTTTCCTCTTATCGTCCGTGACCTTCTCCCTGTCTTTTGTTTTCCCGTGTTAAGGTTCCTACATGTACGTGGACGTGTCCCAGTTCCAGTTTGGAGAAAAGGCCAGATTTCAGCTGCCCGTCATGAAAGAGAACGACACGCACTGCATCGACTTCAACTATCTCCTCACCAGCCCCGACGGCTCCAGCCCGGGAACCCTCAACGTCCTGGTGAAGGTACTGCTCACCGACACAGTTTTTACATTTAAATAAAGGTTCTGTGACACATCAGTATCTAAGCGTTGCTGCAGTTTAAAGCTTTGTGTTGTTGGTGAAAGATTCTCTTTAGTTAAAGCCAAACAACCAACCGTGCCGATGTCGTAATGAGGGTCTGGATTTTATTTCCCACAACCACAAGTATTCCGGGCTCTAAATGCCATAAATGCTGCTTTGATTTAACCAAGACTTTGTATTAAACTGCCTTTTAATGAATCTTTTGCTCTCACCAGAAATGCATTTTAACTTAATGACTATTGTTTTGTTTTGTATCATGATATTTAGATAATCTTCTGTGCATTGATGTTTAGAAGAATATGCTGATGGTTAACGGAGAATTTAATCAGATTGGACACACGGGTGGCTGCGTTTCATAAAAAAATGTGTTCTCTAGTCTTTTCATTCTCTCTCATTCTCCTCTTTTTTTTCTCCCTTCTTGCATTTCGAGATTTGTAGAAGTCGTTAGAAAACACAGTTGCTTGTTAAGTTTAACAGGAGACTGTAAAGGTTAAGAGAAGATTGCGCCTTTACTGGTGTTGCCATTTACTGTCTCCCGACTGCTCATAAATATGATAACATGAGGTCACGCTGCAGATGTCTTCTCTTGCCGACGTGTCCTTGGGAAAGATAATATGTTGTTGTCTCAGAGGGTCCATCAGCGTTGTCGTTGCTGATCCCTGATCTCCAACTGTCTTGTTTGAAAAACATAGTCTAATCATTGTTATTATCGTTGTGTAACTGAATGCACTGGCTCAGTGTGAGTGAAAACACACTCTCTCTGGGGGGAGGAATATTAAACACAGGATCCCGCAAGTCCTTGAAAGTTTGTGAATTTGAAAAAAAAAATAAAAATTCCCTTTGAAAGTGTTTGAAAATTGCCCTAAATGGACACGTGTCATTGAAAGGTTCTTGAATTATGTGCAAGAAAGAAGTTGATATTTAGGTAAATGTCTCCCTTGTTTGTTTAGGACGCCACCTACTGTTTCATGTCCTGCATTTGCAGAATGAATGTCGCGTCATAATTACTAGCGGTGTGGTGGACACTGTCCACTGTCTGTCTCTCTCTCTCTCTCTGCCGGTGACGTTTTTCCGTGCAGAACAACGAGCGAGTAAAGTGAAGCAGGAGAGAGCAAATGGCGACGCGATGCCTGGCAGATTAAAATTCCAAGATCGCCATCTCACCGAAGAAGATTACCAAGACTGAGTTTGACCCAAAATCCCAAGGACAATCACCTGTCCAGATGCAGAGCGTGTGCTGCAAATTAGGCCCGAACAATTACGGTGAATTCAGTGATCAAACAATACGGCCAAGTGCAATTTTCAAATCGCGGGGAGCTCTTAAAATATCTCTTAAAGCCACAGTGTGCGTCAAATTACCATTTTAACTATGAACTAGTTAACGATGAACTATTGTCCTGACCTACACACGTCTTATGCTACAGACTGAAGAAAGCGTCTCTGTAATTCACAGATCTGCACAAATGAGAGTAATTTTGTAAAAATCACCATTCCCTCTCATATATCCTGAATCGCATCGCAAGCGTTAAAGGGAGAAGCGGCTCTTACAAGTTGCCCTCCCATCTTAAGCTGTGTCACCACATTCAGTCCTTGAATTTAAGGGAATTGGTCCAGGAACGTCCTTGAAAAGTCGCTGCATTTGATGTCAACAAAGGTATGGGAGCCCTGATTGAACCATTCTCCCTGTGTTTTGCATCTAGGTCAACAAGGGTCCTTTGGCCAACCCCATATGGAACGTGACGTCATACACTGGTAAATAAAATCATAGTTGACCACTCATTCAATTCACCCATGGAGTGATTTAATTACCGTGTGAACGCTTCATGTTGTTGTTGCAGGTAAAGGCTGGCTGAAAGCTGAACTGGCAGTTTCCACCTTCTGGCCCAACGAGTATCAGGTAACTTCCCCCCCCTGAATAACAACCAACGCTGACTTCTTTTATTATGTACATATTTCTTTATATCCAATAATAAACGCATCACCTGCTGTCCGCACTACTTCGGAGGGGTACAGAGAAAAAACAAAAAAAAAACTGTTGGCTCAGTTTTTGGCAAAGGCGGGTGTATTTATACAGCACATTTCATCACAGAGTGTGTTACATTTAAGACAAGAAATAAAACATCCAGTCTGTGCCACGCACTCTCTTAGTTCTAGCGACGTGACAAAGACATACACGAAAGGAAATGAATCCATAATTCAGTTTAAACACCAATTCCCTGCTGCCCCCTTCCAGTAAAAACACCTTCACATTCTCACTCGCCTACAAACACACACACTCCTTTTCTCCCAGTGTTATATTAATTTACGCATAGGCGCGATAAAATAGAAAGGGTTTTTAGTTTGGATATAAAAGTCTTTATCGTTTCTACTTGGACTTTTTTTGGGTTCTTTATCACCTGTGAACAAAAGCCTTTACTTTATTTGTGAGTGAGGAGATGATGTGAAGCTGGAAATGTCCTCCTGAAATGAAAATGTGGTCAAAGTATGGATTTAGCTACAGACCCAACACACACACACACACACACACACACACACACACACATACATACGCCGTGAGGCATGCAGCTGATTTATTTGTGTTGACTGAGGCTCAGGAGGTGACGACGAGGCTACAAAAGACACGGTGGGTGTGGGTTCCCGTGTGTTTGCGGGGTGTGACCATAGTTTTGTGAATTCTTTAAAAAATAGTGTTGGGATTAACAAAGTTTATTTTCGTTTGAACAAGTGGGGGGGGGCCTTTAATAAAAGCCCTAATTAGAATTTAAAAAAAGGAGTGGATTTCCATGTTGGACAGTCGTAATGAGTGAGAATTAAACCACACACGTGTGTTTATTAGTCTTTTAATTTCTTGATTGTGGTGTGCGGTGTGTGTTGGCTGATGTTGACACATGTGTGCACTATTGTTGGATAGCTTGTCTCTCACCGTCCCAGCATGCACACACACGCTGATTATGTTAACACACACACAGCCTGGGGACGGCATAATATTACTGTAAGGCAAAGTGTGAGAAGTATCCTCTAAATGGCCCATCTGGAGCCCCAGACCCCTACCATCCCCCTTCCCCCAGTGACGGTGGTACTGTAGGAGATCACCGGTCTGAAACTCGTGTGTCAACATGTTTTAATTGAACATAATCATTCTGGTTTGCCGAGGCTTATGTCGCCTTTTCAGGCTATGAGGCAGGTTATTAGATTTTGAGGTTATGAAGCAATTTTTTTCGTGTCGGAACATGTTTCTGTGTTAGCACTTTGGCTTGAGACGTAATGAGAATGGTTTCACCACGGGGGAGACTCGGCACATGACACGTGTGAGGGCACACGCGCACACACACACACAAACACAGGTTTGTGCAGCTATCCATTCATCAGCACAGCCTCAACAAAGCACTATCCTTAACCTTCACCATAACCAGTGAATGCCTAACCTTAACCACAATTCAAATCTGAGCCATAAACTTAACTGGTTCTTCATAAATTAGGTTTTTTTTGCCTCCATGACAACTATTTCTGACAAGGTCAGTATTTTTTTGCCAAAAAAGACCTAAAAAGTTAACAAACTTTATTTTAAATGAGGCTCTGGTGCAAGTTAGTGTTTCACTTTGTTAAAACGTGCTGTGATGAATCTTGTCACTGATTAGTCAACAGCGGTTAGGAACATTTTAAACATAACATTTTTAAGTTAGTTCAAATGTGAGGCTCTGTTTCTCCTTGTCACAGATCGTATATAATCGGAAATATTGCGATTTTGTTCCCATTATGACCGTTATTTAAAAGTATCTTTAACATGAGAGTCCAAGACAGACATTTACAGACAGACAAAATAACACGTTACATTAAACTTTACATTACCACAGACCAGTGTGTATATTTTAACACTACTTTTCGACTCTACATAGTCACTCGGTGTGATTTTTCTATCCCAATTTGTCAATCACACTGTATTTGCATTAAGTAAGCATACATGTGTGTGTAGAGAAAATGGGTGCCAGGTAATAATGTGTTAAAATGAAATAAAACTCCCCGCAGGTTTAAATATTTTTGATTCTGTGCTCATACATGCATACATCCAGCTGATATGTGATTAATGACAGGAGGTTGTTTGCTGTTACCCGGGCCCGCTCTGGAGTGATGATACGTCAATGTTCTCAGCCTTCAGCGCTTTACTTTGCCCCAATGCGAGAACTTGAAAACCGACTCCATTCAATCCAAATTCACTTTTTATTTGAAGAGTGATAATTCATATCCCTACAGTATCCAGAGTCACATTAAAGTCAACACCTTACAACAATGAGGACGTGAAGTCCTGACTTGCACGGGAACAGCTTCAGTGATCAAACTGGGACAAGAACACAAAAAAGTTGTACGCAATATTTCAAGTAAATGTGTAACATTTAGGGTGTTTTTTTTTCTTTAGAATGTTTTCCTTTAAAATCCAAAAAATAATAATGCTTGGTTTTACCTTAGAATACACTTTTAATGTGTACTTAAGGTAAGGGTCTTTATTTACAGTGGCCGCCATGTTGTGTCACCATGTTTCTACAGCAGACGAAACAGACAAATCAGTCATTGTATTTTGCAAACAAAGAACAACAACAACATCCTCTCTGGTATTTGAAGGCCACCAGAGTTTCTTGACATGCTTAGGAAAGGCTCAGGTGAGTCCTCCAAATGTTGAAAACTGCCGTGCCACCACTGTGTGTCACCAACTCTCGTCCACACGGAAACGGCTTTAGGTGAATATGCATACTTTTTTTGTCGGAGAGGCTTTCCTTCTGCGTTTTAGGGGACCTGAAATGGTATTTTTTGGAAAATGCCGGCCTCATATTTCCATGTACACAGCGAATACGATACTTTAGGGAAACGATGAGGTCATATTCCCATATTCCTCTCTTGCGCTGTCATTCGTTGTCTTTGTGTTTGGAGATTGTTTGACAGTATTACCAACTACTGACAATGGAAAGTAACTAAAGTCAGCCTGAAAACACACTAGATATCACTAGAACACTATACTGTTGCACAGTATACTGAATAATCTTCTACATGGATCTCACAGGTGCGGCAGAATTGTACATTTCCTTCCTGTAAAGTATTTATGTTTAGATTTGTCGCTAGTCATATTATTTCGCGTTCTTTCCCCTGACTCAGTTCATTCTGTCTCTCCGTTTCTGTTATTGTGTCTATAATGTCTCCAACATCTTCTCGGCGTAACATTACAGAGTTTTGTAATAAGTTCTGTGTGCATGTGAACAGAGATATTTCCTGAAACGACGGCTTTATGGGGAACCCTTTGAGAACAGCATTCCGTGCTGTTTCCGTCTGGACGTGGCCCAAACAGACAAACCAGTCAGAGTGTGTGTATTGCTTTTGGATGTGGACGTTTATTTTGCAAACAAAGAACAACAACATCCTCTCTGGTATTTGAAGGCCACGTGAGTTTCTTGACAGTCTTGGGAAAGGCTCGGGTGAGTCCTCCAGTTGTTACAAACTGCAGTCTCGTCTCGCCACTGGGCGAACTTTTAATTTAAAAAAAACGACAATTCTGGTTTGTACAGTCGGTTCAAAAAAGAAAGATGGCTGTGAGGATAAGCGATGACCAGCAGACTTTGGCAGATGGACAGACGGACAGATGGACAGTCTGTCTGGGTCTTCAGACAGACAGAGATGAAGGTATTAAAAGTCAACTGATGACTTTCTGCCGCGCTCTGTGGTGAGCTGTGAGTGAAAGATGATAGGAGAGAGAGAGAGAAGATAGATTGGGAGAGGAGGGGGGAGGGAGTGTGACATGCAGGGGGGGTGATAAGCTATGGGTAAACAGTTCACGGCAGATTTCCTTTTACAGGTGATGAATGACAACAACCGCTCACCCCCTCACTCACCCGTCTCCCGCTGTCTCTCTTTTGATAGCAAACCTCTCTCCCCTCCTCGTCCTCCTATTCATTACCGTGCTCCTCTCCTCGGGTAAACACTGTTAGAAAATAGAGGCTCCGAGAAAAAAGATGGAGAGGAAGAAATTAGGGGAGGAGGGGAAACGTTAATAAAAAGGGATGATGAGGGGAAGGGGGGAGGAGGAGGAGAGAGAGGGAGCATGAGGTAGTTGAGATAGATGAGCGTGAGGAGAATCGTTTTCATTCAGAGCTGAGTTGATGAACTGAGATGATGGCAAATGGAAGCACTTGTTGAATTCAGAATGAACACACTGCTCCAAATAAGGCATTTATAGGAGATTAGGAAGAATAATGCCACTATAATTTGATCTCCGTCTACATTTTTGCAGTCTGTCGCCATTTGATCAGCTCATTTATTCCTCTCTTGCGGTTTGTGTATCGAAAAGCAGACAAATGGTGAGTTTGTTGACACCAGTTTATCAGTCACACTCAAGTCACCTCTGTCCAAACCAGAGCACTGGAAAGTAGATTTCAGCCGGCTTTAGTTTTAGTTGCTTAGCTGCAGAGAATTCTACGAATGAAGAAAAAAAAACCATGATGGAAAATAAAAAGCAGGTATTTCTTTTTTTTTCTTTTCGGGGAAATGTTGGCGATGACTGACACCGCCGAAATCAATGTCTGCGTGTCATTCTCACAGATTAATGAACCTCTCGGTGCCATAATACGCATGATATTGCAGCGCTCCTGAAGGTAAAAAGCAGATGTTGAAAAATAAGTCGAGAGAAGGCATAATGAAGCAGGGGAAGAAGAATGGATATTTTTATCCACCTCATCACATATGGGGTTTTCAGTGCTTATTGTAATTTCTTTTGGTGGCCGTTTTATGTGTACCAAAGGAGATTACTGTGATCCAGCAGGAAGCATCTGATTTGTTTGCCTGGATGTTTAAATGCAGCTGCAGTCGGGATGGCAAGCCTTTGTATTTATCCAGTTTTATGCATATGCAGTGGAGGCTGTCAGTGTACTGTATACTGTGACTACTCAGACTCTTTTACAGCAAATTAAACTGGCAATTGTCCTGTTTATGGGCCTGAAACTCAGCATTGGGCACAGTTTATCGTTTGGAAACGGCGCTACGGAGAGTTTGGTGATTTAGCTTGTGCAATTTGTGTTGTTTTTTTTGTGTGTTTTTGTGCAATTTTTGTGTGTGTGCGTGCTAAATTGGATGTAGTGTGTAATCTTTTTTGACGATTGAAGGTAACCAGGAAATAAGAATATACTGAGTCGCCAACAGGGTGCGATTCCAGTGGATGGAAAAATAACTGTTTAAATGGAAGTCTGTGGGGGGAAAGCTGTCGGTAAATATTTGAATGGTCACACTCACTCGTTTCAGCTTTTCTTCAATGGCACATGATGTCCATTTTGATGTCAAATTATGTTCCCATTCAGGGGGGAAAAGACGCGCGGAAACCAGCTGTATTGTCCAATAGAATCCTTCTAATGCAGGGGTGTCCAAACTGTTTTTAACCAGGGCCATATTTGATAATGTGAAGATGTCCGGGCGCCAATGGTCCTTTTCTTTCCTTT
This sequence comes from Solea senegalensis, assembly GCF_019176455.1. Classification (NCBI taxonomy): domain Eukaryota; kingdom Metazoa; phylum Chordata; class Actinopteri; order Pleuronectiformes; family Soleidae; genus Solea; species Solea senegalensis. Next base: position 17,431,845 of record NC_058037.1, on the reverse strand, counting down.
TCTAACAATAACATTTACATACAAGCACTGTTTTATAAAAATGTAATCTTCATTGTCACAATTTTCATTTTTAAATGCACATGTGACAAAATCTAAACCACGCAGGAGTGAAAAATGGCCTTTCTTTCCACATCTGGAATCAAAACAATATGAGTTGAGCGCATATAGCTGTCTGCCACAGGTGGGTTTGAACCCAGGACCAGCTGAGCTAATGGGTCGATCTTTTGTCCTTTTTTTGGACAACAGTCAAAAATGACCTAATTTTCCAATAATTACCTTTGTGCTTTTAAATAGTACTTAGTAAACACTCATCGTTTGCTGAATGCCAACTTAAATGCTCTCTTCTCCTCCCCAGGTCATATTTGAAGCAGAGGTGTCGGACAGCAAAGCCGGCTTCATCGCCATTGACGACATTCAGGTGCTCAGCTACCCATGCGGTGAGTCATTAGCATGCCGGCAATTAGTCCTAGTTCGCTGACTATACGCTGATAGCTTTGGCCACTAATTAGACTGTACTTGGGATAGTTCTTTTTTTGCAGTCGACTGGGTAGATAAGTGGGAAGGTGACACGGGAGAGGAGGGATGCAGAGAGGGGATAAGGATCGAGTCATTGAGAAAAATAAAAAAAAAAAATAAAGAGAGGGAGAAGAGGATTGAGAGGAGGAGAAGGAGAGAAAGAGGGAATAGGAGGGAGTGAAGCGGGAAATGAGGCAGTATTAGGACAATTATGGGGGAAGGGGCGGGTGGTGTGAGGATTTTGACCACTCAGCATTTTCTGTCTCTCTTTAACCCGTGTGTACACTCACACTCCTTTTCATACACACACACACAAAGTTGCAGACACACACACACACAGAGTGAACACTGGCTGTCTTGTCTTATACTGACAGGAAAGAGATGACTGCTTCGATCCATTTTAAATTCTCACTCAGTCTCAAGTCGTCGTCGTCTTCTTCTTCCCTCCTTTGCTCGAGTGTCTCCCTATAACTGCTAGTGGCCAAACAAAACAAAAAATAAGAGTTGTGACAACAAACTGTATCTGTTTACGGATTTGTCTGCTAATCCTGGAGGGTCTGCGCGTGTGAAAGGAAGCGATGACAACTCCTGTTCGGTCGTCCGTCTAGGAGCGGCACTGCACTCTCCGACGACAGTTTTGTTTCTTAATAGATTCTATTGATTATAAGTCACGGAGATAAACGGTCTCGAGCCATTCCCCTCGTGTCCCGGTATCTCCTGTCCCTCCTGTCTCTCGTCGGTCCGATGTTGCCAATAAAGCTCAGAAAGCATTTTCTACATATTAATAAATTGTGTCACTTAAAGCAACCCCGGAGTGTGAGAAATTATAAAAGCGGGAGAGTCTTTTGAGGTCAGAGGAGCAGCACTCCTAATAGGAAGGAGCAAGTGTTTGAAAAGGAATTAGTACTTCAGTCTCCACAGTGGCAGCATTCATTCTCACAGCTGCATGTCTGGACACACCGGTTTGTGTGTGTGTGTGTGTGTGCGCGCGTGTTTGCATGAATGTGTGTGTCTGTGGACTTGTATTTCTTAAGTCTTTGGGACCTTTTCTTGCCAAAACACTGACCTTGTCAGGACCGGTCGTCCTCACCGAGACTTAAAACTTGGTCCTACCAAATTTCTGAAGAACTGGTTGGGGCTAAACTCTGGATTATGGTTAGGTGAAGGTAAGGGTTTTTGTTTGTTAAGGCTTTCCATGTGAATAGAGGTCAATGCTGAGTCCTGCTAAAGGATAGCTGCACAAACCTGTGTGTGTGTGTGTGTGTGTGTGTGTGTGTGTGTGTGTGTGTGTGTGTGTGTGTGTGTGTGTGTGTGTGTGTGTGTTTAATTCACCACGGGAGATGCTGTGTATGATTGCAATCACCTCCACTGAATAAAAATGTCATAGCTGAACGGTGTGTGTGTGTGTGTGTGTGTGTTTTTAATTCACCACGGGAGATGCTGTGTATGATTGCAATCACCTCCACTGAATAAAAATGTCATAGCTGAACGGCGTCTTCAGGGTTTAAAGCCTCATTTCATATTTTAGCATAGTAGTTAATAACTGGAGGCCGTGTGAATTATATACACTGAATGTGACATTGATGTTACCTCCCAGTGGCGGCGCAGCACTGTGTCTTGGTTTAATCCTGCTCCAGTAAAATCTAATCACTGTAATAATGAACACACTCCTCGGGGTAATAAAAGGGTCCTTAAATGTATCCGTGTGTTTGCGATACCCCGACCTGTTTGTATCCACGACTCCCCCCGGTTCCATCACCTCATTTCCACTTTCAACAGACCAGCGAAATGAAACACACACAAAATGCACAAACATGTGACCAGAATGTAAACGCAATTTCAACCATTTCATTTTTCCTACAACAGACAAATCCCCCCACTTTCTTCGACTTGGGGACGTGGAGGTGAACGCCGGACAGAACGCGACGTTCCAGTGTATCGCCACGGGACGAGATACGTCAAACAACAAACTTTGGCTACAGGTACAGACTCACATAAACACACTAATGCAAGCCATGCTCCTTTTTTGTGTACTGTTGGGGAACAGTGAACAAGAAATGCAATGTAAACGATATATTGGTCTGTATTTGTACAGCACTTTTCAGTCTCAGTGACCTCTTTAACCCTTTAACCCCGAGCGCATCGCAGGCGACACGTTTGCTCACATTACCGTAATTCTGCATCAAAGCCAACATGTGGTTATTCCTGGTCCTGGTTTCATTTCTTTGGCCTGTTTTTGGACATTGAGAGAAAAACTCAAACAAATGTTAGCTTAAATATAATATATACTGTTCAAATTTTAAATTTAACACACAAAATCTGGTGTTTGTGTTGTTTTTCTTCATTTTAAATTCTTAATACACTATTTTAATGGCAGTACAATTGCAAACAACTGCCACATATGGAAAGTAAACTCGAATAATGGCCACAGGACAGTTTTTCTGTCCCTTTATTAGTTAAAATAAGCAAATAAGGCCAGACGGACATTTTGAGGCTTAGGTGTTGAAAGGTTGAAGTGCTTTAGGGCACAGTTCTGTCATTCAGACACTATATACTGCACCACTCCTTCCATCACACATCATGTACACACATGGTGTCACAGTCGTCGGGGGGGGCAACATGAGGTTCTATTTCTTGCCCAAGGACACTTTGATACACAAGCAGGAGGAGCCGGGGATCGACCATTGATCCTCTGAATCGCGGATGACCCCGTTTACCACATGATATATCAAATATATGTGAATGTTTTGATGAAAGGTGGTCATGAATATGGATATGGTTATGTCTTCTTTGCATTTAATTAAATTTTCTGTGCCCAAATGCATTGGAAATGGTTGCAAAATACCATATAAACATAGAACGGCATCATCTCTTGCCTACGACGTCTGAGGACGTTGGAGAATGTAGTGTACTGAATGTGCCATGTACTTCATCGACTGGTGTGTCCTGTAATAAAGTGTCCTCATCATCACATACACACACATGCACTGTCACTACAGGCCATACGTCCTCACAGCTAACATGATTAAGACTTTAATAGCTCCTGATTTCATTATGGCGCCATTGTAGTCATGACCTTCAAACCTGCTGTCAGTTAGACAGAGAGGGTTTGTGTGTGTGTGTGTGGGGGGGGTGTCCATCGGTTCCTTTGTGACCTTGAGCAAAAGCAGTTAACCCCTGCAGCACCTGATATCTGTCCGTGTCTGTGTGTGATGCAGAGGAGAAACGGAGAAGATATTCCCGTAGCTCAGACCAAGACCATCAACCACCGACGCTTTGCCGCCTCCTTCCACCTCAAAGAAGTCACCAATCAGGATCAGGATCTGTATCGCTGCGTCACCCAGTCTGAGCGCGGCTCCGGGGTTTCCAATTTCGCAGGTCTCATCGTCAGAGGTGAGGAGATTTTTTTCTGTTAACTATGATGCAGGAACAACTTCTGAAAATGTGTAGTTCCTATAGCATAGTGTATAAAACCACAAAACAGCCTGGACTGACAGTAACATGCTCACTTTTAGCCAGACGTGCTTATATTTTTCATGTTACTATTGAGCCCATACTGGTGTTGCTGTAAGATTTTCTGCAGCTTTTTGATTTTTCAGAAGCTAAAAACAGGGCACTACCCCCCAAACTCGGGCTGTAATTAACACATTTTGTCAGAAAATGTTGAAAAATGTGAATCGGTGCTTCTCAAACCTTGAATCGATGTTCTCAAATGTCTTGTTTGACCACAAACCAGAAAATATTCACATTTAAAAGTCTGCAAAAATTCTGAAAATGTGTTTTAATGATGAAAAAAACCACAAGTCAAACCGATTTTTTTTAGCTGTCAAAATAGTTTTATCAATAATCAAGTACTTGTTTCAGCCCTACTCCAAACTGTGCACATATATCACTGTATTACACCACAACACAACCTTATTGTACACTTTCTTTTTTTAATCTCCCTACAAGACCCCAATGTTGTCCAAGTTTATCTTTTTTCACCCAGTTATATATTTTGTTCTGTGACTAACTTAAAACTTTATATGAGTGTCAAACATCTTTCCAATCAAATGTGCATCCGCCGTGACTGTCTTTAGACTAATGAGGAAAGTAGGTGTGTGTGTGTGTGTGTGTGTGTTTATGCTTTTTGCGTGTGCTAAGGGGAGCATTGAACCGGCATTAGTGTGTATGTGCATAAATGAGACTGTGTGTGTGTGTGTGTGTGTGCTCAAGCTGTCATGTGCAGCTGACATGTGGTTAATAAGGTGTCACCAATGTGTGTTTGAGACGGGATGCTTTATTCATTCACATCCAATAGCTTACATATTTGATTCATCTCCCAGCGAGAGAGAGAGAGAAAAGGAGGAGGGCAAAGAGAGAGGGGGGGGGAGAAGGCAAAAGAGCTTCAGAAATACTGACACGGGAGTGACGGAGGAGGGGAGGGGGAAACTGAAGGTTAGAGGAGGGTGATAAAAAGTAGAGATGGTGGAGGAAAAGTTAAATGTAAATAGTCGGCTCATTATCTCAGGAATATCCATATCAGAATCAGGAATATGTGTGAATATGTAAACAGCCGAGCAGAGGCATGCTTATTATTCTGCATATGAGACGGCAGAGGAGAATGAAATGAAAAATCAAAGCGTAAGCAAGGGAGCATGAATATGAATATGAATATTAGCCGGCGTGGCTCGGATAATGAAGCGCCGAGACTGTCCGACTTTGGGAGGGTGGCGGTCACACACACACACGCGCAGACCGGGGTTAGTGTTGCAGACCACACAGGCAACAAAGCGGTTTGTACTTTCTCTGGTCAAAGAAATGTGAGCGGGTTTTGGAGACACATTCTCTCCACGGGACCTCGCTGATTTAGTAAGAATACATAAGTGGCTAATGTTTATTTATTGTGAAGTTCTCCTTTTTTGCATATGAGAAGTGCAGAGATGATAGAGACGAGGACGCCCGCACACAGCAGGACGCGTGTGTCTAAACATGAATCGCACCCATCTACATATATGAAAATAGATGCAGGTTCAGTGAGACGCACGGAGAGCGCGAGAGTGTTGAAAAGCAGCCACTTTCACAATCTGTGAAATGATGCCTTTGGAGCTCTAAAGGGGATATTGGCGATTATGAATATTGATCCAGCGTCTGGTTGTTAGAAAGATATCACAATATAAGCGCTGCATGCATGAATGTGGAAGGAGGAGAGGAGCCTCATGTTTATTTATTAGAAATATCAGATGGGAGATGAGAGCCGGGGAGAAATCAAAGAAACAGGGAATATGTTTATTTCACTCCTCGAGAAGTGTACGTGTTGAAGATTTGAAGTTCCTGCAGGACGTCGGCGGCCATGAATATGGACAGCGTTAAGCTGCATCGCTAATGTTTTTTACCCTGAATACTTATTTTTTTTGTGAGAGGGAGAAAGATGAGGAAAAGGGAGATCGAGTATCTGGGAGGATTCTGAAACAAGAATGATAGGGAGGTGCCTTATCATGACTTATGAACCCATGAAAAAGGTTTGGTCGTAGGACAGTCTTCAAAGCATGAAAATGGTCCCGTCGGTGCTGTTACTGTACACACAGAATCCCAGTCTATTGATATTTATAACGTGGAGATGATGGAGATGTGTGAATATCTTTCACCTCTGTGTCCCGGAGCGTTTGAGATCAGAGGAAAGGAGCCCCATTTTGTCGACACAGGTGTATGATGGGAACTTGAAAGCCATCAAATCATTTTGTTGTCTTCCCTCAGAAAACAAAGCAAAAAAAAGTTATTTTTCTTTTTTAAACTTATGCTCTGACCAACAAGGCAAAAGTTTATAACACAAACAGTCTGCAAATGACAGTAGATGTTTTTATTTTCATTATAATAATTATTATAAGTCCCTTTATATTGCTTGCTTTTGTCAAATATTCAGTATACAATCATTCTAAACAAAAAACTATGCTGTCAAGTCCTCAAGTATTAAAATATGATTCAATATAAATCATAAAATCCTGCAGATGTTTCATATTTCACCACAAAAAAATCGCTTAAATGACCTCTACTCATGATGTTTACCATAGACTCACTTTATATATGTGGAATATACAGGACACAGTATAGTGTCGTTGTGTGTGAGTTGTTTGTGCGTGTATACAGTGTGTGTGTGTACATGTTTATGTATGTATATGTCTCTACAGTATACGAGCAGTATGTGTATGTGTGTCATTAGCGGTTTGGTCACAGCTGGGCTCTAATAAAGTCTTGCCCTCTGGTTCCTACGGTGACACACACACACACACACACACACACACACACACACACACCAGCCTCCATTACACACAACTCATGGCCTAAAAAGCTCCTACAATATTACTGTCACACGCATACAAGCGCACACACACACACACTGTTTTAAACCTGTTTCTTAACCTATCACACACACACATTGAACACACACTTTCACTGTAAGTCATAGTGACAGGTGGAGCTTCAGGCGTTACAGAACTACAGGAGACCTACGACCACTTGTGACCGTTGTAACGACTCAAACACACACACGCGCACGCCTCCTCTTCCTCGACCTCTGGAGGTCACATGTCCTCCAGTGAGGACCACAGTGGTGTCAGCAGTGGTCTGTGAAAACTAAACTTTATCGACAAGGTTGCTGACGACGGACAACGGAGGAGAACATGCCTAGTGGGCGCCAGTCGCCAACAAAATATCTGTCCCTCTTTTCTCTTTTCGTCTTCCCTTCTGTCCGTCATGTTTATTCACTGCATCATAAACGCAAACCTCTTAGAATGCCGAGTGTTTGTTTGTCATCGGTGTGATGGGTTATGTCATAAATGACACACATTTGATCGTTTTCCCAGCGTTGATTTGCTCTTGTTTTTATCATTTTGACCCAGAAGTGACAAATGATTAGAGGCTCCTCACGTGTGATGATTAATAATGAAAAAGACAGCGACAACAAAACCGCCACAAAACAACACTATTGATGATTTTCCTTTTTCTTTTCTTCTTTTTTTTAGGGCAACTGTACAAATGACAAGTGATTGTTACAGAAATAAAATTCAAAAGCATGAACCCGATGTGCTTCAATCTCTGGAGTCACATAATGACCCACTTTTAGTCTTCACCGCTTCATTTATATCTCCATTATTTATCATTTATTCAACATTTATTCAAGATAACATACAAGCTGAAAGCACGGGGAACCTAGTGTTTTGGAAAAAATCTGAGTTGTTGTTTTCCTTTTTTATTTGTTTGTAAATCACAAAGTTGTTTACTTTATTTACTTGATTGTGTCGCGAGCTGACATATTGTTGACGTTGTTGGTTTTCTGAAGTCACTTTACATTTGTCTCAGTTGGAGAGTTGTGTGTATGTGTTTTTTACTCACACACACACGGGCTGTCAAAGTAGTGTTTTCATCTTTTGCTTAAAAAGACACTTCCTGCATCTCTCTGACAGCAACGTTCAACACACACACACACAGAAGCATAACTGTAAACACAAACACTCAGCTTCACATTCACACAAAGTGGAAATGAGGCAACAGCAATGCAGAATATAACTATTATAACCCATGGAACAGCATGAGCACAAAACACACACACAGTTTAGACAATAGAAGTTGGATTGGATATGAGATACAATCTGTATTATTTACTGTATTCGAGACAGCTCACTTTGCGTATGTGTGTGTGTTTTCCAGGTATTACACATGTTGTGGGGACCTAAATCTGTTTACTCCGTCACATTATGTGGACTTGTCGTCATTATGGACAAAAAGCAACATAGCGATTATATTTTAAGGCGAAGACGTGTTGTATGGTTAAGATATGTTGGGAGTTATGGTTGACGTTATAGTTATGTACTCTTAGTTTGTGTGTGTCGTGTGTGTTCGTGTGTGTTCATGTGAAGCTCAGATTTGGCCTTGAACCATCACACATCCATCACATGTACTCACATTTCACTGAGCACGTTCCAGGCAAACGCATAATTAAAAATACATACATGTTATATATGTGTATGTCAAACAAATGACATGCTAAAGGTTATATAATGTAGGTTTTTTTTATGCCCCCTCTATAAAATAGAGCCCCAGCGGGAGGGGCTAAAAAATGACCCCACAAACTTCTATCAGGTCCTCTGGGGCCAGGTTTAACGTTCATTAGGTCGGGACGGTTAAAAAAGTCGATGACAACTTTCCTATGAATCTTACAGGAAGGTCGCCATCTTCTATTGAGCACCAAATCGGAGTGGATGGTGCTGAAATGATATTTGAAGAAAACTCTCCTAGGGTTCTCGTGTGATCATCTTTGTACTTGTTTCTTTTTGGATTTCAATTAGAGATAGTAACAAAATAAGTTTCCAGTCCCAACCGTTCCACTGTTTTGCATTCTTCCCTTGAGGCAAGGGAGTAAAACGGTGGTACGCTAGGTCTGCCTAACAAGTAAAGGTACTGTTCTCAGTTGTAACGCAAGCCTGACCAGGGCTTTACTGTTCAACGCCAAAACACTACGAGGAGCCAGTTATTGTGACGTACACTGGGAGAAAGCAAACGTTAGGTAAAGTCATACACAGCAAATCCGATACAACCAGACAAACAGGTGGGAAAAGTAAACAAAAACCAGGGACAAGAAGTGGGGAACAAGGGCCTGTTACCAAAACAAAACAAGAACTGCAAAAAAATCACTTATCAGTTCGTACACGAGGGGAACAAGAGGTTAAAGTCACCATTTGTCGTCCACCACCTGAATTCATTATCACAATTCTGTGTCTAAAATCAAAAACTAGGATGAAACTCATCAGGAAATGTATTAGGTGGAGGTGGTTCACCAGAGGATGTGCAACAACGAGCTTCTTGTGCTCAGGACAGTCATTAATTATGGTTTTCGACAAACCCATCACTCCTTAAAATGTAATCAGTCCTCTTCTAACATATCATTACTTTTTTAAACTCGTCACAGTCACGTCAGAGAAGAGGTGCCACATCTTCCTCTCACACACCAGTTGTAACCCATCACATAAATGTCCTCTCCAGTCTGAGTTCTATGTTCTATGTGTAAGAGATAAACAGCCAGTGTGTGTGTGTGTGTGGGGGTTCATGATGCTGCTTCCCTGTGAAAGACATCCAATTTCTTGTGTTTGAAGGTGGAAAGTGTTTGATGTGAAGCCGCTGGAAAAGCCAAGTTTGCATTTATATTAAGTCCATTACAGCCCGGCAAAGGAGAGTGCATCAGAGCAAGAAAGAGACGGCTTCAAACCATTGTGATAAAAGTAGCAGCTTGTTATGTGAAGTGTCTGGTAAAACCCTCCCGTAAACAGGATGAATCATTGTGTTATTATTGGTTAGGAAGTTTAGAACAAGATACAGGGGCTGAGAAAATAAACTCTGAAACCCGAGCGCAGGCGAGTGCTTTCTCCTCTCTGTCGCCAAACGCTAAGATAATTAGTCCACCGTGACACATTCATACAGATTGGACAACACAAATCAGTGCATGTTGTCTGCTCTGCATGACATCCCTAATGATTTGTGTCACTCGTCGACTCGTCCGTGTTTACCGATGGTTTGTTTGAGCGCTCATATCTCACGCGTCAGCTTTCACGCTGACAGGGCTTTTGTTGTATCTCCTGTCACTTGCCCACTTCTATTATAGCGTGACCTCGTTTTCAGCCGTTCCCATGTTTCATTCATCCTTTGTGGCACTTTTGAAATCATCTTTTATGACCCCGGTCATTGTTTTCTTCTCCCCTTTTAGAGCCTCCACACCCCATCGCCCCGCCCCAGCTGCTCGGCGTCGGCCCGACGTACCTACTGATCCAGCTCAACGCCAACTCCATATTTGGAGATGGACCCATTATCCTGAAGGAGGTAAAGTTCTGCGCGAGGCGGAGAGCGGCTTTAAGCATTTCATTATAGACATACCTGGTTGGAGTACAATTGTTTTAGGGCTTCTTGGTTTGTTGATCCTTCCAGTGTCAATCTTAAGTTTCTAATAACCAAATCTAAGTGTTGGTGGTAATTAAAACTGTGCAGTTTTACTCTTTATACTTTAATCCAATTAAAGGACAGTTGTATCAAACTTTAAATCTGACTTGTGGCAAGAAAGCCAATATCGAAAACTGATTGAACAGTATCTAATCATGGTAAAGTGAATAGTATATCCAGGGTGTAAGATTTATTGACGTCTAATGCCCAGAAAATGTACTGTAGGACTCTCTCATTATTTCATTTTACTATAAGTGGGAACTGCAGTGGCCTCTGTATGCCACTAAGGATGTTAAATAAAAAGCAAATTGATGAAAAAGCTAAGGATGAAATAAAAAGCTAATTGTAAGGCTATGAAAATACACACATTTGTATTTTACAGTGCTTATACAAACAAAAATACTTATGGGTAGTTTATTCAATTTTTGCTAAAGAAAATAAATTAAAAACCAGGATTGATGAGGCGAAAACAACAATAATAATAATAACTACTTCAGTTTCAATAGGTTCCTACGCACCTTTTAACTCTTACATTCAGAATTCTAAAAGCTACTTCTCATTTTCACATCTATAAAATGAAATATTTGATCCTCCTCATCTTTAGGTGGAGTACCGTATGACATCAGGCAGCTGGATCGAGACTCACGCCGTGAACTCCCCCAATTATAAGCTGTGGCATCTGGACCCCGACACCGAGTACGAGATCCGAGTCTTGCTCACCAGACCAGGAGAAGGAGGGACGGGCAAAGCCGGACCACCGCTCATCACCAGGACCAAATGTGCAGGTAGGCCGCCGACACACACACAAGTATCATGAAGTCATATATGTATATATATATATGCATGTCATATATATCAGTGTATAAACTGTATTTAGATTGCTTTATTTTTTTTAAACTTATGTCTCCAATGGTGTGTAATGTGGAAAACTTTGTGTACACAGATTCTTCTTTTTTTTCCCCCCTCCGCCTGTGTGATTGTCTATTGATCTGTCAATCTACTGATGTTCTTTTTATCTTGGTATCTATATTTTAGTCAAGGGGGAGTGATATTTATACTGTGAGCTCAGTGGATACATGCGGTGAAGGGATAGAGCTGGAGAAGGAAGGAAGGAAGGAGGGGAGAGCCTGAGCCAGTCAGTGGTTGCTCACTGATCTGAGGGAACGAGTGATTAAAATACTGGATGCTCTTTCCACCTTCCTTATCATCCTCTCTTTTCCTCAACCCCACTTTTCATATTTTCCTGTCTCCTGTTCCTTCCACTCCCTCTTTTCTACCTCGTTTCCTGTCACTGCCCCCCACCACCCCTTTTGCCTCTCCCTCCTGCACCTCTTTCTCTCTCTCTGTGGATCAATAGACGAAGGGCAGAAACACTGTCTGACATTTGTAGAAATAAACGACTGAAATATAAACACGGCTCGCCTAAGGGGGGAGAGACGGAGCAAGCCGGGGAGAGTTGATATGAGAGGGAGAGAAAGAGGCAGTGAGCATGAATGAGAAACAGAATAAAGGAGCGTTGGAGAGATGATGAAAAACAATAAGGCTGGAAAACAAAGAAACGGGTGAATCGGGGCTGAGGCGCTGATGAAACTGAAGAATAGGAATAAAAAGAAAGATGAAAACTCATAACCTCGGGGCTTGACTGATGTCTGCCAACGTGTGTGTGTGTGTGTGTGTGTGTGTGTGTGTTTGCTGACAAAGAGGAAGTCATAGACTTGTTCAGCCGACTCGTGTATTGAACTGTTTCCTGTTTGACAGGAAGAGGAAATTAATCTTCTCGCCACAAACGCAGGGCACACATTTGTGTTAAAGATGTTAAGTCATTGTTCTAGTGTTGTGATAGCGGGGGACGAGGCTCCTGAGTTTAGTCAATTACATCTAATTATTCATTTTATCTCTTTATGTGTGAATGAATTTTGTCTGCTGGTTTCGTACGAGAAAAGAAATAACACCACGTAAATCTCTCTTCAATCAATCTTCCAGAGCTAACACATTTCCATTAAAACTAGGGCTTGATATCGAACTCTCTAATACTGAGAACATTTCAAATCTCAAATTCACTATGAAAATATGAGAAAAGGACATTTGCTCCTGGTTTGAACTGCAAGAAGACGACCAGGCTAAAAGAATTTAATTGTCATGTTAAAACGTCTTAAAGCAGATTTAGTAAAGTTGGTATCAAACTAAATTATTGTTCAGGAATTCAGGAAAGTCCAGATATTGATACTGGATTGTAAATTATTCGTCAGTACCCAGCACTGACTAAAACATATCACAAATTGGATAAAAAAATTCAGAGTCAAAGGCATAAATTGTTCCATAGCTACAGGAAAAGCTTGATCAGGTTTTTAGTCTGTTTAGTTTGAGTACATCTAAAAGCAGCCTGTTATCACACCTGAGAGCTCGGGATGAGGTTTGAAGGTGAAGGATAAGATGATGCCAAACCTTTAAGAGCTTGACATATTTAAAAATAAAACAAATACGAAGCCAGTGGAGAGAACACAATCACACAGGTGTGATGCAGGCTAGCTGGAGTTGCTGGACAGATGACTGGTCTAAGCCAGCATACAGAGAATTACAATAATCCAGTGGAGATGTTTTAAAAGCATGGATCAGTCGCTCTAAATCTTTGAGAGGGAGATCGGCCTTCACTTCAGTTGAAAGAAGCTGAGCTCAGGATTTGCACTCGGCACTATCAAAATGGACGCCAAGGGTTTTTAACAAAAGAGTGGAGTTTTGGGGTTAGAAGACCCACTGCACCCACACCCAGTCCATCGAGTTCTCCTAAATCTGCGTGTTTGAAAAAGGGTTATATGGATATTTACACCAAAAATGTGCAGAATTGTGTCATCCTGCTCATTTTTTGGCGTGTTTAAAAAGGGTAATTCAACATTATGTTAAGTAAATGTATTGGCCACACAGAGAGTTGTTAGTCTGGCACACACGGGTTAGGAAAGTTATTTAAATGGAAATGATTCCTTTGCTTTTTTTCCCCCCGTGTGGTTTAATTTGGTCTGATCTCACCACCTGTAGTTTACTGAACACTTAGTTCAACACAATGCAATGAGGAAAATTCAATGCACACACTCTCACTAATGCAGTAAAAAGGGGCTGCACAATCGCCAGACGTGAACTCAATCTATCACCACGCTAAACACTGTTTAATTAAAAACCAATAAAGTTTGATAAAATGCAGAGCAGAAAAATCACACACTGCAGAGCAATTAATGTGTTAGGAGGTAGCATTTCATCTCATCTCCTCATTTCTTTTTTACTCTTACTCTTCTCTTTCTCTTTTTATGTCACTTCTTTTTTCTCATGCTCCCTCTGTCCCCCCCACTCTCTCTCTCTCTCTCTCTCTCTCTCTCTCTCTCTCTCTCTCGCTCCCACTCTTCTCGATTTTTCATCTGTGGTGATTTATTGCTCTTGTCGAAAGGGTGAAAAATAATCAACTTGAAGTGAAGAGTTTGTGAGTGTGTGTGTGTGTGTGTGAGAGAGAGAGAGAGAGTGACAGAAGAAGGTGATGAAGTAGCTTTTAATCCAAATACTGAATTTTCAGCTGGAAACCTCTTGGTCACGCCGAGTTAGACACACACACACACACACACACACACACACAGGTCTGCGCAGCTATTCTTCTTAAAACACTGCATTGACTTCTATTCGTTTTGACAGCCTAAACAAAGCGTTATCTCTAAACTTAACCATAACCACAATTCAAATCTTGGCCCTAACCTTAGCAGTTCCTCAAACATGAGGTTCTGCCTCATTAGGACCAGGTTTTGGCCTCATTGAGGACTACTGGTCTTGAAAAGGTCAGTGTTGTCAGAAAGTGTATGTCAGAAAAGACCCTAAAGATGTGTAAGAAATACAAGCTCAAACACACTGACCAACTTGCCACTCCATCCACCGTCTTCACTTTTTATTTAGTTGCCCAGTCTATACGTCTGTGGATTTGAACAGCGCCAAAATGGCGTCACTTTGATTCAGACTGTCACACTACGTCTGCAACTGCAGCTCTGTGAAGGTTTCAGGTCAGTCCCACATACCGTCCTGCTACCGTGAACACAACCATATTTGTATTCATTCATCTGTTAAAATAGTCCGCCATGAGTGCTTCGCTTACCCCCGGGTAACACTTGGTAAAAACCTACAGTGTCCAGAGGTTACTCCATGATGACGCTCCATTACCCTTATTTACTTAATATTAAAGATTTACATCCTCTGTAGGAGCGTAGGTAGCATAGAGCAGTGAGAAAAGTATTAAGAAACACCTTTTTTTTAAGTTTTAGTCTTTTCAAAGCCTCTTTACCATTAAAAAATATGGAACAGCCTCTTTTTTGCCTTTAAAATCCTGTCAACACATTGTTTTTAAAGATGTTTTCTTCTCAGATCCTCTGAAGTGTGCATACTACACCTCTTTTTCCCAACCTTTCTTTGAAACATATCTCTGTTTGATCAGTCACAGGTTCGATGTTGTTTTCTTGTGCACCGCATCTTGATTTCAAACATCTCCCCCCCCCCCACCCCCACTCTGAATTATGACGATAGGATTTCTTGACGTTCCACGAGACAGTTTTTGAGTTTATTGATTTCACAATAAGGTAGACCAGAGGTAAAATGTTTTCAACTTGCAAGTGCAAATTGAAAACATGGTCCAGCCTAAATTTGTGTCTTTCATGGTCTTAAATCTGCTTGAACGAGAAAGAGAGAGAATTGAGTTTAATTTGTCTTCCTTGTGACAGTGGAAGGATTACCAGGGACTAATTGGACAGATTAACTTGGATTTAGCTGCATTCCCCGGCAAC
The DNA here is from genome assembly GCF_019176455.1 of Solea senegalensis. Taxonomy (NCBI): domain Eukaryota; kingdom Metazoa; phylum Chordata; class Actinopteri; order Pleuronectiformes; family Soleidae; genus Solea; species Solea senegalensis. The sequence continues at coordinate 17,416,555 of NC_058037.1, read as the reverse complement.
CCTTTCCTCCTCCTTTCCTTTCCTTCTCTTAAGACTCCCTCCTTCCTCCACTCTCGCCTTTGTACTGTACATTTCATGGCTCCTCCTAATGCTTCATCATGAGGGAGTTGCTGTTGTTATTTTTTATTTTTTTCAATTTAATTTAGTTTTTATTTCCTTTTTCCTTTTGTTTTGCCACTCTTTAATTTCCAGCCTCTGGATTGTGCTGATATGAAGCTCGCCGTCCTCCGTGTTATTGTTGGTGTTTATTGGTATTGTTATTGTTTTCAAAGCTCCATCTGTGGAGAACAAAGCCTTTTTAGTTCCAACATGAATCCCGCCGTTTGTCCGTCCAACCAGCGGAGGAGGGAGTAAAAGGACAAGGCAGCCTCTGTGGTTTACCGTTTGGACCGGGTCCCGCTTTGACTCTGGCCCTGCTCCAAACTAGTTATCGTCTTTTCCCATTCCTCCTCTCAGTCATCTCTCCCTCTCATTCCAATTTTCACTCTCTGCTCTCGTTACCTCTCTTCCTCCACCCCCAGTTTCTTTCCTTCTCTCTTTCAGACAGCGAGTCATATATTTGTTTTTAATTCCACTTTGAGGACAATCACTATGAAGCACTCTTAGCATCTAAAGACCCTGAAATCAATGCACTTCATTAGATTGCCCTTACGTGTGTGTATGTGTGTGTTTGTCCTAATAGCCAGGTTTATGATGAGGATCATGAAGTATTGATTTGAACAGGCTGAGACACAGAGAGAGAGGGACCAAGATAAGTGTGGGGAGAGAAACGACGGGCAGTGAAGGCAGCATCAGGTCTCCCTCTCTCTCTATTTAAATGTCAACCATTTAATAACAGGTTGAGGGGAAAAATGAAATTCTCTGACCCTTCAGCTATTAACACACACACACACACAGTTGAGTTGAGCAATAACATTTTCTCTGCAGCTCAACAGACACGTACCTGTCACAACCTTTCTCCCACCTGCTTTTTTTCCCCTCAATATGTCTCTTTATTAGTGAGTAATTTACATTGAAATGACTTACCTCGGTGTATTTGTATTCAGCTTACACCTCAGTCACTGTGTGTGTGTGTGTGCGCAGTTGCCCTTGACAATGCATCTTTATTGACAGAAGTTTTATTAAGGCTAGCACTCTCTCCCTCTCTCTCTCTCACACACACACACGAACACACATACATGCTGTGCCCAGATTCAATCTTAATTCGGTCACAACCTAAAGCCCGCGTGTGTGCGTGTGAGTGACAGGCAGATAATGGGCTGTCAGAACAAGCGACAAGTTTGTGTCCTTGTGTTGTCTCCTCTGAGCAAGAAAATGAGAGAAGAAGAAGAAGAAGAAGGGGTTTGGGTAGAGACTTGCACCTGTGCTTAAGATGAGCTTTTTTATTAAGGGAGCCTAGGAAGGACATGAGGAAGCAGAGTGGGGAGATTACTGTGAGACAGAGGCAGAACATCATCACATGATAAAAATGATGATCATTCTTCAATAAAGCCTTGTTAGTTTTGGACCAGAAACAGCAAACAGGACATTTTAATGAAATCTGTGCTTGTTTCCTGGTTATGTCCAGAGCCAAAATGAAAGATAAGTGTCAGAGTAAATGAAGGCATATTAGGTGCTGGCTTTATGTTTTTTTTCTCATCATTACCTATTTCCCTGTTAACTGTTATAATACAAAACTATCTCATGTTTACAGCAACAGTACACGTGTATAATACTCCTACAGTATTCCAAAATCTTCCCGGGAACATCCATTTGAAAACACTGTATACTCATTAGGGATGGGACAATACCACTTTTTTTGTGTCCGATATCTACTGATGTCATTTTAGACCATTTATGAACGTATGAAGTCGTTAACGACACATTTGTGCCAAGTCTTTCCAAAGATTTAATTCCCCAAAAAAACAGCCCAAAACTCAGACTCAGCTAAAATGCTTTTGCTGATTTTTATTGACATTTTTACAGTCTGTGTATAGTGAAGCATGCACATATACATATATGTATGTATATATATATACACATATATATGTATGTATATATATACATATATATGTATATATATACATATACACACACATATATGTATATATATATGTATGTCTGATACCCGTTCGATTTTGACCAGAGCCGATACCGATTCCCATCCCTAATACTTATTGTACTTTATTTTCCGCCATTTTAATGACATCTCTCATTGACACCTCTAGTCACGCCCACTTTCACCTCTCCAAAAATCAAATCGGAAACCCAAATATTATGGATGCTGTCTGCGTTTTCCACTCCATAGGCACTCATTATAGAGGAAAAAGCTTAAATGTAATGTAATGTAGATCTTTGTCAGTAAGAAACAAAGATCTACAGATACTTTAGCATCCCTAATATCCGGGGTTTCCATTTTGATTTTTGGAGAGGTGAAAGTGGACACGCCAAGAGGTGTCCATGAGAAATTTGGTGATAAATGATCACTGTTTTCGGGCATTTAAGTTGCGTTAAGCATTTTGAAATGTGCCACTTTAGCCGTTTAACAGTTCTACATACGCTCATACAGTTGACACACACACACACACGTTAATAAACAGTATTTGTACACAGTGCCATGGCTCTCTGAATCACCTCGGGCACGTCTCGTGCAATTTACCATCAGTTCCACACGATGCCTAGTGAAATAATATACCGTAATATAAACTATGTTCCGCCAAAATTGAAACAGAAACGTGCCGCAGCCGGAACATGCCGTCGATAATTGCTGAGTCTTAAGACCGCGACACATATGCATACGGTACTCTTTATATCTTGTAGATCAAGTGATGTGTGATTAGTAGATGGGAGTGGTACGTTTCTGTGGAGTAATGGCAGCCAGTCTTGATTGAATGATATCTGTCCAGCCTGGAGAAAGTGGTTCCCGTAGCTCTCATGATTGATTGGCTGGTAAAGATAATTGCTTTCACTAGCCTCTGGGTAAATGGAGTTGCCAAAAAGAGCTTCTTCTCTATGTAAGGTTGTCCACACGTACAGTACAGTTGAATGGTTGGGGAACAGTGATTCACTGAATCCCTGGATGTATGTCCTGGAGTCACTGTGGTTGTGTGAAGGAGGGGGGGTCTGGGTGTTATTGATCCAGTTAAATGAGCCAGTTAAGGTAATTAAAGCCTCAGGTCAGCAGGAGAGAGGATTATATTGACAATAACAGTTCTGATTACACATTTAAGATGAATATCAACAATGTGCCTCATGGAAAAGTAGTTGGTTTGCAGTGATGAGCGCGGTCGAGTGGAAACTGTTGACTCGGTGCTTTTTAATCTTTCTTTTTTTTTTTGAGGATCCAGTGCAGTTAAATTTGCTCCATATGGACAGTGCACGGAAGCTATTAACCTCCACGCCTCGCCTCTGTGGTCTTCTCCCTGTTTCTACAGAACCGATGCGGACGCCAAAGAGGCTGAAGATTGCCGAGACCAGGTCTCGCCTGATCGCCGTGGACTGGGAGTCGCTAGGTTACAACATCACTCGCTGTCACACCTTCAACGTCACCATCTGTTACCATTATATGACGGCCAGCAACCGCAGCAAGGCCGACTGCTTGGACATGGACCCTAAAGGTAGTACTCAGCGCTCTACACAAGTATACATCGAAGTAGCAACTTGAAACAACACAATTAGCAAATCTCAAAGGCAGCAATAAGAAATACTTCATCATACAGTGCATCTTACTCAGGGATTATACTGCACCGTTGGTTAAAGGTTATTTTCTTATATAAAAACCTACTTTGCATCCTTCCATTAGAGAGTGGTTAATATTTGTTAATGTTGTTGACATGAGACGACATTTTTTTTTTTAATCTATTAAATACGAAATATTTTGTAAATCTAATCACATTTGCAATATGTGGCTCATATACTGCACATGAGCAATGACTAGTAAATAACATACCGTTACAAACAAGTGCTAAATGGAAATGTTAATTCCTCAGTGGGATTAGCGGAAGCAATTTGTTTGTCATAGCAGCCACATGATTCTATCATAATATCATCAGTATATTATAGGAATTCATGACACATTGATTGAATTGTTATCTATCTAAACCCTAAATGACGTACATGAGTGATTTTGATTGGTTTTGTGCTAAAACAAGCAATTGTTTTATTGTTTGATTGTCCTTTCCCCCCTTTTAGCTCCACGGCACCTGGTGGGAAATCTGCCGCCCTACACCAACGTCAGTCTGAAGATGATTCTCACAAACCCGGAGGGACGCAAAGAGAGCGACGAGACCGTCATTCAGACTGATGAGGATGGTACGAGCAGTGCTGTAATGTTATTTGTTGTTTATATTTCTAGCAACATTTTACTTTTACTCCACTACATTTCCTCTAACTCTCGTTGTTACTTGTTGCTACCAAATAAAATCAGAAGAAGAAGAGTTGGTAATGGTCTGTATTTATATAGAGTTTCTCTAGCTTTACACTACAGGTTTCACCCATTCACCCACTGCCACATGGGGTTAAGTGTCTTGCTCATGGACACATAGACGAGCAGAGCCAGGAATTGAACCCACAACAAGTCACCCTATCACTGAGCCACCATGGCTCATTCCTCACTTTTTAAATACTTTTACTTCTAAAACTTAAGTACATTTTATATCAGAAAATTACTTTTGATACTTAAGTGCAGTAAATGGCATAGACATAATACTTTAACTAAGTATAAAGTCCCCTTTAAGGCACTTTATACGAGACTAGTACGAGAAACAACACTCAAAACCACAAACTTGCTGTTTCTATTCAACACTTTATTTAAAGAGTAAATGTCTGTAATGTGGATTTATGACATCAGGTACAGTTGGGAAGTGGAATAAAAATATAAAAACCAAACATTAAAAAAAAAAACTAATTCTGAGTAGCACACAGAGCAGTGATTTGATCTGTGTTTGTATTTGTGTGGGAGCTTTTCATTTTGAGCACAGGTTTTTAACTGTTATTTCATTAGCACTGTATAATTTTTGTCTCTGTGTGTGTGTTTGTGTGTTGACAGTTCCAGGTCCAGTTCCCAGTCAGTCGCTAAAAGCCACTCCATATGAAGACAGAATTCTTCTCTACTGGAAGGAACCGGCTGAACCCAACGGAATCATCACACAGTATGAGGTACGTCGTGGAGATGCTGGCAGGAGTGAGAAGCTGTTGTACTGTAGGCGTCTTCATGGTGGAAATCTGATCCACTTGGTTTTTCTTTCCTCTCTCTCTGCAACGCCTCAGATCAGCTACAGCGGCGTGCGTTCATTTGACCCCTCGGTGCCTCTGCAGCGGCCGGGACTCACGGTGTCTCTGCCTTCAAACGCCACCTACCACCTGTTTCCCCAGCTCCACCCGGGCGTCACATACCACCTCTCTATACGAGCGTCCACCTCCAAAGGATTCGGTCCGGCGACCACGCTGAACGTGTCGACTAACATTTCAGGTAGAAACTTTAATAGTTAATCCCAAATATACAGTATTTGTTAAGATTCATCATTTAGATAAAATGTTACGGTGATAAGGGCTGCAAGGATTATTCGATTAATCTAAATTAATCACTATTTTGATAATCGACATTTTCTGACATTTTTTGGACCAAACAACTAATCAATTAATCGAGAAAATAATCCACAGATTATTGGATTGTGAAAATGATTGTTAGCAGCAGCAGCCCTAAAGGTGATGCATGTTGATTAATGCCACTACTGATGTTTGTTCTCCAGCGCCGACGATTGACGAGTACGATGCCGCTGAAGCTTTTCTGAATGAAACTGCGACAACCATCACTGTCCTGCTCAAACCTGCCCAGGCCAAGGGAGCACCTATCAGGTAATAAGAGTATTTATGGAGTCTATATGTAATTAAAGTACAGATTTATGTGGGAAAAAAATGTCATTTCAAAAATTCAACCAGTCATTAATGCATAAAATAAACATATTGGCCATATGTGTATTGTAGCTGCTCATTCTGTTTTCTTGGAGTGACATGGAAAGTTTGAAATTAGACTTATATGATGTTTTTTATTATCGATGAGTATTTTATTTTACACTGTCTACTTGTCTACAGCGCGTACCAGATTGTGGTGGAGGAAGTGAATCCCCGACGGACCCGGCGCCAAGCTTCCTCCGACTGTTACGAGGTGATTAATAATCCGTTTGTACACAAATGTAACGAGCCCTGCCTTTTAAGTCTATTTATAATGTATGTATGTATTGGCTCGCAAACATGTCCACTGGGGGGGAAAAAAGATTCTTTTAAAAACAGAATTCACTGTTTTTTTAATTAATTTATTCATTATTTTCATCCGTGGACTTTTGGATTGCTAATTAAAGCGAGCGCTTTTCTTTTGAAGGAATTAACTTTTTCATTCCCATTCGCTTTCTTTTCTCCTAACAAATTATTTCCCCCAGGTTCCAGTTTCATACCACAGCGCCTCTAGTGGTGGATCTCCATATTACTATGCCGCCCAGCTGTCCCCCAGCAACCTGCCTGAGCCGCTGCCTTTCACCGTGGGAGACAACAAGACTTACCAGGCAAGATTACTTTAATATGTGCAGTGAAAATCATGTGAAATTTGAGGGAAATCAAACTAAAATTTAGAATTTAATCACAGAAGCCACCAATTTGTAACACAAGCATGACAGTATAGTATATGTAGTACAGTCTAACAACAGTATTTTTCTTTAACATCACATGATGAAAGCTCTTAACGCTCACAGAGAACAGACACACATGCCACATTTTCATGATTCAAACAAGTTCAGTTTATTGTTTATTTAACAGGGACAACTGACAATTTTATCAACTGTTCCAGAGTTAGCTAATAGCTCATTTGCATCTGCAGTCCCTGGGCAAGCAAACAAACAACAATCAGGACAGAATAAAAACATAGCACATAAGAATACCTAAGAAAACTAATAGACGAGTAGATAATTAAGACAACATGGCAGTACAATAAAAAATCCAGCTGACATGAAAGTGGGCACAGTTTAGGGGTTTAGGATTGTCTTTGCTAAACTGAGTTTCTGACCGGTCAAGGCAAAAGCTTTAAAAATTAGAAATTGTTCATATGAGCTTAAAATTGTATCACCAAATTTTGATACAGCAATGACGGATAGTTCACAGAATTTCAAGTGTCTGTGTTGATATGGAACAATATGTAGTTCACGATAAAAAATATATATTTATGACGCAAAATTAATCTATTACAATTAATAAATAAAAAAACTTGTATCATTTATATTAATTAGCCACATAAAATGGGCTGAAGGGCCGCGAGATTTGGGACCTTTAATTTAGATGTAGATTGTGGCGTCTTCTAACTATATAACTCTTGACCACAAAGGAAATAAAAATCTTTAAATTCTGTAGCAGAGGTTACTGTATATCAGTGCCTATATTTTCACCTTATATAAAGCTGATTATGTCTGTTTTTTAATCCACAGGGATTCTGGAATCCTCCGCTGGCTCCGAGGAAGAACTACAACATCTATCTTCAAGCTGTGAGCAGCACAGAGCGGGTAAGTCAATACTTTTTTTCCACAGTCGATACATAAAAGTCCCATTCATTTGGTATGAGTGTGTTATGTGTGGAGTTATTAACCTTGTTGTATCTTTGTTTTGGTTTTGGTTTTTTTCTCCAGGAAAGTAAGACGCAGTGTCTGAGGCTCGCTACTAAAGGTGAGAACACACGGTTTGGTCAACTCTGTTTTATCTCCAGTGATTATTTTTACCTCCTATTTATGTTTGTGTTTTTGTTATGAGTCACATTACAGATTATGAGATATAGTCGGTGTTAATAATCTTATTAGTGCCTTGAATATGCGTTGATGTGGGTGTGATGTCAGTGTGTTTTTCCATGTTAATAGTTTTAGAGATGATAATATTTTAATTGCATAGAGGAAATGTTTATCTCCTGTGTGTTTTTCTGCACATGTGAGTCACAGAGAGTCTAATGCTGTTGTTTTGTAGCCATATGGTTATAGATTATCAGACTGGGTTTAAGTGGCGCGCGGAGTTAATCCACAGGCAACCTCAAACACGACCACACACACACACACACACTGTGTTTTCAGGAAATATGTTTAGAAACGTGGCTCATGGGTCAGAGTTTAGCGGCATGGAGTAAGAACAAGGATAAAAATAAAAAACACATTACTATGTTTTCAATGACAAGGACAGTGTCATACAGTTGAGTAGTTGTGTAGCGTAAACCCTAACACAGAGGACACTAAAATGTTTATTATGCTCCCAATATAGAACTGGACGGTAAGACTGTTGAGATTATAACAAAGGACTCTTCTGCTCACTCCTTTCTTTCCCCAAGTGTGCAAGGGAACAATGGGGGGACTGGGTTATGGTTAGGGCAGAGAGAAATGTTGTTATACCTCATTTGAGTGGCAAACTTTCACTTCAAAATGCTTCTGTGCTGCTGTAGAAACAAGTCGGCACAAGATGGCGGCCTCTGTAAACCAAGGCCTTTCCCTAAAATACATTAAAAGACTTATTCTAAGGCTACAAAGACCAAACAAGACTTATATTTTAGGCAGTTCTACACCTATATGCACATAATCATGGGTAGTATTTTCAATTTCTGACTATAAACCCTCCTATATGTTACACACCAGACCTTTCAGATAGACATTAGTCAGCTGTGGCTGTCATTCATTACGGCTGGACACCATGCCGCTGAAGTTGAGTCCATAGGTCATTACTCGTGGAATAGTCGATGGACTTGGGCAGAGTTTGGTGCCCAACAAGCAGCTTTTGTTCACACGACCGTTTCCTTACTGACACGTTGTTATTCAGGCAGGTTTTGTGGTGAAGAAGCGTCAGAGTAAATTAGTCTGTCGTGTCAGTTTGTGTGAAACGACAGCAGCAGAGCAGATTACTGCAGTGACACAAGACACTGCAATTAAAACCTTACTCCCTAAACATTGTAAGCCATGTATGACACTATCTCTAGTTATTTTGGCTAAATCCAGCTGTATGAAGCATCATCATCACTATGTGTGTGTATATATATATATATATATATATATATATATATATATATATATGTATACATACATAAAGATATTTCAACGGCTGCTGGTGTTTTGTAGTTATTACAACAGGTAGTGTCTTCACTGCAGAGAGTGATGGCACTCTCTGTAGCTTTAGGGGGTCTGAGTGGAGCTGAAAGACTCTGGAAAGGATTTAAGATTTTTTCCTTTAATAACAGGAGGAAAGGCACAGTTATGGACAGAGAGGTTGACGTCCTTTCCTCTTACTCTCTGTGTGTGTGTGTGTGTGTGTGTGTGTGTGTGTGTACATGGAGGATTAAGTGGTGATGGTCCTATTAGGTCATCTGGAGTATTGTGTATGGTCATTGTTGCCTCAGGGTGTTTTTTTTTTGTGTGTGTGTGTGTGGGTGTGTTACAATTGTTGGTGTACTGACCTGGATAATCTACACAGACATTAAGAGCCCCATCATGGGGGTTGGTCTCCGAACCTTTTACATTTTGTTTTTTATTATGTTTTGTTTGGTTTCGCCTCCTCATGAAATTACCAAGTGGTTTTTGGCCAGTTGTGTGTCGCACATGGCTGTTGACACGATGGTGAATAAACCTTGAAAGCTTTTAGAGCTATAACTAACGGTTACTTCCATAACTGAGTAATCTGTCGAGTAATCTTTTGGTCAGAAACTGTTGAATAACCTCAAAATGATGATGTTTTTGAATGAAACCCGGAAATATTCACATTTAAGAAACTGAAAAATCCCATTAATCATTTACAAAATAGTTGACAATTAATTTTAGTCATCGATTAATAATCAAAGAATCATTGCAGCCCTAAAAGGTACTGACCAAGAATTAGTTTTAAGAGTATTCATTAAGAGTATAGCTTAATGAAACCTCTTTGATACTCGATGTTTTACACTAATACTGAGATTTATATTTAAAAATTATAGAAAAACAGCTGTTTATCCCTTTTTGTTATGAATTTAGATCAAGATATAGAGTAAATTGTACATTTCTTTACCACTTTTATGTTATATATACAAGTTAATATCTGCCAGTTTTGTTTATTGGTCTAATCCTGTAAGTGACATTAAAGACATACAGTATACAGCCCATTCAATGTGACATCTACAGGTAAAGCACTATTTGTCAGAGTGCATAGTGTCACATCGAGGTGTTTATAATAATTTAATCTATAATCCGCGATACATTTATAATTCATGTATGATTTGTGTATTCATGAAGCATAAAATGTGACATGGGAACATGCGATGAATATGTGTGCAGGACTGTGAATATTGTTAAATATGTATTAATATTGAGGCTGAAAACAGTCCCAAACTATTTGATGTTGTTGTTTAGTAAGATGAAGTGAAAACTAAGATGCCCAGTTGCTCGGAACTATTTAGCCATTTTGTTAAATAAAAGTGAAACAGATTTATTAGCTGTTTTTGAAGATTTATGAGGACAAATGGTTCTCGGAGCTCGGTCGGTAAGTCAGGCTTTCCTGAGAGGGAGGTTGTTTGTTTTCGTCCTTTTTGTGTGTGAGTATTTTGCTGAGAGTTAGAAAAATACAGAATAATTTCAACCTCTTTCTTTTAAAAGCTGCATCTTTGCCTGACAAATTGCCGCTCTTGATTCATCCATCAATCTGACACCTGTGCTGTGTCTTTTTTTTTTGTATAATAATGTTGCATAATAATTTGGGGCAGATTGTGCTCATTTGAATTATTGTACTGGCAGAAACATTTTCGAGTGTGTTAAGGTCACGAACACTGCGAGATAAAGAGAAAGAGGGAGATTAGGTTTATCTTCGGCATTCAGCATTAGAAGTGGATTATTATTGGATAGATGTATTGCATTATGTTGAGTTTTGTGCACGTCTTTGTGTTGGATTATTTGGATTATCATAATGCATGATAATGTTCTTACACTGCGGCATGAACTATTCTGGCGTTACGAGATCAGATCACTCAGAGCTTAGGAGCATGAAAACAGATGTTCTCTCCCTACCCGCGATCAACAGGCTTTAAATTCTCTTATGGTGTGCAGTCATTTATAGATTTTATTCCAAATAGACAAAGTCAGGGAGTTGCTATGGACAAAATTTAGTTTATCTTCAAGTAAAACACAGAGGCACTGATGTGGAGACAATGGACATCTGTTGTCAAACTGCATTTCAAAAGCTTTTTACAGTGACAGTGTGATGTCAAGAGTAATCTGAAATGCATTGAAAGGATACAAGGTGTGATAAATGAATGAAATGAAAATGTCTTGTTATTTATGAATGTGTCCTGTTTCTATTTAGTATAGAGAGTAGGAGTAGTTGCTGAGTAAGCAGAGTTTTCCAGTTTAATACTGTCAGGGGATACAACAGAATGAATAAAAGGCAAATTATGTTTAAATCGAGTTGACCCAACCACGTTAAACATTGTCAGCTCCCACTCATACTATATTTCTGCCCTTTCACAATGTAGAGACAATTCAATATTGCAAATATTAATTTCTCTGGGATGTTTTCAAACTGACAGATTTCAAGTTCTACTTTAACTGAAACTCTTCAGCTTCTCAGTCACTTAGAACAAGAGCAGCGTCAAGCGTTGTTGCCACACTGCATTTTGGGTCCATTGATTCGCTTTGCTTGCACTGTGGGTGACACAAGTTCCTCTTTCAAGCAGCAGCATGGGCACCAGCCTGTCGCATCACATTATGCAAAATCCCCCCCATACTAGGATTGACAACTTCCTGATAAGAAAATAAGAAACGGTTATACTGTTTACATATTGCACTTTAAACACATTGCATCCGCCTCACCCCTTGCTACAATACACAGGACTTGGACCAATTAAAATTGCCCATTCTCTGTTGGATAGTAATGACAGACAGACAGATAGAGGGCCTGGCAGCAGGAGGAACATTTTATTTTCCCTCATACAATTCGCACAACCTTCATTACTTCGTCCCCTTATGTTAACGGGAAAAAAATGCATGAATCTAATCATTATGACATGTGCATGAACTCAAATAATCACAGTGATCAAAGAAAAATAAAATTCATTCATGGCTCCTAAGTGGACTAATCTGTCATTTTCTGTCAGGTCTTTTGTCTTTTTAAATACAGAACAAATCGTTATTTTACAGAATTGTTGGCAACCCTAGTGCAAGCTCATATACAGCTCAAACACTACAATGAGCTGTCAAAATAAGTTTTGCTCCTTGTTGGTCATTTTTGACCTACAGCGTCCTTTAGCATCATTAGCATCTCTTGCTACGTCCCATGACAGACACTGCTTTGCTAACTGTTAGCCAGACCTGCCAAAACTCTTACAGGGACACGTACGTGTAAGTTGACCATAAAACAGCCACACATTATTTTGTGTTTAGTGCTAATTGTCAAACACGGTGGGAGAAGCACCATGTTCACCATCTTGTCAAATATTAGCATGCTAATACGCTAATACGCTAAATTTGCATTGTGAATATAGTAAGCAGGTACAAACCTACCATGTTCACATTTAAGCTAAATGGATTAACAATAATGAATAATCTGATACTCTATATCACTCAGCATAATCATAATAAAGAAGAATTTAGTGCTATTCCTAATTTTTAAATCTACAAGCAATACAAAACTTTCATATTTGAGTCACTGAAGTCAGTTACCATGACATTTTTGTCAGCATTTGTCAGACTTTGCTTTACAACTTTGCATGATATTTGTCTGATTTCTTTCCCTGGCGTGATTAAACCTTTCTAATTAAATGGCTCACCTGGATTATTTTTTTTTTCTCCTTATCATGCTCACCAATTTTGTGATGCGAGAGCTTTTTCGGAAAGACACATTCAGAGAAACCAAACACAATTCCCGAGGCTGTCAGGTGGCATTTATTGCCTGCCAGAGGTGACGCACTGTTGCATAAATACTGCCAAGATTCCACATTATTTGTTTTAACGGCTCCGAGACAGTGCAGTGAGCAGAATTTCACAAGTGTGGAGAAGTGTAGTTTATTGGTATATTAGGTTTTATTACGACAGAGGCAGAATGGTCAGAGACATTCTCCCTCCTTATCTTTTTATGATGTAATACAGGTATTTACATAAACTCACTGGGCTATAGATAAAGTTTTTGAAGATCATTTTAACTGTTCATATTTGATTTTCTCTCTTTTAGTATGTTAAACTACTTACTTATACTGTGTATCAGTTAGGAGGGCAGAAAATAAATGTACTACTCATAAGTCGGTTCGTACAAAATATAATACTGAAGAGTTTTGTGTTTTTGTAGAATTAGAATAAGACTTTTAGGAAAGTGTCCTGCTTCACAGAGGCCACCATCTTGTGGCACATTTTTTCCACTTTTGTAAAGTCAGTCTTGTCAGTCTTACCATTAGATGTCACTAATTCTTACACAATGACCCTTTAAATACTTTATTTTAATCTATCTGTCCATGGATGTGGGACATTAAGTTTTTGCATCTTGTAGAAGAACCTTTACTTTACTCTTTTTTCCATAATACCACAAAATAATCACTCATTTCTGTAAAATGAGAGTTGATGATATTATGTCAGAGCATCAGTAATGATGGGTGTTTTTCTTATGTTGTAGGTGCTACCGAGGAGCCAGAAGTCATCCCTGACCCTGCGAAACAGACGGACCGCGTGGTAAAGATTGCTGGCATCAGTGCGGGTGTTCTTGTCTTTATTCTGCTGGTGTTGGTAGCCATCCTGTTGGTCAAGAAGAGGTGAGTGATATTTCGTGGCCACTCAAGCCTCTTTAATGAAGAGTTTAATGAAGAGTGCAAGTATTAGCTGAAGAGTACTTCAGACATACACACCAACAAGCAGGAGGTGCGAGGACATGCGGGCGCAAATGTGAACCTAAATCCATTCTCCTGTTTGGTGTTGGTGCTGTATTTAATGTAGTGACGCCACCTTTCATCCATCCACCATTAGTGTTGATCTCCCTTCATAACCACACTGATCACTTTTCCTCAGGGCCGCTGTTCTTTTAAGGCAAATTCTTTTTTATTTAATAACAAAATTAGAAACTCCTGCTTTGTGTGGTTTAGTGCAAGGGAGAGCTGAGGTCATGCTCCTTGTTTTTTCCTTTGCACTACAGCTGTTGAAACAAACTAGACAAAACAAACACTCACACAGCTGCCTCATTTGTGAGAATGGAGGTGAAAGAGACTCTGAAGTCATTTACAGAAACACATCAAAGACAGTAAAATATCTCTTTTGAAGTGGTTTTGTGTGAAACAATTGCTCCCTGCACTTACTTTATTTAAATGGGAGTTTAAAGATATTATAGAAAAGATCCGTATACAACAAACATGTAAATATGCCACTGTGTGAAGAAGCTGCTTATTTAAAACCGTAGCACATTGCTCATTAAAGAGCAGTTCATAAAAGTGCAGTGACTGAGCCATTGTTTTGGTCTGTAATGCAAATATTACACATTTAATGTTAAGTTCTGTCGTAGAAAGACCTTTGAATTGAGTTGGCATTTGTGCCGACCGCTTCGGTCAGTCACCTGTTGTCTTAACCTGGTACACAGCTCCACCACGTGGTGATTAGCAGCATTACAACATGATACTGCCTGCTGCACATCACCTCAATAAAACCTGACTTATTCCTACATATTGCAAGAATATATTTATTCCCACACAATGAGGAAATGTGTCCTTTTTCAATGATAAACTGGCACAACATTTGTTCGTCTATGAAGGTTTAATACATTCAGAGCTCCAGGGTGAGGACCATAACTTTATTGCTTGGTTGGCTCCGTCCTCTTGAGATGCGGCACTATTTTACTGCACGCAAACATCATTAGACGCTAATTAAGAAAGGTTAGACACTGAATGTCCCCGTGTTGTGATAACACACCATGAGGGAAATCCACGGTGGCTCATTTTCCCTCATCATAAGTCTATGAAGTTGTTATTGATCAGGGTCTATGTGAGTTTACTATGGAGACACATCAGGCCAAATGTCCTTGTACTTTGCCAGTACCAGTGTGTACGTGTGTCCGCAAAATTATAACTAACTAAAAAGGTGTTTGTGTGAAGGGATCGCCTATGATCGTAAAGATGACTTAACCTCAATTTAACGAGAAGTCTCTTCCAGGAAATACGGCATTAACAGATTACTGGAAACCAGTTTCTCTTTTACAAATAGTTATTTTGCACACACACCAGTCAGTGATCAGTGATAGAATTTCACCTCTGTATTAAATCCATCCTTATTACACACCAGTAAGCTGGGCCTGGGGATTGGGTTGCCTTGCTCAGGGGCATCCCAGCCCTTTACCTGTACCTGGATTTGAACCAACGACCCTCTTGGTTACAAGTACAATTCCTTCTCCTCTTGGCCATGGGCTTCTGCCAATCGTTAAATCACAGTTGGAGTTGAATCCTCACATCTGACAATCACGCAGCCTCTGACTTGCATGTTTTTTATCTTAATATTCTTAATGAATTCATGTGATCCAGCCCCTGTTTGGCAGCGTCAGTGTCAAAGTGTAATTGTTAATGATTGTTAATGATAACCACCGGGCCTGGGCTTAAAGTGCAGGGGAATAAATATTTTTAGACCCGCCAGTGTTTGATCCATAGTTTGCACTTAGAGGCCTGATTACTGAAACATGTTTTACCCGAACATTATCCGTCCCTTGAGGATTTAAAGGCCTTTTGATTATAGAAAATTGGACCAAATTGAAAGATAATGCGTTTTTCGGGAGGCAACTGTCGTATATGACTCTGTAATTGCGAGCACAGCCCGGAGGAACTGTCTGTTGTTGTTTTGCAAACTGAAACCTCGTGACGCGTTCATTTATCCGAGCCCAAGGCAAGTTCTCATACACCAGTGAATATCCGAGGGTCTTCCGCGGTGACGGTGGCGGTGTTTTTTGTAAAGTAAAACATTGTGTGAAATGTCCTGAAAGGCCTATATTACCAGCATGTACAACTAAACAGGAATGTTTTTGTTTTTTTAAAGGGTATGACGTGTTGAGTTTGTTGCTGTGTACATACATTTATGTTATTTGCATTTTTCTTATATGGAAGAAATGGATTATATGGATTTGTACTGCAGCAACATTCATCAAATATGACAGCTGTTTCCAGCCGAAATAGACATAAAGTAAAATTAAGATACATTCTAAAATGATTTAAAAAAAAAAGAAGAAGCATTTCACTGATACTGAACAGCTGTAACTGATGTAACAGTATTGCACTTGACATTGTGAAAGCATTATTTCACCCTCATGAGCATGACGTTATGTTATTAAGTCATTCTCTCTTCCATGAAGGTTTCTGGGGAGATCAGTCTTCATTGTCATCGAAACCGTACAACTTTGAACAATACTGCATCTTTAAAATAGTGGGTACAGGATGACATCACTATGACATCACTGTGTGACATCACGCTTGCTGTACAGGTAGCAAGCGGTGTGGTGTTATGGACGTTTTTATATTACAGAAAATTATGCATGACTATTTCAAATACAACACTCCTAGAAGGAAAAGAGTCAAAGAAGAGAACAGTCCTGTTGGTTTGTTGTTATTTTTAGTCACAGTTTATTTAAGTTCCTCAGTTTGTTTTTAATGTAGTACTAAAGTTTTTTTTTTTCTTTTAAGAATTAGGGCCAATCATAGTTATAACAACCCCTTGCATGACCCTCAAGTTGTAGCAATCAAAAGTTGTTTTTCCTCTGTTTCTGTTGTTGCTGGTCGGTACAGGACAGTATTGTCCTTATTTGCATATTCATGACCCTTGTGTCTCACTCTTTGCTTTCTGATTGGCTCACAACCCCCAGGAGGACCTACTATTCATACTCTTATTACCTGTAAGTAAACAAACAACCAACAATCAGCTCACGCAGCCGCTCTTACCTTATTGGGGGCGAATTATTAGTGGCTAGTTGTTGTTATTTTTTTAAAGATGCAGTATACTTTTTTCAAGACAAAAAAAAACCAAACCAAACACATTTTCAGCTCTGATCAACCAGCCAAAGCCATCCTCATTGATGCCCTGTCAGGGTGGGGGTCAGTTCACATTCATGTCAGTCAGTTCAGGATTTCCATGAACTCCTCATTTTTAACATTTTCCATATTTTTTAATATATATATTTAAAATGTTAAATGTTTTTTTTTCTTAATGAGCACTGGTGCTTTTCCTGTGTTAAATTATATGAAGTAGAGAAATCAAATGAATGCCAGCTTCTATTAAAGGGGGACTGAACTGACGGTGAATTGACCTCAGGCCCGGCGTCCTCTACATGCTCCAAAGTTGCTCTGAAGCAGACTTACGAGGGCCAAAGTTGGCCATTTAACCAGAACAATGCAGGCCAAAGTGGGACAACACAGGCCCACGTGTGTTATTTGAAAAAAGGATGCTGCACTTGTGACTTGTAGCTCTTTGTGTGCATGTAGTCATGTGATCATCCATCTGCCCATCAAGTCACAGGTATCATGGTGGTTCTGCTACACGGTGGTGTGTCTCTCCAAGTTTGGTCCGGTTTGGTTTTCCTGTTTTTGGGACACGTGGCCTGATGGTTTTTCTTTTATCATGGGTGTTTCCTCCTCCACTCTGTCTCTTAGCAGCTGTGGCACAAAACAGATCCCTACATCTGCATTGCCTTAAAAAAGAGCTTGGGACTATTTTGTGTTGAGCAGCAAGAAAACGTAGAATAATAAATGAGCTGGTTTTTTTTTTTATGCCCAGATCTTGTCTGAACACAAAATAAACATAATTAAGCAATAACTTAAATAAATTATGCATTTATTTGTAATTCAGGCCTTAAAAATAACAGATTTAATCCTCAAAACATCCACCTTTGCTGATATACCAGTGCTTTTTAGTATTTCTACAGCAAATGGTAGTGAATAATATAAATCCTCCTCTTTTCATGTTTTTCTGGTGTGACAACCGAAAAGACAAACAGCTGAGCTGCACTTTGGCCAGGGTTTAAATCTGTGTTTATGCTGACCATGAGTGAGTGTGTGTATCTTGTGTGTGTGTGTGTGAGGTTGTAGAGGTGGAGTTGGGATCAAAAGGTAAAATATTACAAAAACAAACAAACACACAGCATGTATTCTGTCTGGGTAAGAAAGTCAGAGCCGTACATTGTCTCCGTCTGGCAACGATCAAGTGCTGAATTTCTCTCCCATCAGTCCCCTCATGCTCGTCAGCTGCGGCCATTTTGTGTCCTGGCTGCAGAGAATATTTATGCAGTTGGGCTCAACATTTTCTGAGCGCACCGTGAGAATGTGAGGACTGTTGGCTAGCAGAGACGTTGTCTTTACTGATACTTATCTACGGCTCTGCGTACATCATGTTCCTGCGTGCTCCGTCATGTTCCAAATATTATTAAGTCCTCTCCTGATATTTTTCCTGGGGTTTAATGGAGAGAGTGCAACTGAAAAGGTTACGTTGATGTTTGGAGTTTAGGCTGTGAAGTGGACTGACTTCAACTCCTGCTTATAACGGTAACTGTGGTTCTGTGGTTGGTAAATGGTTTTACATGAGCAGTCCTACTGATGGCCGATGAGCTTTTCTTCTGTGTTTGCTGTCGGATGAAAACCAAATCCTCTCATTTGTGTTTTGTTTGTCTTTTTAATATCTTAATTGCCTGATAACAGAGTTAGTAACAAAAATTCAGACCAAAAAATTGGCTTTCATCTGACAGTATATTCTTAGTACCACAGTACCGCATAATGGGTTTTTCCTTTGCCGCTTCTGTGTCGGTTTATTGGTCACTTTCCTTAGATGCTATGTATTTTTGCTTTGGTCCTGTAGCCAAACCTGTTAAATGCTGCCATTGATAAAGCTTCTCCTCTACTTTCCTTGCTCGTTCTCTCCTCTTTCCTCTTTTCTCTTCCTTCCACCCTTCTTCTTTTCTCCCTTTTTTGTTCTCTAAACTCTGCATCTTGAATCAGGCGCCTGCAGCCCCCCAGCTAATCCACCTTGATCGAAAAAATAAAGACATAAAGATTAATAAGAATTATACTTAAAAAAAATTGATCATGGCTATGTTCTGCAGGCGAGCTGATGTTTTTGTTTTGTTGCGTTTTTTTAAAGTGTAAGACATCTGACTGTATCTGTCTCTGCTCCCCCTCCCGACAGGAAACTGGCTAAAAAACGCAAGGACGCCATCGGAACGACGCGGCAGGAAATGACGCACATGGTGAACGCCATGGACCGCAGCTACGCCGACCAGAGCACTCTGCACGGAGAAGACCCGATGGCTGTGACGTTCATGGACTCGCACAACTACAACAACAGATGTAGGTTCATGAGGAATTATACCATCGTTGTCAGTGGGTTTTAACTGCTACCGGAGCTGGTCTTCACAAAACCATGAGAACATATAGCATACCTTGGTCGCAAGGTAGTGTAGAAAGGGTTTAAAAGTCAATTCTGATAAATGAGCAAGGGGAGCTTTGATTTTTGAAATTTGTTCTTTGTCAAGTTCAAAAATTCGTAGCTAAACCAGGCTGTGAATAATTCATCTTCAGAGATAGAATACACCGCACACCAGAGGTCATGCATTACTCCCTTTGTTCTTCTCGAAGGATCTCGTTACGTTTAATCCTCATACATGTTTGATTGGTGCCGAAATTGGAAGCATTTCCTGACCGTGTTTCCTTCTGCAGTGCCCAACGATCCTCTGGTTCCCACCGCTGTGTTAGGTGAGCCCTGTAGCATGGACGGCTATATCACATTTATCACCACCATAACTCTGTAGTGAACCCACATCACTGCCCTCTGTGCTTGTATCCCCCCGTCCTGTTCCTATGTCCCTGTGCGTCATTACATACCCGTGTAAGCTGGATGTGTTTAAAGCCTCCATTACATCCCATAGTGTCCCGTACGTTGAACTATTTCATCCGCGTGGCTGTCGATGGATAGTTTAGCTTGTTTGATGTTTGTGTAAGGTGAACTTCATCTACAAGGAGAAGTGCTCAGTGTTTAACTGGAGGATTAACTGAAATTGGCAGACGTTTACTCAACAATTAGTCTATTGGACAAAAGTTAAAGCTCCAGTGTGTAACTTCCACTGCTAAAACCAATGTACAGAAAGACAAGCGGCGACAGCCCGAGAACCTGGAGAGAACCCATGACCTCGTTGAGAGGGTACTAATGGAAAACCAACTGTCCTGTGCGAAAAAACACCAACAGCCAAGCACTTCACCTGTCATTGTGTTGTGTCTCTAGGTTCAGTCTCTCCTAATTTAAGTCATAGTTTCTGTTTCCCGCTGTCTGTTATTGATATTCACAGTAATTACCATCACTGTCCCTCAGAGACCTCATTACTCACTTTTGAGTTGTTTTAAAAACATCTCCTGTCCCGAAAAAAGACAGAAAGTGAAGCTTGCAAGTGACAAATGATTGGCAGTAAAAATCTCCAATACCAAGTGACAGTGAACAACTTAGCGCCTATATTCCTGTCTGAATTCTAATTCTAGTCATCTGCTTGAGTTTCAGTCATCTGTTTTATTCCCAAAGCATCTTTTTTTTTTTTCTTTTTTTTTTTACTGAAGCCTCATTTTGAATGACTTAATTGTGAAACCTGTAGTTTTTGCCATGTTGGGGATGTTTCTCCAGCTGCAGTGTTGTGCCGCAGCGCGTTTATCTTTAGTTTAGTGTTGACACCACAGCATGATGTGGAGTTCCAACTCATCTCCGAGGCATCCACAACACCACCAAACTGCGTTAATTAACTGTCCCGTGGCTCCTAATTTGAAACGAAGGCTGCAGCTACAAGCTGTCCGCACAAATCACGTCACCGAGTGGTAAGAACTAGCAGGAAGTAACAAATTAGGAAGCGACGTCGGGTCAAGTTTACTGTTAATTGACCTGATGAGGGCTTAACAAACCCCTAACAATCAGTAATGAGCCGGCGTGTCCTCGGAGTAGAGGAAAGCATCGGTTGGATTAAATAAACAGTGTCAGATATTGAACAGAGGTGAAGATGAAATCAGTCGGATGTGCGGCAACCCCAAGCTACTTCATTATACAACCTGTCAGTCTTTACAATTCTACTTCCGACTCACATCAAGTCCCACACCACAGAAATGTAAAAAAAATTTACCATTTAATTATCTTTAACTCTTTAAATGTACTCACGACTCACTCCTCATTAAATGTTAAACCTCATTATTTCTCATCATAAATTGACCGACAGGTCTAATGTTTCACATACTAAATTGTGCCAACTTCTTTGACAATCAATCTTTTAATGGACAGGTGAAATAAACAGTCAACTACGGAGCTCATTTAAAGTCGCTGTTTCCCGATGGTTGGTTTCGTCTATGTTGTTTTTTGTGGCAAAAATATAACGTCGAGCACTTTTCATTCATCAACATATGACATATGTTTGGTCACGCTTCATCGTCCAATATAACGTCAGCGTTCCATGATTGATGTTTTAACTGGGACAATCAAATCCTCTCACTCTGAAGTCTGACTGAAACCTTTATCTCTCTTCTTTTTCTGCTGCTTTTGACATGTAGTTCCAATCACAGGTGAGTATAAACCAAAAAACAAACAAACAGACAAATGGTTTGTTTTGTGTTTTGTGGGGAAAATGCTGTGTTTTTATGTGGTAGTGGCTCAGAGTCAGAAGATGGTAGCGAGAAATACGCAAGTAAAGACACAAGTAGACAATGATTACAACAGACATGGCGCCACCCTATCCAGAAGAAAGTGAGCCGAATAAAATCTGTTCATATTTTGATTTATTGTTTAAATGATTTGCTTATCTTTAAAATCATGTTGATTTCAGAGCTTTTGTTCTGAAAAAAATATAAACTGATGCTAGAATTGCCAGTTAACA
Organism: Solea senegalensis; assembly: GCF_019176455.1. Lineage (NCBI taxonomy): Eukaryota > Metazoa > Chordata > Actinopteri > Pleuronectiformes > Soleidae > Solea > Solea senegalensis. The sequence continues at coordinate 17,394,709 of NC_058037.1, read as the reverse complement.
TCAACTAAATGTTTGGTTTGAAAAATAAAAACAAAATCACTGATGTTGTCATGTTTAGGGAGTAAATGTCCATAAAATAACTACTTGCATGTGTCAGGCTCAAAGAAGAAGCAGTAATTCTTCAAACTGAAATGATGCACAATAAATAGCTTAAGCTAGCTTAATAGTTAGCTCAAGGCAGCAAATTGAAGACGTTTTAAGGCACTTTTGCCTGATTAAAAAAATGTTTGGGCCAAAATATTCAATTGCTTACAAACAAATAGGCCCTCGGCCACATTCACTTGCTGATCCTCGGTTTAGACCTTTAGCTCAACCGTATATATAATACCTTTTTTGTAGGACAGAAAGTGATGCCATTGATTAGTAAGTAAACAATCAGGCAAAGAGTGTTAATGTTCTGGTGAATTGTGAATTAACCGGAGCTTATTTTCCCCTGTCCTCTGCGTAGACGAGAACCACAGCGGCTCGCAGGCGGAGAACAGCAGACTTCTGGATGTTCCTCGTTATCACTGTGAAGGCACCGAGTCTCCTTATCAGACAGGACAGCTTCACCCTGCTATCAGAGTGGCCGACCTGCTGCAACACATCAACCTGATGAAAACATCTGACAGCTATGGCTTCAAGGAGGAATATGAAGTAAGAATATACTTTTATTGTCAGTGCTTGCAGCCAATAACATTTTGTGTTATTGGCCGCTTGGTTATTACGTTAGCTATAACTCTTAACGCAGCACATTATTTTATCTGCAAAAATAACAGCTAAAATTGAATTGCCTTTTAATTTTAGGGTGTTTTCCGCTTTATTGACTTAACAGTAAAAGTCCCGGAACACTTTTTTTAAATAAACCTCCTGTTTTATGACTTGCACGACTAAAGCGGACCCATAATTCAAGCCCCTCTTTTCCCTCATAATGACTTGCTCATGGATCCATGACGTGTAATTGTCTTTACTATATTCTTGTTGTGTTGTTGGTGATACAGAGCTTCTTCGAGGGCCAGTCGGCCTCCTGGGACGTGGCCAAAAAGGAGCAGAACCGCACCAAGAACCGCTATGGGAACATCATAGCATGTAAGCAAGCTAGCAGGGTTTATACGTGTGTCTCTTCTCAAGAAAGAACAGGAAAATGGGGGCGAAAAATGACGTGTATTATAAGGATTTTGAGTAGTAGCATTAAAGTTATAAAACAGGGAAAAGACAAGAGAGAAGAAAATGGTTCTAACAGTTTTTAGCTTTTAGAGATGGGGGCTAATTCGGCTTTAGTGAAGAGGATGTTCCAGAGTCAGCGAGCAATAACTGTAAAAGCAGAGTCACCTTTAGTTTCCTGCCTTCACCATGGGGAATAATTCATTTCTGCTCTTAAGTTCTGTGATGCTTCCATTACTTTAGACACAGAAAATTGGACGAAAATGCCTTAAAAGGTCTAAAGTCACTGCTGCAGACCAGAGAGTCTCAGCCTTGTTTGGATTGTGTCACTTTACCCAAGATAATCTTTGTTTTCAAAGATCAGGACAGCATAGGATGATCAACTTAAAGGTGTAGTGTGTAAAATTTAGGCAAAAGTATCTGAATGTGGCTGAAATTAAATGAATCGTTATGTTTACATCAGCTCTATAGAGGCCGCCATTTTGGACCACCATGTTTTTTAACAAAACACCTTTTGCATTTTGATGCTACCTAAAGGTTACATAGGTTCTCCAACACTTGTTGTTTTGTTTGATAGATTTATTTCGATAAATGAATTCTTTATCTGTTTTGTCTTTCAACCCACAAATGATCTTTAAGTGCCAAAATAAGATTTTAACGTTGATAATAATGGTGTTACTTCAAGAGCTCAGTATTTTCTCAGGTGGTTCTTGGTATAAAAAGTTGGAGAGTATAACACTCAGCACTCTCGCGTAACATAATATTTTTCCAGCTGAACACTGCTCTGTTTAAACTGGTGATAAGAACACAGAGAGAGAGAGAGAAAAGAACAGCAAATATCTGTCACTGGGAACTGTTAGAACTACCAAACAAAAACACCAGTCAGTCATAATAAGAACTGGCTTAACTCCGTCCCTTCTCCTGCTCTCACGGTGTTACCGTCTCACTCTGTCCGTCTCTTCTGTTGTCCTCTCTGTGTGTTTGTCTCCAGATGACCACTCGAGGGTTATTCTTCAGCCCATCGAAGATGACCCCTCCTCCGACTACATCAACGCCAACTACATCGATGTAAGTGGAAACGCATCGAATGCTACTATTGGCTCCCAACGAAACCAACGAAACCACACTCCCTCGCTCGTATGTCAGGCCTCTATACCTTTATTGCGTCTACTCGTCATCCATCAACCCATGTTCCACGTCCAAGCCACCGTGAAGACGCAGCACGTGTCTTTTTCACCCATCTCTTCACCCTGAGTTTTTATACATATTTTTCTCATACTTTTAATGCACTGGTAGATTTATTTATTTTTGTCATAAATTGGGTTATTCAGTAGGATAATAATCTGTGACTACAGAAAGACAACAAGAAAGCATGTTGGGCATTTGAGAAAATGTTTTTGGTGGATTTTTCTTAATACAGTCATTTCCATAGTCTTTAGCAGCCGTGTATTTAACATACAGGCATGAGAGTGGTTTGAATCGTCTCATCTAACTGACAGCAGAAAAGGAAAATAAGTGCATTTAGCCGTGAGTGCATCCATCTTTCGACTGGACTGTCCATCCATTCGTCCGTTCCACATAAACGCCACTCATTTCCCATCTCCTTTCATTAGTCACTCATCTCCAACAAAAACAAAAAACAAAAAACATGATTCATCTTTTGCCATCTCCACTGTCCTCTCTGCCTTCACAACAGTCATCTGCATGTTTGTCCGTCATGTCCGTCTGCTTTTTTTTTTGAATGATAATATGCTTCACAGCACGCTCTTCTGCATTATCATTAACTGCCATCACACTTACGGCACGCACGTTAGTGTTAGAATCAGAATGAATAGAGAGGACACGGCAAATTACGGTAGGTAAATCTCTCTTGGTAGTGAGTTTGTTTTTGGATAATTTTGGACGTGTCCTTTCTAGTCAGTCTAATTCTGGGCATTAGAATCATCTTTTCTTTCTGCATGGCTTGTTTAAACTCCCATCATATCAATGCAACTTTTTCTTTTTCTGATTGACACTCACTGACATTGTTGTGCTTCCTTCCTTCCTTTCCTCCCACCTTCCCTTCTTTCTTTCTTTCTTTCTTTCTTTCCTTCTTTCCTCCACTTGTTGTTTCTGCCTGTGGCTTGGGCTATAGATTTGGCTGTACAGGGATGTAAGTATCACTGTGGATTCTTTCATTACGCTTATGATACACATCCTTTCATACACTCTGCCTTTTGCGTGCGTTACGTTACACTGTGTGTCCACTTTGAGTTGCTGGGGCCTCTGCTGCATGGAATATGTCACGACATCTTACTGTACCTTCTCACCAGTGTTTCCTCACTGTGAGCTGCAAGTTTGCTTTTGCGTAGTACATTATTTTGTCTTGTTCCCTCTAAAACTCATGCACTGTTGTTATAAAGGTGACATACTAAAATATATATCCAAATTAAAATATAAAACATTTCTCAATCCATATGATTATGAAGATATGACCCAACCTTTTTAGTAATAAATAAAACAGAACATTTACATCAGTCTCAAACATTTCGCTTTTATCGAACTCATTGTGGAGATGCAGATGAAGACTGTTTAACAACCTAAGCCTCATAATGTCCGTATGGTCTTTTTTTTTTGCTTGTTTTAACCATAAAAGGGCCAGAAAATTTCCTGTGATTAAGTGCTTTTGCCCATTTTTCCACAATAACTTTCAATATCTTGCAGTTATTTACAATTTACTGCATGTTAAAATAGTGTATAAAACTAGTTTTTTTGAGAAAAAAACACTGTAGTTGTACATGAACACCAGATTTTGTGTGTTAAAATTTGAACAGTATAAAACATATTTAATACTACATTTGTTTGAGTCTTTGTCTCAATGTCCAAAAATAGGCCAAAAAAATTGAAACTTATGTACAGGCCTTTTTCCAATTCTCTACACTCTGGTGACAAAGACGCTGACTCGCCGGCTCCCTGCAACAGCACAAGTGACATTACCGTAATCACCACATGTCGTGCAACGTCTCAGCTTCCTGTTGGAATTGTTCCGATTGCACAAACCGTCACATAATTGCGGTAATGCAAAGTCATCAGTCAGTCAAACGTGTCGTCTGCGATGCGCTCGGTGTTAAAGGGTTAACGTAATAATGTCACTGTTAAATGTGCAGTTTTGATTCTTATTAAATTGTTGTGTTGTTGTTTTCAGGGCTACCAGAGGCCGAGTCACTACATCGCCACTCAAGGTGAAAAACTTTATTAAACACTACATAACTGCTGCCACAAAATAATAACAACACACATTAGTCACATCCAGTACTGATTTTGTGTCTTTGTGTGTCTTTTTATCCAGGTCCTGTTCATGAGACAGTGTACGACTTCTGGAGGATGGTGTGGCAGGAACAGTCGGCCTGCATCGTCATGGTTACTAATCTAGTGGAGGTGGGAAGGGTAAGTGACTGTTGACCTTGTGACATTGTTTCTTTTTAAATTGACGTGAATGATGTTGCATACTGATCATCTAACGGATAATGATATAAAATAAAGAAAAACTCAACATGTACTGTGTGATGGAATTAAATTAAATAGGTCACTGAATGTGTCCCTTAGAACTTATTTATAATAATTACAATGTGTTTCATTAACGTCTCTCATTAACAGGTCAAGTGCTACAAGTATTGGCCCGATGACGCAGAGGTGTACGGAGACTTCAAGGTGACGTTTGTGGAAGTTGAACCTCTTGCCGAGTATGTGATTCGCACCTTCACACTGGAGAGGGTGAGTGATGCTTCTTTGGTTTTTATTTTGAATAAATGGGGGAATATATAGTAAAGTCATCTAAAAACATGTTTGTTTGTTGTGTTTTTTACCCAGCGTGGATTCAACGAGGTGCGCGAAGTCAAGCAGTTCCACTTCACAGGCTGGCCTGATCACGGCGTTCCATATCATGCTACGGGACTGCTTTCCTTCATCCGCAGGGTTAAAAACTCCAATCCACCGTCTGCTGGTCCCATCGTCGTCCACTGCAGGTATACACATGGCCGCTCACAACATAATAACACACTTTACAATTTAATATGTTTCTTATTTTGGCAAAATACACTTAAATGTCACTTTATTAGGTACACAGGACACCAAATAACCTTGGTTTTAGTGGAAGGTCTTTTGAGTTACTTTTGCCTTTCATTTGAGACCACAGGACATTTTCACCAAGAAAACTGCTGCTCACTGGATATTTTCTCTTTTTCCGACCATTTTCAGTAAACCATAGAGGCGGTTGTGTGCTAAAATCCTGGTAGATCAGCAGTTTTTGAAATACTCAGACAAACCAGTCTGCCATTAACAACCATGCCACATTCAAAGTCTCTTAAATCACCTTTTTTTTCCACATTCTGATGCTCGGTTTCAAATTCAGCTGCTCGGTCTTAACCCTGTCTAAATACAAAAACAGTATTCGATTATTTGCTGACATGTGATTTGCAGATGTAATGGGTGTAACTAACTAGACATTCCCTGCCTCTGTGTCTTGTCCGTTTTCAGTGCCGGAGCCGGACGCACAGGCTGTTTCATCGTCATTGACATCATGCTGGACATGGCCGAGAGAGAAGGTGTGGTTGACATCTACAACTGTGTGAAGGCTCTTCGCTCTCGGAGGATCAACATGGTACAGACTGAGGTGACTGCATTACCCATCCTCCATCTGCATCCTCATCTTGGAATAATAATACTTAATAAACCCCTGAGCCATCAGCATGGTGCCGGCTGAGGTGACAGCATGGGTGCCGTGTACATCCATAAACATGTCATCCCACCACGTATAGATTTCATCGTAAAAAAAAGAATATATATATATATACATATATGTATATGTATATATACATATTAGAAACGTTAAATTCATCCTCATTGGTCAGGCCAAAGATTTGAAAATATGTGACAATGGCTCCATCCAGTGGCAGAAAGGAGACTTACACTAAATAAAGCAACTTCAAGTTAAGAAGTCACACTTAACAGTTTTCATTCATTTCAAAGTTTATTTAGCCAGGTTAAATCCTCATTGCGATTAAAAAAAACAAAAAAAAAACATAATTATATTGAATGTATATTATATAAACTAAAACGTCCTTGCATTACACACTCACTGTGACTAGAATTTCAGCTTTATGTTATGGTAATTAACATTCTCATTAACTTTTTCAATCTATTTTAAATTAAGAAAAAATTGGTCATAATTTGACCACCCTATTTCTAATTGAATAAACAAACATTTCAACCTATGTTAAGTAACAGTTGTTGTTTCCTAGTCGCTTTAATTTGAAGATAATTCATGTGGATGCAACATCACTTTAAGACTGATCCTGCTTTTCTAATGTATCCTCTGCTCAACATGCAGCAAATATCTTGTTTCTATGGAGACAAAAATATGTATTTAAATCTCACGTGATACAAAAGTTGTTTGTTTCAAGTCCAGAAATATAAGATACCAAAGCCAATCCACAATAGTTGAGTTATAATCATGAGCCTGATCGTTCACAGTCATCACGTCATTCATGACTCCATCTCCCATCACACCATCACTCACTCACAGTGTCTGCATGCTCACGCTAACTCCGTGTCACCGCTGGTTTTTGTTCCCACATCACAAGATGTACCTACTGTGTGTGTGTGTGTGTGTGTGTGTGTTTTATTATCAACTATCAACTTCTCTCTATGAGTTTGTGTTTGTGTTTGTGTGTGTGTGTGTGATAACACGTCTTGACTTCCATGTCTTCAGGAGCAGTACATATTCATCCATGACGCCATACTCGAGGCTTGTCTGTGCGGAGAGACGTCCATACCGGTCTGTGAGTTCAAAGCTGCTTTTTACGAGCTGATCCGCATCGACTCCCAGACCAACTCCTCACACATAAAGGACGAGTTCCAGGTAAAATGCCACGATGTTAATCCAGGGATCGGCAAGTAGTAAATGTGTTTGTTTTTTTGTTTTTTTAAGCAATTGAACATTGGGGTGAAAACATCTTATCTTCATCAGGCAAAAGTGCCTTAAAACGTCTTTAGTCACAAACAAAAGTCCACTTTTGCTGCCTTTAAACTAACAATAATGTGGACGTTGTCTTTCATCAGCAGCTTGTTATGAAGAAAAATGGGTGTGAGATATGTACTCGTTCATGTACTGTTAATATTTATACTTTTACTGCTTCTTCTTTGAGCCTAACATATGCAATACTCATCAAACCTGTCTGTCCATACAGACAGATGCAGTGTTTTTTATTTGTATTTTTCAAACCAAACATTCAGTTTGGGTTAACTGTCAATTCCAGCAACAGAATCTATTTGAATAAGTTCATAGATAAGCAAATAATGTAAAATCAGATTTTCTTAAATCATCTGTTGGGCCAGATACTGATGCTGGTGGGCCACTTTTGGCCCACGGGCCACCAATTGCTGCCCACTGATGTAATGTATCTTCACACGTTGTAGGAACCTCTAGAGCTAGTGCGGTTCTCTGCTTTCTATCTATTTGCGGTCGACAATAATGTGTCCGGTAAAGAAAGCACTGATAAATCCACTCTTTCTGGCAGAGACTTTTTAGCTTCTGCAGCTTCAATCTGAAGCCAATCCTGGCTTTACCTTAGTCTCAGTCCTTAAGCTCTCACTTTATCCTCTTCCTGCAACACACAAGCACCCAAGCGGTGTTGATTATTTCCACACTTTTAGTGACTTTGTCCTGGTATCGAGTCGTCACGTGTCCGTCTCTTTTGTCCAGACGTTAAACTCGGTGACTCCGCAGCCCCAGCCCGAAGACTGCAGCATCGCTTTGTTGCCTAGAAACCAAGATAAGAACCGCTTTATGGACGGCCTTCCTCCTGACAGATGCCTGCCCTTCCTCATTACAATAGACGGCGAGAGCAGCAACTACATCAACGCCGCTCTGATGGATGTAAGTCTATCGCGCATGCACACACAGACACACACACAAGGGTTGTGTTATTTTCAACACAACAAACAAGAGTAGTTTGGGACATTTCACTCCTTTGTGATGAGTATTCTTTTTTTTTAAATAATAAAAATAAAAAAGTCCCAAGCTGCAGTCACACATTTGTTGAAACTGATACAGATTATAAGAGTTTATTACACACAACTGATGATGGGGACAACACATGGATTTTACACTCACACACGCAGACTCCCTTCCCTGTTTGTGTGATGCTGTGTTTGTGGTTTTAGCAGCAGAAGGCTAGAGACAAATCCAGGTTCTGAAAAAGACCATTAGCTTCTCTGGCCGCCACCCAAACATTGCTCTCATTGGCGACAGGTGACACGCGTTTGTACTGTGACAAAAACAGAGTCGATTAAAAAGTACTGTAGGTTGAAAATGCAAGGTAAGATGGAGCAATGTCTGGTTCCTGTCAGTCGTAATTTGTAGTTTGGTTGCCAAAAAAACATAAGATGATTGTAAGGGTGGATTAGTTTCATTAATAATGTTTGATAATGTAAATGGTGTGTAAAGAAACCTTGCTTCTCTCCAACAAAGCTGTTGGAGGACAAAAAGAAATATTGTAAATGCTGTAAAACATTATGGAGGTCAATCCGTTTTTTTTTTTGTTTTTTTTCTTCTTTAAAAAGAACTCTAAAAGTTTAGCTGAATTAAACTTACTCTTTGGCCTCTCTCTAACCAAGCTGTCAGAAGAGTTCCAGGTAATGGGATTTTTATGTCAAATCTCCAATACTGGATTTGTTTCATGGCTTCAGTGTCGTTCCACCACCAGGTTCATGTCCCGCAAAACCATTCACTGTAAATCCTTGAACTCTGTAAACCCTCGTCATGTTTACGCCACAGTCATTCACACCCATGTCACATATTTGGCTGCATACTCTCATCCAGGATGAGTTGGTGGTCGGTCAGTTCCGTCAGTTCACGGCGTCCAAAAATAACCTCGGCTTTCCTGAACTGACTGAACGTGAAGAAAACCGACCCACATACATGTCGATGTAGTGAATGTATGTCTGGTATATAACTGTATGTATATGTATATGTAACGCATGCCCCCTCGATGCCTTGGATAGACCTAGTGCATGATCATGTGACCAAACATCCCCTTTAAAAACATGTAGTCGCTGTGTCGTGCTCCACAAAGTGTCTCTGTGTGTGTGTGTGTGTGTGTGCGTGTGTGTGTGTAAAAAAATATATATAAATTAGAAGTCATTACTCACTGCTGCTGGATTAAAGTTGATTGAGGAAATGACACTTTCTCTGTGAATGAAACGACTTTTCTTTCCATTTCCCGCAGAGCTACAGACAACCGGCCGCGTTCATCGTTACCCAGCATCCTTTGCCCAACAGTGTCAAAGACTTTTGGCGTCTGGTTTACGACTATGGATGCACCAGTCTAGTGATGTTGAATGAGATTGACCTGGCTCAGGTAACTCAAAAAGAACACGGCAACATGAAATAAAAATAAAAACTAGAGTTTAACTAACTGAAAATGAATTGTGTGTTTATAAATGTGCTTAGTTCTCGTCTTTGTAGAAGTTAGTTAGAAAAATCCTGAAAACATGCTTTAATTTAACCTTAACCTCCGGTTCTCTTTCAACATATGAGTCGCTTCACTCATGCTTCACGTTTTCTGTCATCTTATTTCACTTGCACAGCTATTCCCTCCATTAGAGACAAAAACAAAACTCTTGCTATACGGAGAAACACAGAGACAACAAGCCCAATAATTCAAAACAATAACAATAGAAGGACTAAATAGAAGAACTTCTAAAATAGAAGAAATGTATTATCATCAAGCACAGCCAGAACAGGGGATTTATGGCATAATTGTAAAAGTATTGCTTCAGTACTCAAGCTGTGTAGTAAATAAAATACTGGAAGGATTTGTATGATGAGCTGTGTGGAAAAATAAAACAAAAGAATGTCCAGATTTGAGCTGAACATTTGAGTTATTGAAAATCAGGTGGAAAATGTAGTAATTAATGCTTTAAAATGTGAGTCACAGAGAACGAATAAAGTAAAAAGAAAAACTGTGTTTATATATATTCATATAATACACACATTTAGTGGAAATTATAGTCTTTAAAAATTTTTTAAATATAGAATTGTTGTATAGAAACGCAGTATTTAATGTATGTACTGTGTGTTGTTCCAGGGTTGTCCTCAGTACTGGCCAGAAGAGGGCATGCTACGCTACGGCCCTGTCCAGGTGGAATGTATGTCCTGCTCCATGGACTGTGATGTCATCAGTCGACTCTTCAGAGTCTGCAACCTCACCAGGGTCAGAACATCTGTCTCACTGTCTGACATCAAAGACAAACCCTCATTTTTTTCAAATCTTAAACGTTTGTTACGTGTGGTTTCAGCCTCAGGAGGGTTACCTGATGGTTCGCCAGTTCCAGTACCTGGGGTGGGCGGGGCACAGAGAAGTCCCCGCCTCCAAGCGCTCCTTCCTGAAACTGATCCTTCAGGTCGATCAGTGGCAGCGCGAAGGGGAGGAGGGAGAAGGAAGAACCATAGTGCACTGCCTGTGAGTACACAGCAAGTCCAGTATTCTCTCTTCTGTTTAATAGTCGTCATCAGTTTGTCGAAAGCAAATTCTCATGAGACCTGTTTGTTCACAGAAATGGAGGAGGGCGTAGCGGAGTACTCTGTGCCTGCAGCATTGTGTGTGAAATGGCCAAGAGACAGAGCGTGGTGGACGTCTTCCACGCCGTCAAGACGCTGAGGAACAGTAAACCGAACATGGTGGACACTCCGGTGAGCTGATGACAAGAGGACTGAAACAGACACAGACAGAGAGTCGGTGTCTGAATTTTAGAATTGATTTTAAGATTTTTAAAATTCAACTCGAAACATGTTTATTGAGAATGACTTTTTATAGTCAGTAGCACAGTGACATATTCCCTTTTCCCTCTTAATTGTACATTTTCCTATTTTTGGGGCCGGAATCATTTTTTTTTCTTTAGATCTATTATTATTTTGGGGCTTTTCAGTCATTTTTGAGGGGGTTAACATGTACACAAACTATGGAAACTTTGCAATGCTCTCTATAAGGTGAAACACGGATAAAGCAAGCCAAAACTAAGTTGCGCCGAATTTCACAAAACTTGGTAGGAGCATGTTATAGCACAAGGCGAACAAAAAAGTTAATCGGGACAATGGCCTCAGCTCAACAGGAAGTCCGCCATTTTGAATTTGGTATCCATGTTGGAGGCTAAATGAACAAACTCATCTGAGCACGTTTATCGTACTATCGTACTATTCCTTGTTTTTTAACATTGATTGATTGATCGATAAATCTCCCGAGACACATATTTACGAGATGAGAAATCCCCGCAGATCTTAGTCTTGTGAGAACTTGTGGCAACAAGACCTCGTCCCACGCAAAAATACTAGTGTCATAAACATGTGATGATGTGATGATTATTAACTCCAGACGACCTGTGTGTGTGTGTGTGTGTGTGTGTTTCTCTACAGGAACAGTATCGCTTCTGCTACGACCTGGCGCTGGAGTTCATCGAGTCGTCCTAAACAAAGGAGAGACGAGGAGATGGAGAGAAGCGGCCAGAACACCTTTTCACTTCCCCTCGTGTTTGATTCTTTGCTTTCATTTGCTCCTTGCATCGCTTCTTCACATGACACGAGAGAAACTGGCTCCAGACAAAACAAAGGGAAAGAGAAGGAGCAGCGAGGAGAGTTGACTCCTCCTCTGCTTCACATAGAGCTTTCCGAGTGCCAGAGAGCCCGTGTATGTTTCCTGGGCTCCATTTAAATGTTATGCTTCTCCTTCACGTGGACTGGACGCCTCATGCTGTTTCAGCTGCAGTACTCCGTGTGCACTGTAGGTGTCCCACTCCTTTGCTCATGCAAGATGCAGCCACAGCTTTTTATTAAAAAAAAATGAATAAACTGCAGTCACTCGGTGGCTCCACTCGTCCGCTTGCTCTCACGCTAAATTTCTGAGTAACTTAAAGTGAGTGATGTTTTGAACGTTTGCAGCCGACCTTTTTTTTTTGTACAAGAAAGAAACATCGTGGCCAAACTCTCTGTGAAAGCTTCTCTTTAACGCTCTGTACAGCAGCAGCAGCAGCAGCAGCAGCAGCAGCAGCTTCATGTTTCTGGTCACAACATAATCATGTGTTTGAGTATGTAACTGCCATTTTGTCCCCATTGGTTACACACAGAAAAGAGAAAAGTCATTATTATACGTTTGCTTTTTTAGCTTCTTAGAAACAAGACTGACAAACGAATCAAAAACATCGATCATGTTTCCATGGGGGAGTTTTAGGCTTTTAGTTTTGTTTGTTTGTTGTTGTTTTTTTACATCATGAAGTGGCAACTTGAAAAAATGTGTAGGATTTTCACTAAAAATGTATCTTTTTTTTAAAAACAAAAAAGTTGAATATGTATCCTTGTTTGTGCAGAGTTGATTTGTGATGTCTGATTGCTTTTTCTTTTGGAGGATTTGAAGTCGTCTTTGTTCCCTCTGCTCTGTAAACATCGAACACTTTTCATTCTCTTTTTGTTCAGCCGTTGTAAATTTAGCTTCATCACATTTTGTTTCAGGGCTGGGCCCAATGCACTTTCAATTCAGCCAAATTCACAAAATGGGATATCTTTACCAAAAGTGCAAAACACAAACAGATTTAAACATTGACTGACAGCAACAAATCTCCTTTGTGTGTTGAGAAAGGGAATTGGAAGTGAACTGACCCCAGGCTTCATTTGTTTTGTGCACTGGTGGCCAAACGTGTACGTTGTTTTTTTTTTTATTATTCTTTGCAGCTGATGTTTATTCATAAGCCAAAGACTTTGTGTAAATATGTCTATATGGATAAAGCACATTGTTTGTATTTATTGTTTTGTTTACTTGCATCGCTTGTAAGAACAATCACTCTCCATTCCATTGTTTACCACCAGCGTTTCTTAGAACTGAGGGTCAGGACGCAAGTTGGGCTCCCGGGTCGGTTTCCCCTGCGGAGTCTCCAGAGTATTCCTTTAGTCGGTCCTTAATGAGTCCTGAGGTAAGAGACGAAGTCACACTCAAGAACCCCCTGGTTAGACGCTGTATATTAAAGCATAGACGTTGTTTTTTCAGTATTTAGGTGGAATTCAGTAGTATTGTCTTGTTTTTTCACTTAATGGATCTCTGTGATGTTACCGTGGTTTCTTTGTGTAAAAGCCCATTGCTCTGTGTGTGGTCGGTAGAACATCCGTGCGTTTGCAGAGTATTTTTTTGGATAAAAGCTCCGATCACCTCTTAACGTCTTAGTCTTCGGGGGGTAAGCCGTTTATCTTCACCCTTGTATATCCCCCGCTCGCCGTTACTCCTGGACACACACACTGGACTCAGTGATGCAAACAGGCTTAGCGAGCGGGAAGAAACACATTTATCGTGCCTAATTATTTGAATTTACTTGTTGATACGAGCGTTTTAACAGCTGTTGAAAGCGGTCGGATCACGGACGGATCATGATTCAGTGTTTTCATTCATCATCAGAATTCTCCATGAACGAAGCAACGCGGTTCTTTTTGTTCACAAAAAAAGATTCCAAAACAAAAAAAAAGGAAAATTGTATTGTAAATAAAATGTTAGATGTTCCACGTGGTTGGAACAGGAGGAGAATCCCTGCTCGTCAGGACGTTACTGTAAATAGACTTATCATGAAAAACTTCTAAAAAAAAAAGGCTCTATTGTTGGAATGAACAGTAGAGATTTAAAACGATGGATGCAATGTCAGAACATTGGTTCTGTTGTAGATAAAAATGTCAGAGATTGTACTCCTGGAGGATTCTGCGATTTAGAAAAAAAACAAACAGATATTGTTTAAAAAATCTTTAGTCATGAGTAGAAAACTTTATTCTGTTGGTGGATCCTCAGTGTCCACTTTCTTTTCCCCAGATGTCTGGAGAGAAAAAGTTTAGAGGCCAATTCACTACGTTGCTACAGTCGTACGTTGCCTTCAGTGGTTTGAACAGTTGGACTAAACTGTTGTTTGTCTCTATAGCATGCAGAGAAAAGTGAAGCAGTCAGTGACAAGTCGTGTGTCAACGGGGAATTTAAAAAATATATATACAGAGAGAGAGGAGGGGGGAACTGTTGAGATGCCAATAATTCCTTCCTTAAAGAATCTGAAGTCCTGGCCCCTGAGGAGTCGTGAATGACGCTGGTTTCTGGGTGAGAGGCCAGTCTGAGTGTACAACTGACATTCATGGTTCATAATTATTCTTGTCTGTAATGTTTGGCTTCTTTGCTGTAATAAAGACCACTTCTTTAATTAAAAAAAAAATCTGTTTGGACTCTTTCTTTTGGCAGCGAACAATTAAAATCACTGGTGACGAAAAGGACACAGAGGAAGACGAGGCCTGCGCGACTGGTACTTGGAATTATTCTGCCCGGTTACATCGTTCTGCTGTGAATAAAATCATCACAGAGGGATTAGAGGCAGATTTCTTCTTCCTTTCTTTGTAACAGGTTTCTGAAACAATTCAACATTTATAATAGCAGTGGAATGTTTTGCAATTCTTATATTGAAATATCAGAATATTTGTCAATCTCTCTCATTTCAGACGACTTCACCGTCTGCTATATTCAGATCACCTGCTCCACCATGATTAGTCTCACCTGTGTCCAACTGATTCATCTCTCCTGTCCTCAGTGTTTAACCAGTGCTCAGCAGTTTCTCTTATCTGCGTTTAAAAAGTCTTCACGCATGTTGTGTCCTAGTAAGTGACCTGTTTTTTTGGTGCTTCGCCTCCAATCTCTGCAATGTCTTTGTTTGCCTGTGAACATTTATTGCTTCAACCCTAAGAACCGCACTGTGCGATCGGGAGTGAGGACAACTGTGAGTGGTACTGATACATTTTTAGTACTTTTCCCCTTCTTTAACCTCATAAATTCTCCATGGACAAATACAGTGAGAAAATACTGATTACCAACGTTAAATCCTCTTCCTCACAGATACTTCACACACTGGTATAGTGACAATAGATTAAGGAGCAAGATATAAGGTCACTCTAATTATTATGCCAGGCTTTTGAGTATATCTTTGTAACTCATTCCCCAACATAAAATAAAACTCAGTCACACTATCTCTGTCCATCGCGAAGCTTCAGCCCTCTTTGCTCACTTTACTTGTGCAGCTCTCTTGGTAATTCATGAGAATGTTGAGTGGGAACAAATTGGTGAATTCAGCTGAGCAGTACTTCTGATTTATCTCCTCACCAGAGCAAGCTCTCGTACCACTAGTGGCACACGTACCCCAGTTTGAGAACTATGGGATAATTGAACAAAAACATACATACACAGATAAACCCGATGCCCCACGACCTTTGAATTCTCAAAGAAAAATGACACTTTTTCTCTCACACCCACGTTGTTTTCTTTAAAAAGTTTAATTTGCATAATTATTTACAACAGGTGGTAGATAGCAGTATTTAGAAGAGTCAAAATATACTGAGTCACATTGATAAAGCAGGGGAAAATAATAATAAAATGATAATACAAATTGGTGAAATCATTTCGAAAAAACTTGCATTTAGAAAAAGAAAAGGAGAGTTTACAATTCATTTATAGATGAAGGAGTCTAAAAATGAAATCCTCTTAAAAATCAATCTTACAAACACAAACCCGATCTGTAAGATGCCGTAATATTGAATAGCAATGAAACACTAAATAATACATTCATTTTCACTATCCTGCATGCTATCTGAAGATCTTAAAAAATAATTGTCGACAAAAGGAAACGTTAAAACGACAAAATAAACGGTGGTCAAGAGCGGAAAATAGTTCCATTTAAATTAGGCATATATTATATATTTATATATGTATATTTCTGTACAAATACTGAATATTTGGCATTATATTAATCCTCATTATTGATATATCTAACAATTCAAAATAGTTTTTTAAGCTAACCACAAACCTTTATGCTATCTTTTTTGTTTTTTGTGTTTTTTTCTCATATCACATTCCAAAAACCCATAAACAGGCCTTTTTGTTATTTCTACCCACAGCCACAACACGAGACATGTCTCCACCAAAGGCAAACAAAACTGTGACTGCTCTCTCTCCTCATAAAACAAAACGGAAACGTGAAGGGCAGCACGGGCACGTAGGTATATCATGACCATATTCTTTAACATAAACATGCAAATTCAAAATAATAATATGCAAATACTGCATATTGTGTTTGTGTACGTGAGAATTGGTGCGGAAAATTGAACTTAACTTCCCTTCTTCTTTGTTTATGACTGATTCACACTGACCGCAAATCTGTAGATATGGACTCTAACATCTCAAATAAAAAAAATAATGCAGCAATAAGCAAATATTTTAATTTAACATAACCCAAAGTAAAACATTTTGCCTGCTTAAAGAAATGTGGATCAATGATTGTGAAGCTGCAGCCAGGGTACAGGCTCAAGTTAGCTTACCATCAAGACTGGAAAAAATACAGAAACTATGGAGGAGGATTGAGGACACATGAATTTATTTATTAAAGTTATACTTCTGAATATAATCTCAGAATTGTAAAATAAAATTCTCAAAATTCTGACTTTAGTCTCAGAATTCTGAGTTCCATCTTAAAATTGTCCTTATTTTTCAGAATTGTGATTTTAATTTGGGAATTCTCTCTGAATACTGACATTAATCTCGGAATTGTGACTTTAAAAAGAAATTCACAAGTGGCCCTAATCCTCTTCCGTAACAAACAGCTAGCATGAACGTGTCCAAAGCTTTAGCAGCGTCTTCTGAATAAAGCCTCCCTGTTTGTCCACCTCATGTTTGTGTACAAATAAAAACTAGAAAATGCAACAACATTGGACGTCAATAACCAAACTTTACACTTGAAATGACATGTTGTCAACTTTTGGACAAACAAAAACTAGCAGTGTGTCTGCTTTCACTGCTATGCTAGGCTAGTTAACTGCTAGCTGCTGCTTAGCAGAAAGATGTGAGCACAGTAGGTGTTTTTCCCCCCACTTAAATGTCTTTAAGTAACATCTTTCCACCTTATTTTCTGTCAGAAGTCAAAAGATGAGTATGAAAAGCCAACCTACATGTACATATATATACTGTATATAAATTAGGCTTATTGCTTGAGGAGCGTTGTACACTTGTACACAAACTTCATTTATGAGAAGAGAGAGCAAACAATAGAAAGACATCTTTGCAGCGCAACTGTTTCAGAAACAAGGAGAAAAGCTTTCAGTGAAAAGTGAAGGGAGTCTCACTTCAAAATTCAGGAATTGCGTAACAGATTTTGTGGATATCCTGTGTGTGGACCAAAAACCATAGGGAGTGAGGACTTCTTGGGAAAAGTGAGGACATTTTAGCTGGTCCTCACATTCTGTCACCCCTTGAAATAACTGTTTGAGGGGAAAAGACTTGGTTTTATGGTTAGAATTTGGTTTAGGTGAGGGGTCTGCAACCTGCAGCTTGTGTTTGAATAGATGGAAGCCATTCCTGACACTTAATGTACAAGTAATGTGTACATGAAGAAGTACACATATGCAGTCCTGTCCATCTTTTTCTCAAGCATGAACTACATAAAATATTAAATATATAAATAACTAAATATATCGTATTATACGAGTGGGTTACGTTTTAATTATAGTAATTATCCAAAAACAGTGGAAGGACAAGGTCTACATAATTCAAGAGAGTATTTTTGGGTATAAACGGCAATGAAATTTTCTTTTTGTTGTTCTTCAATTTCATAAATGCAAATAGGTTTATGTGGCTCTAGATTCATTGTATTTGGCTCTTTTTAGGTTGCAAACCCCTGGTTTAGGTTAAGGTTAGGTGAAGTATCCTCTCTACGAATGCTGTGCAAACGTGTGTGTGTGTGTTTGGTGTGTGCTGATTGTCAGAATAAATCCCCCCCTCTGAAAAAAAACAAACTTTCAGTAAAGTATAAGGAGAGAAGTCGTTAGATTCAGCACCTTTTTCAGACTTCTCTGAGGTTTATCTTCACGACGACTGTAAAGAGGTGTCCGACTAAAATGTGGTGTCCCTTAAAGTTGTAATGTACAAGTGTCTGTCTTTGCGTCGAGACTTAACACAGAGAAGGTGAAAGGGGAAAAAAAAAAAAGTAATCACGTCTACGTTATCACGCACACGGATAATTCGAGAGCGTCACTTAATTCTTTTCAGTAAAGGTTAATGTCAAGCACACAGTTCTGCTGCGTGAAGGAAAGGTGACGTGCACCAGGGCCGAAGCACTGCTGCACAGTACACAGGCAATGACAAACGCTTCCTGTGGAGATTACAACTATCATCCTAATCTGCTGTGTTCTCTCGTCTTCACTATGAGGTAAACAGCTGTACTGTACTGTACTGTACACGAGCGAGCCTGCCTGTCGTCGTATATGAAAACACTATTGCACTTCTCGGCTGGTCAAGTTTTGTCAGTCTGCGGATTCTGTCGATGTCGGTATCAACATCGCGAGATTACAATATCGCAGCAAGGAGGAAAAATATAGATGATCTTTGAATAAAATATCCTTTGTTTTTTTTACTTGCTTAAATAGATGTTGCGTGCGCTCTTTTATCTTCAATGTCAAGAATCATGTCAAATGTAAATTAAGTGAACAAATGTTCCCAAATCCTCCTTTGATATCCTCTACAGTCGATGGTATTGTGCTGAAGTTTATTACATTAAGAAGTTTGAACTTACTGGATACAAAGTAAATATACGTTTTCAGTCCAAACCCAGCCCCAGTTTCCAGCCCTTTGTAATGTTTGTTTTTTTCCCAGACAAACTCACACCCTAAAGAGTTGTTGCAGTCCTTTTTTTTCTCTCGTGAATCTCAAACCCAAAAACACTCACTCACAGAGTCTTATGAGAATCAAACTGTAAGGCACCTGAGGATTTTGTCATGTACATAGTTGCCAAATGTCTAAGCCCCTTGTGGCGCGGCGAGATGAAACTGTGTTACACAGACGACAAAGTGACAAAAAAAATATCCACTCTCTCAAATCGTAAAAGAGACAACAACTAAATGGAACCGTGATCACAGACTCTACGTGAAACACATTTTCTTAATGTCTATAATTCCGTTGTTGACGTGTGTGTGTGTGTGTGTGTGTGTGCCTCTGTGACCTTTGCGGACATCTTTGCGTGTGAAATCAGCCTCGGTGATCGAGCGGCATCATTTTCCATTCAAGCCCATGAACGAGAGGTCGTTCCACTCACTCCTCGTCAATTCACTCTCTGCCGCTCGGTTTGAGACACTGTCACCGAGCAGTGGAGGTTACACAACCTCGTCACTTCATCACCGCCAGTTCCACTCTGCAAGATTTTTACCCTTTGTCAAAGTGGAATCTGTTCAAACAGCCTGCGAGGAGACTCTTAGCCGCTAGAGGCGACAAAACAGACCAAAAGCAAAAAGCCTCTCATTTGTTTGTTTGTAAAGGTAGTTTCTTAAGGGGGAAAAAGCCCAGGTTGATGACAATGACTTCATACACATGATGGAGTCACAGTATACAGTCTGCGGGAAGTAGACTTGATATGCATGACCTTCAGTCAGGTGGAAGAGCGGTTAGATTTAAAGTAGCCCCATCAAGCTGTCGACGTAATCCAGATCCACTTTAGCTCCGTTTGAGGGTAAAAAAACTGATGTTGGAACGCGTTAAAATATAAACGTGGTTTACAGAATTCTCTCTCTGGCTAAAAATGTTTGGGAAATGTTGATTGTAATCGATGAAAAAAGATTTAACTGGATACATGGTGATATAGAAAAGCTCACACTTTGAGTTTGAACAGGTGGAGGAAAAAAGAAAAGAAATATGATGTTAATGGACAGAAAACTCTTAAAATAAAATAATAATAATAAGGATGATTAAATAAAAAACAATCCCAGTCCTTGTTGAAATGTGATAGTGGATAAAGGGGAATTTTAAGGTAAATAAGAGAAATGGTAGAACTTTAAATTGAGCCCTTTGTCAGTTCCTTTAATTATACAATATAATGCACATGGATATACAGGGGAAGACTTTTATTTAAACTGGGATACAATTAAGTAAAGTATGACATTTAAATAAAGGGGATTACTTTGTATATACTGTACTTTACTGGTGCTTAGAATATTCTCCTTTTATGACAATAACAAGAGTGTATAAGCTTCTGTTCTTCTGTTTGAACTGTGATTGTAAGGATAAGGACGGGAATTATGGACCAGAACAACACGTGTTAAAACATTCTACTATATTTATTTTGTTATTTCTGGGGGAACTAAAAAAAAAAAAATGGTGCGTGAACTTCCTGCAGAAACCTGAAGTCTACATTATCACGCGTGTCCTGGCTTCTTTTTATCTAGGGTGTTGTATTCAAATAAAACCAAATACACGATGAAACATGAAAATGGAATGAAAGTTCAAAAAATAACAATTTCAATGTGCAGTTTTGTTGGATTTTTAGCATCTGCTCATGTCCTGTGAGATATATATATATATAAATACATATATATATATACATCTAGATGTATATAGATGTATATATATATATACAGTATATATATATACATACATATATATAAATATATATTGTCTGTCTTTTTGCATCGTCGGGCCTCTACATTCATGAATATTTTTGGTTAAGGCCGTTAAGGTAGAGTTTTTTTTCTCAGAGATTTAGCACTCATGTACACAGAGTAAAATACAAAAAAATTGCAGAGTAACTCCCCTCCCTGTGTGTTATGTACCTTTACCAAAGCTCTTCCACAGTCCACACACACTGAACTGCTGCTGCTGCTGCTGCTGCTGCACTCTCACTAAAGTGGGAGACTTTTTTTTCTTTTTTTAAACAGTGCACTGCAGCAGCAGCAGCAGCAGCAGCAGCATCATTCTCGCAGCCCTGGATCCACATTAGTTTTAATTAGCTGGGATCAGATTTGACAAATGAGGATGAATGGGAGTGTGTGTGTGTGTGTGCGTGTGTGTGTTGACGTCGTATAAAATGTGGACAATGATGCATTTTTCAGCCAGCTTATACTGTGAGCAGCACTATGCCCTTGGCTCAGTGTGGGCATGTTAAGACTTTACTTTGAAGGTTTGTAATCTTTCTCTCGCTCTCTCATTAATGATTAATAAATATATTTTTCCACATGAGGAACAGAAACCGTTAAAAACCTTCTCCTCATTTCCATCACTGAGGGCAAGAGCATTGCAAAGATGATCTTTCCTAGAGTCACAATCTACCGCACGTCATTGGAGAGACAAACGGGCACCATATTGTAAATAAATCTCTATTTAAAAAGTCCTTGAGCGTGTGTGTGTGTGTGTGTGTGTGTGTGTGTGAGCATGTGTGCGTGCACAGAGGGTAAAGGACAACAGTTTTAGAGTAAAAAGCAGCACCATTTACTATAGTAACTGAATATTGTTTAAAGTGTCATTTGCACCTGTCTTTCCTAGACTACATGAGCAGATCAAAAAATAACAACACAAGTGTTTTGTTTTTTTTCATTATGCACCACTCGGAACAAAGGTCTGGACGCAGTTTCGTTGTGAGATAAACCGTTTCTCCTATGAACCAAGATAGAAACACCAGCAAGGACAAAAAGCGCTCCGTGTCAAATCCACCCACAACTGCTTGACCTATACAGATACGACTATGAGACTGTGATGGTCGCTCATAGTCGCCCCAGATACTGTAAGTGTCATCAAAATTGAGTAATAGAAGAAGTGGCCCAAACGCCAAATCGGAGAGAAACGGAAAACAAACAAAAAAACACAACACAAAGTGCAGTTTGTGTGTGTGATCTAAAGAGAGTAACATGGAATTCTGTGGTAAATTTCCCCCCATATCTGTCCTTGCAATTCAACTGCAACGATAATCACATGAGCTTCATAAACTACATTTCCCTTGGAAATACAAACATGAATATTATAAGGTGCAAAATGCATTGTTTGATACAGTCGCCACCCCCGTCCAGGCTGCACGGATGCATATCTTCTTTTCTTTTTCTTGTTTTGTTTTGTTAATAATTCATATTTGTTCTGCAGTGGAAATGTATCCAGCAGCAAACGGCGTCCATGGATGTTATCAGATGTGGAGATTATAGAGGGGTAATGTGTGAAGGGAAAGTGGAATAAAATGATGTTTTATGATGTCTTATTTCAGCAACACTGGTCAACAGCTGCAGCAGTCCTGCTTTAAAGAAACGATGAAAGACGTTCCACTGGGACAAGATTTTAACCTTGTACATGGCAGGGATTTGAAATCATATCGTGGTTTTTCTTTTTTTTTTTACCAACTGTCATTAAAGTCTGTGTGAGAATGTGAATGTTTTTTTTGTTTCGTTTTTTTTACGTCTTTAGCCCGAGACCACTGTTGCTGGTGAAGGAAAGTTGCACTTGTTTCCCTTTGAATGTGGCGAGTATAGGATTACTTATGCTGCTGACACTGGAGCAATGGCAGTGATGGAGAAGAACAAGAGTTTAACAGTGATGGATACGATTTTGTTTGATGCTTTTGAAACTAATATCATGTGAAATGTCGTTGTTGTGGTTTGGGTGTAGCAGCTCATTCTCAGGGTGCAGGACTTAAAGCTACACTAGGCAACCTTCTGTTTGCAGCTCACTGGTATGCAAACCTTTTTCTTTTTTTTAAGATAATATTTAATGCTGGTGTGTCCAGTTTTTTACTGTTTTGGAGAATCATCTGTGTCCATATATTGTCATTTAAACTGATAGACTGATTTTTTTTGTGCCCAGCGTAGCTTCAGCGTGCGACGACCCCAGGGAATGACGACACATAAAGACAAAAAAAAAAAAGACGAGCCACGGTGAGGGAGATGGACGAAAGGAGCTGTGAGGTGAGTCGGTGGACCTCAAAGTCGCGTCTGGGCTTCGGGGATGTAGATCTCGATGCTGTCCGCTCTCTCTGTGGCTGAGTTCTGTCTAAAAGAAGCTGCGCGTTTGGCAGCCAAGAGGCGTCTGCGGGCTTCCTGTCGCTGGCGGTCCTGAAGGTCCAGAGAACGCTCCCGCGTCATGCCGCCACGCCCCTTGGCCGGCCGCTTTGGCAGAGGTGGTGGCCACTTCCGCTCCTTGGGTTTCAAAGTGACACACATTAGGGAAAAAACGTTTATCATCGCAGCAATATCACAAGAACTGATGATTTTAGAGGGGCCAATGTATTGGGTACACTTTTTCAGCATCTCCCGAACACAAATATCTAAGCTGTTTTCCTCAAAAACAACCGTCAGAGCTGAACTAACATTCAAAAACTTTTGCAATGCAACGCAACGCAATGTTTCCTCTGATTGCCTGGCAATCTGCCACTGGATTAAAAACAGGCGCTCAGCTCGCTTGCAGGAGATAAAGCCGACACACAGAGCATCTGTGTCACTGTGAGTGCTCGGCTCCACGGAGCTCGCAATGTGCTCTTGAACTGCTGGAGGTGAATGACGCCCCGTACGACTACAACTGTAGCATGAAGATAACGATCCAAGTTCCCCGAGGAGTCTCATCTGTCTCTCAAAAAAACCCAAAAACACACACATTACGACTGCTCCTCCCTCATCGACAAGCACCACTTTTAGCAGCGTGTGCTGCTGGGTAAACTGCTGCTGATTAAACTGGTTTGATATCTTTAATGCTTACTAATAATAATATTTTATTTATGATCAGTGATATTAGTAAATCAACTAATCTAATAGCATCAAAAAGTACCCATATATGTCAATGCATTCAAATACGTGTTGTCTTATTTATAGCCACTGACAATAGCTCTTTGTTTACTAAGTACTTTTTGACAGCAGTGTATATGACATCTGTCATCTAACCCCAGTATTTTACACATGATACTAAGTATATGGAGAAAAAGTGCTTTCACTCGTGTGTGTGCCGAGAACTAACTATAAAGAGCGAGTGCAAATGTCATGATTGTAGGATTGACAGGAATCATGGACCAGAACTACATGTTTTAATACATTCTACTTTATTTACTTTGTTAAAACTACTCGCAGGAAGTGGGAAAAACTATACTCCTAGGTTCATAGTGTGTGAACATCCTGTGGAAACCCAAAGACTTTTAAGAACACAGTAAAACTGTTAAATGTCTGAAATCTGAATTTTGCACTATTGACGGCAGAGATGTGATAAATATCTGAGTGGAAATCATTAGATGCTGAAAACGAGGCACCATTCATGAAAATATGAACCAGGTAATACGTGGTGATGCCATTATTCTGATTATTCTGTCTAGTTTACTCTAAAACTGCAAATAAATTCACCTTCTTCTCCGGACTCTCCACCAGCTGCCACTGGTTACTCTTGATCTGCTGCAACTCATCAAACTTGGCAGTGACGTCGTCGATGGAAAGCTGCAAAAGGTCCCAGAATCCAGCCAAGTCCTGAGATGTGGGTCTGGGCATGGCACTGGGGTCCTGAAGACACAGTGGAGCGAAGAATGTTGTAGTCTTAATATCATGGCTCCATTTGAACCTCACTATTCCCACCACTAGATGGCAATATAGCTCCAATATGTTTTTTTGTTTTTCTTAAAGCCTTTAAAAGCATATTTGGTAACATGTGTCCTATAAAACAGTTATTACTTTCTGTTCCAACAACAAGTATTAAAACAAATGACTCAAAGGAAAGATGATTTAATTAGATCACATAATAAATCAACCCTTTGAAGTAAATTAAAAAAAAACAAAATTACTCATCCATTATTACCACAGTCAGGAGACATTATAATAACCGTGAACCCAAGCTAAAGGCAATTCTAGCAAGTCCAAATTCAAAGCTGGACTACCCTGCACTTCCTCCTCTGTCCAGCAGGGGGGGAGGGGGGACTATCTGAGAGCTCAGGGCAACAATCTACAGCCTGTCACTACCAATGTATGACTTAATTCATCACCCCATTATCTATGAAGAGACGGAGAAGAAGAGTGCAGGCCAAATCCACACTCAGCTTAAAGCAGTGAAAGACTAGATATCAGCTACCTCTGCGTTTTTTGTTGTTATTGCTGGCTGTGCTTTAAAACAGGTGTGTTTCATCTGTCTGTCTGTCTCTCCTGTATCTGCAGACACATTCCCACTCGTCGTCGTCTCATTTATGCTGACGCGGAGTAGTTAGCCGAAGAAAAGGTATAATTTCACCCTGTCGACGTGACATGGTGGCTAAACAGTGAGACAAGCGCGCTAAGTCCATTACTCAAACTCTGAAGTCCCATTCAACCCGGCTGCGGCTGTGCACTGATGGATAGCCTCGGCACAAGGTGCTGCTTTCTATTGG
The DNA here is from genome assembly GCF_019176455.1 of Solea senegalensis. NCBI lineage: Eukaryota > Metazoa > Chordata > Actinopteri > Pleuronectiformes > Soleidae > Solea > Solea senegalensis. The sequence continues at coordinate 17,369,344 of NC_058037.1, read as the reverse complement.
AATTCCCCTTTTGTCCACAGTGGGGTCAATACAGGCAGAGGGACGGTTTCACTATCGATCTGTGATGGTCTGTTTCTGGCATTCGCACAAGTGCAATTCCGAGAACGTGGAGACCATGTATAAGTTTACCCCCCCTTTACCCCCCCCTCATCTTTTTGTGTGTATTTTCCTCGTGTGACATGTGACGTGTGCTCTGTGGGACAACACTCACCAGATTCTGCTGACATAACCAGTAAAACTGCTGAAACTTTTGAGACATTAGTAGCTGAGCACTTCCCACTGCACTCCGGATCTTCCCTAAGACTGGTGGACACAAACAGAGAGAGAGAAAAAGGCAACATGGACAAACGCTTGTTTTTAAACCAAAGGGAGTTCATTCACAGTGATCCACATTCACATTGAGGTAGATAAAAAGTCAGAGGAAAACTTAAAATGGTTCTCTCTTTTGCAAACAACTTAAAAAAAGCTTTAATTAACATTGATAATCATTGGCATGGCTGTTATTCAACCTTTTAAAAGGTCTAAAGGTCCAGTGTGTAAAAAAATGGTGACATCTAATTATAGATGGTGCAACAGAGAAACTATGGTGGCCTTTGAATACCAGGCCAAAACACATCAAAACAAAGCCTAACCTCATACGTCTGATCCCAGCTCTGTTAGTGAGAGAACAAGCCAGCACTTAAAATACATGTAAAAGGTGTTTTTATAAGGCTACAGAAACTAAATGACTCTTATTTTAAAGCAATAGCACACTTATACAAACATGTATTTGTGGTGCATTTATTTCTGCCAGTAAACCTTCTTAAATCTCACATACTGGACCTTTAAAGCAGGCATGTATAGATAGAAAATTGGCCCATGTCACCTGAGTCCAGGGTTTGTAACCCAGCCATGACAGGTTCATCTGTTATTATGATATCTTATTTTTTCACTTGTTCACTCCTGCGTGGCTTAGATCTGGTTACATTGCCATTTCAAAATGATCATTTTGACAATGAAAATAGAATTATTATAAAATACTACTAAAAAAAGGTCAGAAAGGACCATCGGCCTCTGGGAATCCTCACATTATCAAAAGGTTTGGACACCGCTGCTTTAAAGGGTTGAATATGACAATACCATGATATTCAAAGCAATTTAGTTGTTTAAAAAAGTGATTCTCAGAATAGTCTACATTGATAAAGTTCACATCATGACAAGCATTGATCTCAGATAATAACAAATAAAGTTACCCTCAGGACACTCACTCTCCTCTGACAGGTCATGTTCTTCTGCCTCTCTCTCCATCTCTTTGCACCATCCCTCCAGGCGCTTTGTTTCATTGTGAAGGAGCTGCATGAACCAGCTGCCGTCCCTGCGCAGAGGGGACACGCGGCCTGTGTCCGCGCTCTCCAGGCTGGGTTGGACCAGCCAGGATTCAGGCTGCGGGCTGGTAGGCCGACTGGAAGGCCGGTAGTCCTCCCGGTAACTAAAGAGACCCTGCGTGCGCACCGTACGGATGGCTCCATACTGCGTCGGCGTGCTGGGCTCAGAGTGGCGGCCGAAGGCGCCACCGAACTGCAGGCCCTTGTCCTCCATGGAGGGAAAGCCCTCCAACTCCATGTCCGCTTGCACCGCAGTGGTCACACTGTTTGAGCGCTTGAATCGGCCGTGCCTGGAAATGACAGTGATGAAATGTGAATGAAATGACTTGTAAACAAAGAAGAACTTACTTTCTATTTCTCTCTCTCTCGCTGTGTGTGTGTGTGTGTGTGTGTGTGTGTGCGCTACATACCGTTTGTGACCTTCCACCTGGATACCTATAGAGTGGAACTGAGGAAGGCGTTTACTTTCAGTCTCAGAGTCGGTGACAGTTTCCACCTGGTAAATATGAACACCACAACACTTCCAAACATCAGCATGAGCAACAGAAATAGTAAATGTTGACTTAAAGCTGCAGGGCGTGATGCGTTTTTTTTTTTTGTTGTTGATGATGTTTGTCGACCTTTGTGAACAGAAAGTATATAACATTTATTATCTGCATCCTTTTCTGAAAACGGGCTCTGTGAAGCAATACTATTAGACCTGACTGAGGGAGCGTTTGTATGTATACAGTGGCAGTGCAAGGGCGGGTGGGGACAAGAAGTGATTATTCCATTGGCTGGATCTTTTGCGCAGAATACTTCACTTCACTTTTCATGGTCTCTTCTTTGTGACGCTCTGGCTCTTCTAACGTAATATTGTTGATGACATAAATCACTTCCTGTGTGCAGCTTGGGAAAGTCACAGATGAGTCAAAAACAAAACACAAAGAGTGGTTAGGAGCTTAATCAGCATTGTGTGATCGTATTGTTTCAATTTAAAAGTTACATACTACAGTTTTAATTTTCCAGTGATCACAGATTATACATTTCTATTCTCCACACTGAGGAAGACAGGCGAGCGGGAGTTCTTTGTTACCTGTATCCCAATTGAGGAGCGTGGGGTTTTGAGGTACTCCTCGGCCTTGGACACCAGCACTGCTTTGTCGCATGTCTGGACAGACGTGTGGCTGCCCAAAGACGCATGCCTCTTGCCTGCTGCTGACTCCATGGCCATGGTGACCGCCTTGGTGCTGTCCAGGCTGTCCGTAGAGCTGTAGATGGGACGGCCAAGGCTGTCTGTGGTCCACAGACCGCCCCGTGGATGCCTGCCCTCCTGGTAGGCATCTTGGGTGGACTCTGTGCTGCTCTGGGCTGTCACAGAGATAAGAGGCTTGGTGGTGGTGCGCGGGGGCACAGGAGGTGGAGTCTTCTTGTAACTGGGAGGATATGATACCACTGGATAGCACAAGCAGGATGAGAGGACGAGGACAACGAGGCAAGACAAGGGTAGAAGGATGAAATAAAAACATGAGAATGTAAAACAAATAAAAAATGTGGCCAAAAGCTGACAAGGGCCAAGTGGTGCAGTACACCTGTATCACACAGTGTGTGATGGAAGAGTGTCATAGCGTGATTAGACATTAGAGGAACTCAAAGTGGAGGCGATGTCAAAAAGGTGTTTTTTTTGTGTGTGTTTCTGAGGAAATGGAATGAAGGATGAAGAGAAAGTTTTCCTCCTTCTAGTACAAGTGGGAAATTAGTGGTAATCCATCCAGATGGACCTCACAGCAGAGCTGGACATGCACCAACTTTACTTAATTACCTTTTTATATTAAGCCTGACTTCATATGTAGTTTTTTTTTTTTGGCAAACTGCTAAAAATAACTTTCATTTTGAGATAATGGAAAAGATAATAGCAGTCTTCGATACACATGGAAGCCTAACGACCAATTTAAAGTGAATAAAAAAATAAATTGAATTAAACTTCCAAAAAAGCCTCTAAATGCTATCTATCTATCTATCTATCTATCTATCTATCTATCTATCTATCTATCTGTCTATCTGTCTATCTGTCTGTCTGTCTATCTATCTGTCTATCTATCTATCTATCTATCTATCTATCTATCTGTCTATCTATCTATCTATCTATCTATCCATCTTTTTAGTATTTACACTGTCAGGTGAGTATCTTGAACATTGAATAAATGAATCAATACAGCAATCAATACTGATGTGGTTTGATTACTCAAGCATGTTGGTTTACGAGTGTAAACAGGTGCAGACAGCTTCCCAAATACTGCACACACATAATTCACACACACACACACACACACACACGCAGGTTTGCACTCCTAGTGACTTCCATTCATAATGCCTAACTTTAACCATAACCACAGGCCTAAACTTAACCAGTGGCTCAGAAATGACTTTCTACTACGGGTCCTGACAAGTCAATGGTTATACCAGTTAAGTCCATAAAGGTAAACATTTTAAACAGAGATTTATTTATATGGCGTGTGTAACACACACACACACACACACACACACACACTGTTATCCAGTTACAGATCTGACTTCCTTCCAACTTGAAGGGGCTGCAGTTCGGCAAGACACGGTGGGTGGATACCAAACTGAGAAAAGCACAGTGACTCAGCCCCTACTTATCGCCATACAATCTATTTTTACACATTCCACCCGTCTGCCTTTGTTTCTAAAGGGAGAATGTTACAGATTGCTCTGTACCGGCAACAAACTGATAATCGCCCCACATTTCTGTAATCTCGTAGAGACTGTCTTTTCATTCATTGCTCTATCAGTAGAATGCGTAACTGTTAAATTCTAGTTTTGCCATATGTATCACATTACTGCAGGATGATAAAATACTTGCATAATTCCAGTGCTCGTGGCTTTTTCTTATTCCACATTATAATCACATTATGAAACTGCAGTAAATGAATGGATTCGCAGTCGCGCACTTACATTATAATTAAAAAAAAAATTTCTACACTGTTCACAACGGTTGTATTTATTTGTTGCTATTGTACTTTTAGATAAAAAAAAAGCACTTCTCTGTACAGCGACATTTCAATGATGGCACACATTTTAAAAGCGATCATCAGTTGAATCAGTATCTTTGGAAACAGAACTGAACACCCTAACCTTTATCAAAGAAAGATTTAGTGCAGTTAGCGTATTATGGCCGCGTACATTTCAGCTCTATAGTGCTTACAATCAGTAAGTGTTTCCAGACTTTTAAATGTGGACTGATGGTGGTGCGATGAGAAAAGGTCATCGGGTTTTCAAAGTTACTTCTCGAGTGTGAATGTGTGCCACACACACACTGTCACTGTCAAATAACCTCATTTGCAGAGGTAATGAATGAGAGTGCACTCCCACAACAGGATGATGATAAATACTCTAAATTAGACTGTCACCAGAGTGTATACGATGAGTCAGCACTACATGGTTCATTCATACATTTTCTTGCATGCCTAAATGGGCTGACATTTAAGGCCAGAATTTGTTGCCTTCAATGTTAATACGCCGGGCATAATCACACAATTATTTGCTTAAGTTGGTGTTGTTTAGCGAAGACCTTTAATTTGCTGACTCCTCTTCAGAATAAAGTGCCCTACTCAGTGAAAGGAGAAAAAAAAAACGACAAGATATTGCAATAACAATGACTGGACAGCAGATGTCCTCCTTTAGACGCTTCATTGCTCTCTGGGCAATACAGGATCATGTCAAATATAATTCCGGTATTGTTATTTATGAATATTGTATTAATATCACAATATTTAATTAAAACGGCTTATAATACCGGAAGCTAAAATCAATAAAAACAGGCTTCCTTGTATTTATACATCTTAAATCAGCTCTACTTCTTGTAGATACAACACAAAATACTGCCTTTATACTATGACGTTTATACTAAAGCTTTATAACTCCAGCTTTATACTAAAGAAACTCATAAATATAAAATAAAACACTGACAAAAGACGTTTTCTGTGCCAGTATTTCTTCTTCTTCTTATATAGTACGTTTTATCAGAAAATTACTTTTGATACTTAAGTACAATACTTAAAAACTTTACTTAAGTAGAAAGTAAAAAAAAAAAGTAAAAAGTTTGACTTCAACTTCTTCCAAAGTCATTTTCTGCTAAGATACTTGTACTTTTACTCAAGTATCCCTTTTAGGTAAGACTGGGGAGAGTATTTGTAGTATATGTAAGCTACATGTAAACGGTAGGATTCTGCTAGTTTATACTTTAAGTCACATATCCCTACAGAACAGCTTATGATCAGGACATATGGCAGGATAGGCAATAAAAAGTGCACTATTTTCTTTCATATATCATTTTACATTACTACTACTGTGTCTTGGGTTCTGGCTAATTTTAAATTATTGACGCTAAATATAGACAACACAATGGACTGATTTTAATCAGTTACTGCAAATAAATTATAGATTAATCTATTGTTGTAACCTTTTTATTAAACATTACTAACATTAAGAGAAGCCTGTGAGATTAACACTATTTGTAAAAAATTAAATAGAGCATATAAATGATGAAAACATGCAAGCTAGCAAACGTTTCCTTTTACAGTCTGGTGGATCTACACCACGTGGTACATGCACCTGTACCTTTTACGTCATGACGTCAGACGTTTGACTCGTCTTTTTTTTTTCAAACCTAAAAAAAATGACGCAGGCAGACGTGCGGTACTAAGAAAGTCAGCTAGCTTATCAGAGTCCAAACAAGCAGGACCCTGTGTGAATTTACACTCGCACAAGTGGATGGAAATGCTTTGGAAATGGTTTCGAAACTCTGTAAGTACTTTTAAAAACGTTTTTTCGCCACAGACCCGCTAAAAAAACCCTAAACAAACAAACGCCATCATCATAACACTAACAGTAGCGTCAAAACAACCGGATTTTCATGATTCAAAATAAGTCAGAATTTACAGTTGAAGTGTTTTCAAATGTTTGACATGATTTATAAGTATTGTTGAAAAATATTTTCATTGCAGTATCACAAAAGCTATATTGACTGTTAGAACTTATGTTAATGTAAAGTGTTCCTCAAACTAGTTGGAAATGTCTTGAAAAGTTGAGCTACTCAAAAATTAAATCAGGTGTTACAAAAAGGGCAGTAAAACAGTATTAATAAAATAAAAAAGCTCTGCACAAATTTCCTCTTGTTTAAGAAACACTTGGATTTATATTGTGAATTGGATTCCATGACAAACAAGTTTGTCATGGAATCTCACTAACTATAACTACTGTTTCTGCGTTTCCCCTGTGGAGGTCAATAAACATATCGTACAGCTCTCCCTTTTCAAAAATATGACGTTATTGGCTGTTGTTGATGACCCATATATATGTGTACTCGCATTGCTGCTTGAGAGCTGAGGGCAGTCACAGATGAAATTTGATATGGAATGACAGATTATCTCAGGTAATATGAATTTAGCCTTTGTCAACAGTGAACCCAAATCAGAAAAACATTTACTCATGTCCTCCTTTTCTGTCCTTCTTTTATATCACCAAAATAAATATTCGCTACCCAGGGATGCATGACTGCAACTGAAATGCAGTTAGCAAAGACAAGAGCTGTAGTATGGAGGAAAGGGAGGAGAGATGGGGATGGACGGGTACCTGGAGGTGGCTGAGCGCGGTCCACACTGCAGGAAGTAGGGAGACGAAACTGAATCCCTGCAACGAGCAAGCAGCACTGGTTATATGAGGACAAGTACAGGTATCACGCACACTCACGAATGCAAGAGGTTTACAGAACGTTTTCTCTCTATTTAGCCATTTACTATGTAAGTCAGTAACAGGCAAGATGACAGAGAAACACACATAAGCTGGCTTTACAGATTTAAAAATAGATTGTGTCAATGTTTATGTCACCGAACCATGAATGTGGGTGTACCTGGATAAATTAATTTTGTAAGTGAGTTACATTCACACTCAGTAAGGGGATTTTTTTTGTTTTGGTTCAAAATCATCATCCAGCATTTGTTGTGTTTCTGCCTCAAAATGCAGAAATTCTAATAGCAGTGACTCAATTTACATGTTGATGGGCAATGTTCATAGGCAGCTATTTCTCAGGAGACGCCGCAACCTTGTTTACATGTTTGTTATCAAGGCTGTTATTGTCAGATACATGTTAAATTGTATGTCTCTATAGACTTTGCACTTGTTCAGTGGTTGCTGTTTGCTATTTCTGTTGCAGCTGATGATATTAAAAACATCTCATCACATTGGAAAACCAACAACAGAGTTATGATAAAATGCTGAGGAGAATCGATATATGCCAAGGTTTTTTAAAAACATTGCCCATCATCTGCATTGACCTAATTAAACATGATAAATGTGTAACATGAGCTAAAGGCTAATCCGTACTTCTCAGGCGATAGGCTCAATCAGTAAGTGAGTAATGCATTAAAACGTACAGCAGGAGAAAACATGCATCATCTGAATCTTAAAACAGACTGCTTCACCCTAACATATTGCACATACATAGAAAACAGGGCAGAAATGATGCAAATGTAAATATCCAAATCAAGACATGATCTCATATTTAAAGTTTAGGATTAAATAAAAACGTCCCACTTATTCAAATTTTATACTGCTTTGCGTTTCGCAACTTTTAATTCCTCTGGATTTGCTTGCATGATCTTAAGTCATTCTTTACATGTGTCTTTGCTCAGTATGTAATTATAATTTCTGGAACAATAAATGATCGTCCCCATTTTGATTTACGTGTACATGTAGTTTTGTTTTGCAGTTTCCATACATGACTGTATGGAAACCACAGTGCGTGGACTAAATGTAAAGTGTGACTTAATCTCATGAAATTAGTTGGTATCTCCGGTGCAGAGAATTTGTAACAGGCTTTTCACTCTTGGGCTTTTTTCAACAAGCCCCCCCCCATCAAACCTTTTGTTCCTTTGCAGTCAAGACTTAAATTTCAGTAAAACCGTTGCAAAAGTTCTGACAGCGTATTCTTTCCGGCGACTCCCTCCGTTTTGTGCTGGAGGCTGTTCTTGCCATGGTTGTGGACTCAATCGGGCAAAGATGGTGGTGAAATGTTCTTACTCAGGTCTGGGTGGGTTGATGTCATGCAATGACTGACGAGCTGTACATGAGCATGGGGGCTGAGGATGTAAGTGAATGTGAAGTCTCACAAGTCTTTTAATGTTTTGATTTCACTGTATTACCCCCAAAAAACTGATTGGAATATAATTGAAGTTTAGCCTACAGCTTTATCTAGTTTCACAGTAATTATTATTCAACTCTATAACAACTTGGCTGTAAGAGCAACCTAAATTGCAAACTGTGAATAGGTTGGTAGCTCTTTTGCTATTTTACATGCACATATAACCTATTCTAAATGTTTTTCATGAAGCAAATGGCTTCACCAATTACATCTTCAATGTAAAAAAATTGAGGAACAACTAAAAAATACTACATGATCGCTATAGATCCTTTATTGGATCGGTAAAATGTCTGTTTGGTGATTACATCTGAAGTGAAATAGTCTAAAATTGCCTTTTCTTTTGAGCATTTTTTGGTCAAAGCAATCCCTCATTTTAATGTGAATTATCCTAAATAATGCATGTTCCAGGTCAAAGTATGTCCCATCAGTGTGTGTGCATTTTGCCACGGGCAAAATAAATTGCTGTGTTTGCTGTACTTTGGAAAAACAAAAAAATAGACTACAGGAATTCCCCCTTTCCCCCCTCCTATCTGTGTTACTATACCTGACCCAGTGAAGCACTGTGTATCTCCTCACGTTTAGGATTGAGCTTGACGATGGCTCGGGTGGCTTGAAACGATGAGTGGATATAGATGGATTAATGAATGGAGGGGTGATTTGACGCAGGACAATTAGCAGGACTTCAGAGTGTGTTTAAGTCAAGAATTCCAGCTGATTCTGCAGGATACGCAGAAAATTCAAATTGTGTTGCTCCTTTTTTTTTTTTTTCAAGAGCTGTACAACACACAAGCATGTTGTTCATAGCCACATACATATATACATACAGTGGTGATGCCCCCATGGATGCAAGGTGGGTAAATCTTTTATGCATGATACATCACAACAAACCAAAACAAATCAATGGCCTTTAAGTGTCACCAAACACTCTTTTCATTTCTCTTTACCCACTGATGGCACCTTCTCTAGCTTTCACAGATACCCGTACAGTATGGAGTAGTTAATGATTATTTTTGCTGTTTTTAAATCCTCAGTTACTGGTATCAATAGATAAGATTATTTGAGGGTTTGTCATCTTAAAGCACTGCATAATATGCTGAATAAGTTCTATTTTAAGCTACCTGTTGAATTAAACACTCGGTGAGTGTCCACTTAGGCCTGATGGTAGCACTGGAAGAAAGGTCATGGGATGTCCAAAAACCTTTACATACCATATCCACTGTGGCTAATAAATTCATTGACATTGGTTTTATAAATTTCACAAAAGGCAGCTGAATTTAAACTTTGCCACCAAATATAATCTTTTATCCATTTTAAATGGCATTCAGCCCACTTAATGTGGTGTATTTGCAAATCTGTCAGTTCTAGACAATCTGTGTCAGGCCAGTAATGAAACCAATAACAACTTCTTTATGTAACACTGCACCTACTCAATCAGTAAAATAATCCATGTATGATTTTGTGCTGACTGAATGAATAGTTCCATTGTAAAGCCTTAGTTTAATGTTGAAACCTTTTCCAATAGTATCACAAGCAACTATGTGATACTAAATCCATCACCAACCACCTTTAGAATCACAAGAATTGGTAGCATCAATCCTTCCATTAAACAGCCAAGAATAACTGAATAAAAGAACTCCATTCATATCCAAATCACATTTAAATCAACTGACTAGAAATGGTCCTTTTACATACCAGAACTATAATTTGAGTATGAAAACCAGATGCTTTTATCAACAAAAAACAGCATTGATTTGTGGTGGTTTGAAGAACAAAGCTGTCATGTTGTGCATAACCTTTCTTGCTGCATGCCAACGTAAAGACACACTATGGTGCGCTGATAATATTTCACTCTTTATGCTAAAAGAAAATGTATATAATGGTTAAAAAAAGAGGAAGCAAGAGGGTGAGTCACTAATAATATCAATGAATTTCAACAGAAGTGTAATATTAAAACATAATAAATATAAAACAAACAAAATAAACAATTGTATGGATTTTGGAAGATAAAATATTTATGTGCAGAAGAGTGTTTAAAATGAAACATTTATTCTTGTGTTTTACTGTATTCTGATGATGTAGATATTGTGCAAAAATGGCCAACAATAACCAATTAAGTTATAGTTTTTTGGTTTGTTGAAGTCACTTAGCGAAAATTCACTAGTTTAATGTGGAAACAGATGAAAACATTTAAATGTGATAAACATATTTAGTGAGCAGTATTTTCAACTTATGGTATGTGTTGATTTTTACAGGTGGAAATGTAAGTGAATCAGACAAAAATACATGGAAAACTGTATTAACAACAATAACAACATATATATGTATATATGTATATATATATGTATATATATATGTGTGTGTGTATATATATATACATGTATATATGTATATATACACATACATATATATGTGGTTCCCTACCAGACCTACCGTACTCTCTACGCCCCCCAGCTAAGCTACGGGCGCCTACAATGTGGGGAAAAAATAGAAAAAGAAAAAACACAAAAAATGAAAACCAAAATGAAAAATATGAAAGCTTAGTAGGAAATATTGAGTGTCAAAGTAAAAATACACCGTGCAAGACTCATGCTGTGTATTTGCCGTGTGTTTAAGTGTGTGGTCTACTCACTACGAACAAAAAAGAAAAAAGGTACAATTCATGCTACGTCTTTTTCATCTTTGGATGCCACTGTAAAGCTATGACCCCCATTTTGCCATTTAAATTACCATAAACATCATGAACATTTTATTCTTTTGTTTTATATCAATTTATGAAAAGTACATAAGGCCAATAAAAGTTGTAAATTAAAATTCACAAGAAACACCACAATAAGCAAAAAAAAAGAACAATAAAAACCAAAGTATCACATGTCACATTTCATTCTTTTAACAAAATAAGCATATGCTGACAAATGCAGGCTAAACTATAGATTTTTTTTAATGGATGCTATATTACTTTGACAATAATGCAGTCTGAGATCCCTGAATATTGCAACGTGGATGATGCAAATTAGCATGTTTTCTGTAAGAAACCTGGAATAAGTGCAGGAAAATAACATGTGTAGAAAATAATTTATATTTAAGCAGTGTTACAGGTTCAGGCGAGATCAACTTTCAAAAACCTCTGTCCTCATAACTGGACATCACATAGTTGGCACAGTTGTTGCATCAGATCTCTGGGTCACAACAAAAATGATAACCAAAATTCATCAGTCATTTTGTGAATTGATTACACATTATAACATCATGTTTTTTTACAAGTCATACTTTCCTACAAACACTCATATTTTATGACACAAAATATGGTTGCATGGTTAAAAAATAGTTGCAAATACCCCGTGTATTTTTTATCCGTTGTATTCTCTAAATCTATAGCTTTAATGAATATGTTTTCAAAATAATATTTCCATATCAATATCTGCAATTTTGCTACATTTAAACTCTTTTTAAGGGAAGATTATCTTTGGGCTAAATGATGAAATGATAATGAAACACTGAAATAAACCTATGTATAGCACGGTTGAGTTCCCTGGCATCAATCATCAGTCATTAATTTGCAGTACAACTGGATATAAGAATTGAAGTATATGAAGCATTTGTACAGCTTTTCCAATTACACTATCACAAGCTTTGTATCTCGCTGTATTAATTTTGAGTCTAAGTCAGAAAACAAATTGTCAGTGTGTGATGTGTGATGCACTTTTGATTGTTAATTTCTTTTGTGTCGAGATGTTATGAAGCATGTGGATGCTACAACATGGCAGAAATCTCAGGAATCTCACCAACAATCTCTTTGACGTTATAAGCTAATATAAAAATAAATGGGAACAGAACAACAATTTTGCTGGAAACAACTAAAACCTTTTAAGTGTTGCCCGTTGCTCATGCACAAATAAATTGAATAAAAGAAACATCATTTTGCGTGAAAAGGGCCAGCCACCTATATTTTCACTCCTGGCACTGTTGATTTGTGTGAAGGCTCAACATAAACGTCTAATATCTATAACTGTAAATATTCAGATGGCGTAAAAATACAACAAAGAACAGACAACTTGCATAGAATGAATGAATGTAGATTGGAGACATCATGATTGGCCGGTCTTCAGCACCTTAAAATTACTTTGCATTCCCCAAACAATGGGAATCGATGTTAAGTAAGGAATGCCATTGCAGCTCCCTTTTAATTGTTCAAAAAGGAAAAAAAAAATACAAGTACAAGCCTTTTTAAAAGTTTTTTTCTTTTTCATATATATTTATATATTAAAATGATTATAAGCTAAGTCTTGTCACAGTCATATGCCTTTCACTGAAATAATTAGTTTGTCTGGGTTTATAATAATAATTAACAGGTTATAAGCTTTTTTATTAAAAAAGCTTATTCTGTATTGCAAATAGTGAAGGATGGCAATAATACATTTGGACTTATTCATTTTATTCTTTGTACCACAAACTCAACGTCTGAGGAGTTGCTGCCAAAGGTTATCTACCCAGCAGGCCTTAACACAGGCTACATTCACACGACTATGTTTTCATTTAAATATGGTGTTTGCAGATTAAGTAATCTGTGTCATGATGAGCATTTCATCTTAATTTCACAAGTTTTTCAACTAGAAATAAAAGTAAATAGTAGGAGTTGAGTTCTGGCAGATAAGAGCTTTCCTCAATAAAGCCAATCAGGAAGAAAAAATATATTGAATAGTCACCAGGGGGAGACACTGCTGGTTGCAAAATTAAGCTAGTTTGAATCGAAGTTCATGGAAAAATTTGCCTGCTTCTCACTTGATACATAACACCAGTAACATTTTCCTGAGGAGTTAATGGTCTTTATCGCTAGTTTTAGGTCTCAGCACAAGATGTCAATTTTACAAACTATGTTCACATTTTAAGGAAAACAGATGGCACTTATTAGTAGACACCAGTGTAATTGGCAACTGGTATTGTGCCAGTGTGATTGGGAGCCTGGTTGCAGATAACATTTATGAACTTATGGTTGCAAAACCTCAACATGGTCGAGCATATTCTATAGTCTTCGGAATGGGAGTTCAGATAATTGTGGATAATGTCACGACGAGTTGCCACTTGATTTTGAAATGAAAACAGAGTAATATGCATGTAGCCATAGTATTTCTCCTGTAACACTTTGGATTATAAAGGCAAATGCAGTTTTGAACTTGTAATTTCAGCTCATGTTTGATGAGTAACTCTATGTGTTGGGTGGGGCTACTGCAATAACTGGAAGGGAAATGTCTGCCTTTTTTTCTTTTGTGGATTTCGATTTCCCCTCTAGTACAGCCTTTTTTTTATATATATATGTATAAATATCTTTTTCATAATGCCACTCTTAAGTATTGTCTTTTGTTTGTGCAAAGGAGGAAGTCGATCCACTCTCTTTTATGAATTGAAGGATGTAGCCTCTCCTTTGTTACAAGTACTTTGCAAGGTTCACATTTCAGTCAGGGGTCTGACACACATACAGGCTCTCCGTGGTCCTGTGCTGCAGTGATCATCCAGAGAGATAAATGTTGTCAAACTTGGAGATGTTTGTTGTTGGCCTCAGTTCCATGGGCCTCGGTATTTACTTTGGTACGCCATGTTGGACAATTCGACAATGGAGTGGATGGATGGAAATGCCAGTGGCAAATGAAAATTCTTATTTTATGAGTAACAGACAAAATGATCAATCGGCCAAATGTAGGGAATGATCAAGGCTCCCATCCGTCACGTTTTGACAGGAGCCCAGCTAAGCCATCACTAGTGAGGCGGTGTTAGTACATTCAGTGGTACTATACTGCTCCTCTGGGGACATGTCTTGTCAGAGAGTTAGAGGCCCTCAGTGGCTATGATTGTCTACGTTTAGGGACCAATGTTTCTCTGTTATCTTTCAGCAGTGATGAGCCACCCCAGCATGAACATTTTTCCTGGCATTACCAGAGAAATGTGGCATTTAAAAAAAGGTGAATATGGTAGAATTGACCAAAACACGACTGAGTGTTTTTTAGACCATTTCCTCTTAAAGAAATATGAATGGATAGGTAAGACAGGTAAGAATCTCCAGTCACCACTGCACAAAAAACAATGGCCGAAACACTGTATGAATTACCAACTACCTAATAGGGTGTACAAGCAACTGGTTGGTAAACGTGATGAATAAAATGGAGGCAGACTTCAAAGACTGGAAAAAGTGCTGTGTTTGGTTTTGAACCATAACTACTTTACTTTAACCCAGCTCAGCGCTGGCAACACAGTATGAGTACAACTGCGAACAGTACAAGTATTGAATATAAGTTTCTATATATACAAAATGGTACATTTATACACATGTACAGAGTTTGAAGAATGAATGCAGTTTGTGCAAGAACGAACTGAAGCCAGTACATTCATACTTAATGATCACTGTGGACCCCCAGCTGTTTTCCTCTCCACACGCTATTAAATATGAAATCTTTGTAAACTTTTTTTAGCTAGGGGCCACAAAGCCGGTCGATAAATCTTTTTTAGACCGTGTCATCCATAGAATATTCCAGAGAATTGGGCTCACAATTTGATTTGGACTATTTTAAGTTGTTGCCAACACTCGTCTTCACTAGTTCCACTAGTTCAAATAATCACAGTTGCTGCTCTAGTCTACATGTTCACTATTGAGAGATTTTCAGTATTCCCATTTCAACTGGAAGTGGCTGCAAAATGGATGAAGGCCATGGCAGAGGAATGCTTTGATTAGAATAACTAAAAAGTAAACTATATATCATTATATTCATAAATAATGTGTTCATCTTCAATGCATTCATTAGAAAACTAGGGTTATAAAGTTATTCACAGTATTTATTCAGCATACCCAGGTGCTTAAGTTAATTTTTCTACATGTGGAGAAACTGGAATGAACATGAGCTTGAGCTATTCAAAGTCATGAGCAGAAACAGGCCAACTTATTCCTCACCTCACAATGGCTGAGAATTGAGTTTGTTAGTCATTAAATGACCCTCAGATTTCCAATCATGTTTGTAGTAATTGACTTTAATATGAAGGTTGGGTATTTAAGACTGCCGAGAGAAGATAACGCTGCTCTTGTTGGCACTTGAGGATCTGCACATCAACCACATTCTCTCTCACATTCTCATGTCACCTCATTCTGGTGTAAAACCTCATCACTCTCATTTATTCCACAGCTAAGCAAGACACTTATTAAAAGATTGCTTGAACAACAGCGAAACCTGTTCAAGAGATGACAGACTCTGTGTCTGCATAGAGTAAAGGGACATCTAACAACTGCACTTCCCTGTCTTTCTTGGTAAACGTCAGGTTGTCACCCTGGCTTCCTCGGCTCAGCTTATAGAATGCGTAAAATGGGAATGATTAGAATGACATAGACAGATATGACATGGGCCCACTGGTGTACTTTCTGCTCCATAGTTCTAGACTGGCGCTTCTGTGGCCACCTGTGTGGGCACCTGAATCTGGCTGCTTATATGTCTTTTGCTTTTTGATGATCTCCCATGGGAAGTCCTCTATTGGAAGTGGGCTGGCAGGGCTGCCTGACCCCTCTGGAGTGCTTTCAGGGGTTCCCTCAATGATCTCAATTCGGGGTGGGTGCATCAGATCCATTATACTGAAAGGTGCTGGCTCTGGTTGGCACATCACAGACTTGTCTGATCTGTTTTGCTGCACAGCCCAACTTGTGCCTGCTTGAATTCCTACGGACACTCTGTCATCTGTTTGTGTGGTACTGTCACTGCAAGGCTCCCGACACAAAGTCCACATATTGTAGCACTGAGTAAAGTTGAAGAAGTTGCTGTTGAAAGTTTTTAATTCCCCACAGACGTCTCTGCGCAGCTCCGCCAGCTCATAGCGCATTGCTGAGATTTCATCTTTCCACTGCATATTGAAGGCAGCAACCATGTTAGCAGACTCCTTAAAAGCCTGAATGGCCTGAGGGACTGGTGGCTCAGAGGTGCCTATGGGTGAGGAAGGGACCCTGTATGATGGTGGGGAGGCCGGTGGGACAGAGATGGCTGTTATGGTGGAGCTAGTACTGTGCTGGCTGCGAGCAGCAGCAGTCTCTCTCTCCAGCCTTTCCAGCTCCACATAGGCAGAGGAGCTAGCACCGTCATCGTCCTCTATCATGTCTTCATTTAGTAAAGAGGTCCCATCCACAAGATCATATCCCTCTGGAAGAAAAATTTGAATATGCAAACAGAAGGACATTGAAAGTGAAAGGAACAGCTGGAGTGTGATTTCGATTTTGGATTTGAACTAGAACGTAAACACATATCTATGGAAAACATACAGTATGTGAGTGACAAATCATTTCAAAACACATACAAGATCAGACTCAATAAATTCCTGTTTGTTGTTAGCAATTTAAAGTCAAGTGTTGGAGATCAGCACTCACTGGTGTGTTGGTCAAGTGTGTATGCACTAAATTACTAAAAATGCATTTACTAAATTGCAAATGTGAATATAGCACTTTGTTATTTCTTTATCAACATCCAAGCATATTTTTTTGTCATTAGTCACAGTTTGGATATATTTATTTGAACCTACAGTATATGTGGTGTTCAAGTATAACGTATTTAACAAAAAATATCCTTAATGACCTAGATGGTCAGTTCAAAGTAGCCAGGACAGGCTATAAACCTATTTAATATGTTCATGCTGAGCCTAATTTTAAAGAAAATAAGGATTGTCATTAAACTCACATACTGTAGGCCTTTCACAATGTTTTTACACTGCCTTCTCAGTCATCTCAAGGCTTCTTTCCATCTTTTCACTGCACAGCACAGCAGAGTGGAATTAAACACGAAATGCATCAGTTGTTATCAAAACGCTGAATCCATTTTTGGAGAACCCTTTTCTCAAAATGAAAAACTTTTTTCTTTTTTTTTTTTTACTTTACTGCCATTTTGTGCAAAAGAAAAGATGCAAAGGGAGTAAAGGAATCACAACCCAGTGGGCTAAGAAGCAGATATGAACCCTATTGAACATATTAGTTCCAAGGTGGCAGATCAGACCCTATGGAGTAAGTAACCCAGTGAGGGGAGGGGTGACTCCCCCCTTCAGGGCTGCACCAGGAAGAGGCTGCAATCCCACAGTCAAAGACAGCTGACAAACTCAATTCAAAGGTTTAAACTTTGCCTTGTGTGGCTTTTTAAAAGAAGTCAAATTTTCATGGAAAGAGAAAAATAAATTCCACACATGTACGGCAGACAGTCGCTGCTCTCAGACATGATTGGAGACGATGCGATAACATTCAGTGCTATTTTATGGTTGCGATGTGAAAACATTCTGTGTGGTTTGAGAACACTTAGAATAGTGACATGACAAACAACTCACATAAGCCAGCAGCACATTCATTATTGTCAACAATTTGAAGGTGGTTTGAAGAAAAAAACAACAAAGTGTCTGAGGTTTTGTGAGTTGTTTGGAACCGTTTTCTACAAGGAGAACATAATGAGATGTATCTACCAACTATATTATTTAAAATCCTGCATATCTATTTTTTTTTTTTTTACAGAGAAGGCAGTGCAAAAACACACATATACATAGATATATGTATGCGTGTCAACATTAAAATACCTGCAACAATCATCACTGATGCCTCCAGTTGTTCTTTCCCCCTGGTTATCCTTCAAGAGATGGATGGTCAAATGGAGAGGGGTTTGCTGCTCGTCTGCCCTAGGGAGCATCATGGGATCTCTTCCCCACTCAAGGGCCCACTAGCCTCACACGGTGTTTGGTTCATTAGGCTTACAAATCAGTAAAAAAAACTAGTATGGATTTCACGAATCAATGTTTTGCTTAGCCAAGATAGACTGGCAAAGTTACTTCATTTAATTCTAAGGCCACTAATCCCCCAGAACAGTTCAAAGAGTACACAAAAGGAGAAATATTGTTTGTAGAATCTCTTAACTGGAAGTTCACAGTAAAGTGTGAAAAACTAATCACCATATATGCTATACGCTCTAACATATTATAACCGAAGCATCCTGCCAATCTTTAAAATACAAATTCACAATATATTTTACCATCAACTGGTTGTTTAGATGATATCAAGCTGACAGATTTGGAGCAAAGAGCTAAATAATTAGAGTTCAGCAAATAAGACGGTGGGATTGGAGAACACTTCTTTATCCTCGGTACTTGTGTCACAGCAGAAATTGTCAATGTAGACCCAATTAAAGAGGAGAGGATTCCAAAAACAAAAGTCCAGATTGAACAGGAAAACAAAGCCCACAAAATGAGTAAAAGTGCATAATGTCTCCAATATTAAATTGACAGAAAAGTATACAAAAACAGTATCAATCCAGAGCATAGTATATACAAAAAAAATCCACATAATTATAGAAAAATGTTTCAATAGGGTTCATAGCTTTACTCTTGCAGGCAAACACCAAATGCACTTAATGAGGGAGTTACTGCAAAGACTCTGCTTGCACAAAGAACCTGAAATGCTGATTTTGTTCGCACTGTGTTGCACAAAACCTTGAAATCCTTGCATGCTCAATTTAAAAAAGGAGCATATACAGTATAGCTCAAATGAGTATCTAATTGAGTCATAAATAAAGAGCCATGAGTTTAGATTAACTTTTGTACATAATTATAGATAATAATGAAATATGATGATGTAAATTAGGTTTGCCCAATCTGAAACTTACAAAGACAACAATGATTTAAACAAGAGTATTGTTATAACCTCTTACAAAGTTGAGTTTCATGCAACACAACACAAAAATACTTAGTAATACCAAGTGAAGTTTGTGCTTGTCGAATGCTAGGAATATGTCATCAGATGACAGTTCCTTTGTGCAACCAGTGTGTGTTTGTGTTCTGGTCATTTAGAGATTTTTTGACTTACCTTAAGTTGGTTACATTGTGTTTTAATTTAATGAGATCAATTACAAGGTCAGTTGCAAAGCAATTGCTTATGTTGGTGCAACAGAGCAGGGGGAGGAAGGCTTGTCCAGTGTATCCTCTCAACATACAGCACTGTGCAAAAGTCTTGGGGCCAAACCAGCTTTGATGTTTTTATGATGTGTGATCATTGGAACTTGAATTGAAATGATGTGACTGAAGGCTTGTGTTGTGTTTTTATCAAGCTGTCAATGAGTTTAACTCGTACAAAACTACACGTGTGTCTTGAATAAACCTGCCTTAACAGACGTTTTTCACAACAGGTATTTGTCCACATGACAAACACAGGTTGTACCACTAACAGGGTTCCACTCCAGGTTTAAGAGTGTGTGTATTTTTTGTATATTGTGTGTACAAGTGTGATACTTGCTAACCTGTAGATGTAGAAGTTATTTTTTCTAAATCATTTGTTATTTTAAAACTGCATATATGCCCCTCCTATTTTCTGGATGTGTTTGAATGAAGTGATTGAGAAGTAAGGTATGTATGGTCATTCCCAAACCAACAAATCTAATGTTGAAATCCTAGGATTTTTGCACAGTGCTGTAAATAGTTCAAAAACCTGCCACTCCCCTACCCCCTGGCCCGTTTAGGACTTGACCTCTTCCTTAGCAACTCACACGCCTCGCACAACACTTATATAGCACCACAGTTTTAACATGCTCATGGTAGGGCCTAGTCCTCTCAGGCATGCCATGTGATGTGGCTGTACTGTGTTGTGATAATATGTGCTGTGAGCGTGTCGCCATCTGGGTGTTGAAAACAATGCGGCCCCTCCCACCCTTATCCCAGTCTACAGTTTGGCAACGCCACAAGTTACCAACCAGAAGCTCGGCTAATGATGCATGAATCGTGCAAAGTAACGTACAAGCAAATCCATCTAAACAAACTGTGAGAATGCAGAGGCAAAAACAAACACACGCACACCGTAGCTTCCAAAGAAAACTTGGGATTATTCAGCCTGGCATCTCTGAAGCTCAAGGGTTCCCCACTGTACATATGCAGGTATGTCAAGTTTGTGCGCATGTATAGGATGTATGAGGATATGTAGTCTAAGCCCTCTCTCATTTAGGGGGGGGATTTTTTTTTACCTGTTGTGGATCTGAGAGTTGAAGTGACAGTGGAGGATGTCATTGAAGGCAAGCAGTCGTCATCTTGGGAATAACCAGCCTGAATTGCACGGAGGTAACTGTGGCTTCGAGTTCGGAACGAACCAGGCAGGTCCAAGGCCTCCATGGCCTGGGATTCTACTTCACTAAAAACGGACTCGCAAACTGACTCAAACTGGCCATTGATCTCAGTCTCACTCACCTGAGAGACAAAAACAGGAATAGCAGTCCTTAATTTTTCCTCGTCCTTTCTCTTTCTCACTTTGATTCTTCCCCTTTGCACAGCAAATATGAAGGAGTGTTAGCATAAGGAAATGCCACTGTCACTTCCGACCTTTAAACTAAATAAATGTCAAGATCAAATTAGAAAAAAAAGGCAGAAGTCAACAGAAACAATCAGAAAATTCAGTTTTTGTTATATAGCATTCATGTTACCACAGACCCTGAAACATAGATGTACTATGCTCTACACTGCATTTTATTTTTACTACCTGGAAACTTAAAAAAAAATCTAAAAAGTCTCTAAGTAAGAATCTTAAGTGTAGCTGATAAAAGATTAAATATTTGTTGATGCCAAGATTATTGAACAAATCCATGCAGTAATGCCTGGTATAATATATTATAATGTCTTATCCTGTTTGTAATATACATTCACATGTGTGTACTGAAGCTTGACGTAGTCAGTTAATCACATCCTTTTCTTACTTCAGTGTTAAACATTCTAAATTTGTGTTTCAGTATTTTTAAGGCCTTGTCTATCATTATGATAATGATTCACAGTAAGCTGAGTGTTAGCACCTACAGGAGTAATCTGAATGTACAACCCTTGTTTTGGATAAAATCTCGAAAATTCGTGTTACTCCTCCATACAGAGACTTGGTTGCTGGTTGTGTCATGGATCTTCTCATTGTAGCAGCCGCGTCTTTTGCCACCATGGAGGTCCAAAACGGACTTGCACAATTGATCCAACTGTATAGTGTCATAGCAGGGTATGAAAATGGGATGATTCCTGAAATGGTTGGTATTTGATATAAGATTAGACATTAAGTTGTCGTATTTCTGGCCCTGTTGTCTACTTCTAAACATTAGTCGTCATTCCACGAAAAACAAACTTGGTTTATCAAAAAACAAATGCCTGAATTTAGTATTGTTGTTTTTCGCTAACTATTTGGCATGGCACAATAACAGGAGAGTGATGAATAGTTTTATTAAGTGGCCAATTTCAGGCGTCATTGGTCCAAATCAAAATCCAGACTGTCCATAGTCCTTCCAATATAACATTAGACTTTGTAGAACTTGTATCTGCTATTGATTAAATCAACCATAAAACTGCACAAATGTGTTTTTTCTATTCATGGAAGGCTATAGCTATTAAATAATCAGCTGTGGACCTCCAGTATGGACAACTACTTTATGAATGTTTCACTTAAATGCCCTCAACTCTTAGCGTCTACATACAGAACAGCTCAACATAAACTCTCTCATCTTGTGTCAGTGCAGTCAATGTTTAGGACTCACCTGGCTGACGCAGCTAGCCTGACTGAGGGTGCTGACTGCGCGCATGTAGCTCTGGTTGCGAGATCGGAAGGGCGGGGGATGAAAGGTGGCAGGGTCCAGTGTGACACTAGGGTGGGGCCGCATTTCTCTTGTGGTTTGCAACTGGTAGCCCTGGCTGAACAAGGGACAGAGGGATGGACACAATCGCACAAATCAAAAGCTACACTACTGGACAACACTGGAAAAAACTGTTCTGGATGAATATATGGACATACTGTGTCTTCTCGTTGGTATGACTTTCTATGCAAAGTGATAATGACTCATCTCCTCATGGTATTATCTGAACAATCGGCATCAACACTGCACTATTTTTAATGATTGGAGTCATTAGCTTCTTGTCTACCTCTCTGCGTCTTATGAGAAAACAGCAACTCTGATTCCTAAACTACAAAGTGCATGTGTATAGAAATAATAAGAGCTAGGAACCGCAGTAATAAGAGATTATCATGTTCCCCGCCAGAAGCAGGGAACAAAACAGAGGGCTGATTTGTTTGTGAACAAAAGCAGACGTGATCAGAACCCCACTGAGATGACGGTAACAAAAATAGCACTGAGTGGCAGTAGGGTAGACAAATGCATGACGCCTCCCCATGTTCTCAGAATTTGGCTATATCTTAAAGCAACACAGCCTGGAAACAAACAGTCACCAGGAAATGGATACATGCAGAGAGATGATTACGAAGTACTCTGACAAATTTGACTTCCTGTTTAGGATTCATTCATTTACAATGTGGTGTCCACTGACTATACTATATTGTTTTTTTACAGGTGTCTTGAACACTGCAGAAACACTGATTATTGTTCACTTAATATTTACAAATCATGTGTTGAACATATCCGCCACCCCAGGCACATTTAAAGGTCTAGTGTGTAACATGTAGGAGGATTTATTGGAGAATAAATTGAATATGTGTCCCAAAATTGTATTTGTACAGTGAGTGTGTAATTGCTTTAATTTAAAAACAATTGAGCTTTTAGATTTATTTGAGGCAAATGCCACCATCTTGTGGCAACCATGTTTCTACAGCAGCCAGAATGGACAAACCCTCCAGGGTGTGCATTTCACCTTTTGAAAACTTTGTCTCACCATTAGATGTCATTACTTCTTACACACTAGACATTTAAGCCGTATGTCTAGAGATTCACGTTGGATAAATGGGATAGTTTTGCTGCAGACTTGTCAGTAACACTGTGATAAAATGAGGCACAGTGCCCATGCGAGATGTTGTGCAAATATTGAACTAGCAGATGAAAAAGGTCACAAACAAACCCCATTACTGAAATGCTCAGCAGAGCACTGCTTAAACTCATCTCATGAAACAGTCATGGATCAAATACTTAGACAACAGCAGCTCAAGAGCAAGTAAATAATGTCAGGGAAAAAAAGCTAGTCCACCCTAATGCAGTCTAAACTGGTATAAGATTATGTAAGAAACAATAACAAAAACAGCTCCTCTTATTTTGATGTCTTGCAGCTTTACTTGGAATCACCAAATAATGCTAAACCTGTTCACATCTCTCAGAGAAGGGAGCGGGGTAAAAAAAAAAAGTTTGATCAGCAAACAATTTTCCTTTGACAGCATATAGACGATGCATTGAGTCTGTGTTAAATGGTTTTGATTTATGGAAACAAAAGGCTGAGGCTGTGAATTGAAAAGGTTTAATGAAGGAAAGGGAACCAATTTAATGCAGTTCTTTGGTGCCTCAACTTAAAACACTGAATTAAATTTTTCAAACTTGCAAACATGCAAATCAGTGAAACTTTTTCCCTCTCAATTTGCATTCCAGCCATTCCATAATGTTGTGCTGCCACTGTGCTTGTATGAGCATGTGTTAGTGTGCATTTTTAAATGCGTAACACTGTGAGGACAACCTCAACTATTCTGGCTACCTTTGTACAAAACACGAGGCAGCACAGTGTGTTTGAATGCTTTAGCTGACATTTCCGCTACTGCAAACAACAAGTATGAATAACAGTCTTGATAAGAATTGGTATTGATAAGCAATATTGATAAAAATTCTAATGTACCCATGCCTTTTAGCTGCGATTCCTGTCTAGATTTTAGATGCACACAATGCAAAAATGTTTCTTTGATGTTGAAGCAGTCACTAATTCTGAAGCTATATGGAGAATATATTCTACCAAATACCTTTTTAAAAGAAATGATTGAGTTTAAAAGAAACCAGACCTACCGGTGGGAGTCTAAGTGGGGTCTATGCATGGCTGATTTAAGTACAAGCGCATCCGACCGAATGGCCTTCTGTGGAGAGGTTTTAGGGCTGGTGTCCGAGTCGCCACTTTCGTCATCCACCTCTCCCATAGCTTTGACGTAACTACTGCTGCGCATCCGCCGACATGGGATCTCCTCGTCTTTGTCGCCTGGGTATCCACCCCATTCATCCTGGGGCACCTGTGGAATACAACACACCTGTGTTAAAATCAACCCCGCTTTTTGCCCTATGTAAGCTGGGATTGGCACCATCAACCCCCCATGACCCTCATGTGGATGATTAAGCGGTAGAGATGAGCAAGAGAGTGAGTAACTGTCATAGCTATCCTTCCTTGAAAGAGGTTGCTTCCCTGTGCTCTGTCCGTAGTTATGAAAATAAAGCAGCCTCTGTTGCTGTCCATGGTGCTGAAATGTAGTTATGAGGTTTGCTGTTAATTAATCTGAGGTTTTAGCTCCCCTGCTTAATCTAGACATCTGCAGCCCACATTTATGTCTTTGCAGTTCACTAGCAGTCACCTCTGTACCTGAAGTAACTGTCTTCCATGCTCCACCAGGTAACACATTTGCTGAGGTTATTTGGATTTTACAGGCTTCTATCAATTGCTCAGATGTATGGTAAAGGGTCATGAATGGTGGCAGATTAAGTAAAATAAGGATACACAAAGTCTCATCTTTTGTAATGTGCATATAATATGACACAAATGAATATCAACTGACAAAAGGCTGAACTGTCAGAAGGAAGAGTTAAGAGTTCAAAACTGACTTCTTGTGGTAGTCAAAACTAGAAGCAGAATTGTGTATATTTGTTGTTTCTACCCTTAAAGATCAGACTTTCTTTTACCGCTTATGTACATTTTTATACTTGGTTAACACTAGTATATGTGTTTATTTGTGTGTGAAGGTGGGTAGCTTAATTTAAGTGAAGGAGGAAGTCTAACAAAGCCTTTAAAGAATCATTAGTAGACTTGACAGACGGTGTCTAATGTTCATGTGACAGGGATTCAAGCTATCCACTATTTCCTCCTCCTAACACATTTTCTTCTCCTTTAGTTAGCTGAATCTTTGTAAAATCCCCGCTCCACAGTGGGCTTTATATGTCCAACAGCAACAGAGGCAGTTTGTCTGAAATAAACACAAAAACTGTGTAACTGCTGTTTATTAGCCTGATGCTGACTGGCTGTGTGTGGGGGATCAGGGAAGGCTTTTTCCCATCTGTAATCTTTTGATAAGTGGGTGGTAATAACAAGGAGCCCTGCATCCTTTTACAAAAGCAGCCATGTGCTGTGGAACCTAAATACAGAGAGAAGTA
This sequence comes from Solea senegalensis, assembly GCF_019176455.1. Classification (NCBI taxonomy): domain Eukaryota; kingdom Metazoa; phylum Chordata; class Actinopteri; order Pleuronectiformes; family Soleidae; genus Solea; species Solea senegalensis. The sequence goes on along the minus strand of NC_058037.1, from coordinate 17,343,662 downwards.
CTGTGCAACAACAAAACATATGTGTATTATTATGTGCACTGTATATTCTTTTTCTTTCAAACACCTTTGGCAAGTTTTATTAAATTCTACACAATTTTAAGTTTTCCTGTTTGACCATAAGCATGATATTAACTGTGTTTATGTTTAGGGAGGTACAGGGTGAGATTTCTCAATATATTTCTTGAAGTAACTCCATCATACTCTGTGGGATTACTGAGCTAGTCAGTGTTTAAGAAAAGCACTCATAGTGGATATCAAAAACATGAGCACACTTAAGCAGTTTTAGAAAAAACACTTAATTGAATTTCATGCACTCTTGGCAGTGATGCATTTGTTTTGCTTGCACATCAAATGTTGCCACAAAGGCTACAGCCTCAGGCCTTTTGAATAATCACTCTGTCATTGTTGACACAATATAACAGCTAATACAGAGACATGTGAGCTCTTAAATAGGAGAAGGTGTACAACCTACTACACGGTTAATTAACAGAGTGAAATGTTATATGATCGTGTATAATCACTGTCATGACATCATGTGGCGAACAGCTTCATGTGTTCTTTGTCTTATAACTATAAACACTGACTCTTCTTAATACAACCGTATTAGGATGAAGTGCTAGTAATTATACAGTGTGAATGTCTGCACATAATCAAGTCCTGAAGTAGTAAAAACCAGCATGTCCTAATTAGAATTTGATGTGTTAGAAATCAGAACAGACTATCTCCAATTAATTAAGCAATCTATATTTTTTTCAGAACACTGTGTTTGTTTAAGTTTTTCCTGAGAATAAACTGACAAATATTTATTGAATCATGGGGTTTAAAATCATTTTTCCTCCCCAAACACTGTGGTTTCCTCCCCCTAAAGATGGGGAAGCTACAATTGCAGTGTGTCGCAAGCTACATGGTCTGGCACCTTATTGATCAGTTATGTAGTAAGTAACACAGTGAGTCACTGCTGTGTGGTTAGGCTGCAGCACTTGTCCCAGTGGACCGGGCAGCCTTACCTCTTGAAACGGCAGCCTGAAGCACAGGGCTATCCTTAACGCTCTTCCACTTACTCACTTTATCCAATAATATACTATAGCTTGCCTGGTTTTCTGCCACAATCACTGAACTGTTTTTACAGAAAGCAGACATTTATACACTATTTCTTTTTTTGCCTAAAGCAGCCATTCCCAAATGTTTAAATGTCATTTTTGCCCCATTTTTAAACTCTGAAAATCTTCTGCGACCTGCCAAAACCTGACAACACAGAAGTTATAGAATTGAGTGTTTTCATACATTTTATTTCCTTCATAAACAGGCACATAATAATATTTCAGCTCTGAATCAGGCCTCTAATTATCTAGGACAGGAGTGGGCAACATTTTTCTCCAGAGGGCAGCACTGCTATTGATAAAAGAAGGGAAGGGCAGCACACTGAATCATGACAACAAATAGAATCTTTAGTTGCTGATAGATGGTGGATTCTAATTTACCCATTGTGTTATACTAAGTGCTTTTAAAAGGTTTATATTTTTTAATGTGAAAAAGGCTACAATTAGGTATGTACCAAACATAAACTACATGAGAACCGTCACAGCCTCAACATCCCTATTTGAGAGTTTTTCACCTAAGCAGGAAATCTTTTTATTTTTTATCTCAAAACTGTAATAAATCAGGCCTGAATATGGCACTAAATTAAAGATAAATCATTTTCCTCCAAATATATGATCGTTTGGGGTTGTAGTTAACAAGGCAGCCATCGCTCATGGTAACATCCCCCCAAGCTCATTACCATTGCCTTAGTTGTTTGCTCATTTGATGCTACACCTGAAAGAAAATCTTCAGCTGTGCCTCTGAGACACCTCAACAAGCAGCTTTACACCATCATTAGTTACCATTAAATAACTGCTTGAACAATATAAACATGGGATAAAGCATCTTCTCACTGCAGGATGTGATTTTGTAAGACCATGTGGCAGACACTTGTGTCCCAAAAAAACCCACACATCAAACAAAAAGCTACAAAAGGCTGATGCAGTGTGTTACACATACTATGTAGTTGGATGCTCAAGTGGTGAGACATGTGATTGTTACTGTAGACTGTAGTGCATTGTTCGGATGAGTTCAGATTTTGACAGTATATTAAGTGAAATAAGAAAGTGCAGGCAAATTAGCTGGATGATAATTCAACATTGACAGGAATGCAGATTATTATTCAAAGCTCTCTCTGTAATTTTACCTGGAGCATGTACTTAAATGCATAGTAAAGACTCTGTTTGGTTATTTTGTCATAGAGTAGCACTCTCAGTGAGTACAGAGTGTCCTGACAGGCAAAATTTGTTTTATTGTTTATTGTATATCATAGAGATGACATCAGCTCACTCTTTAGGGTTATTACAGTAGATAGCCACATCATCAAAAGACACGGTTCTTCCCCAGAATATCTCTTCAAATTCGCTGATTTTGCCCGAGAAATATCATCATCACACTTGAGGGCACTGCACTGGCTAGATTTCAAGCAAGGAAGGGCAAAAATGTATGATTGATTGAAGCTATACAAAATGTTTTATGGATTACTGCAGAGACCTTGTACACTTTGCATTGACTACACATCCACTGTACTGTTCCTTGCCTTCAAATCATGCTTCAAGAATTTGAGAACTTGCCAAATCATTAGTAATTTAGACTTTGTTTACCCAGCTAAATCCTGGTAAGATCAAAGATTTTGCTTACGCAGGAGATGTGGCCGTGGTAGTGGAAGAAACGATATGTAGAAGTCAGTAAAATTTGAAAAATAACCATACGATACACATAAACAGCACGGGTTTGTGCTTAGGACTTCCCTTCCTTTCTCACACATGACAGAAAACCTTCACATACCAGGAAGAATGTAATTTGTTTGTAGACCAAGGTTCTACTTCAGAATAAGAAACACACACAAAAGGATGATTCTAAGGCTACGAAAAACTTTAGTGCAATAATATAATTATTCAAACACGCATTGCAGGCATTGCACGCAATTACATTTTGCCAAAAACTTGCAGTGATTATTAGAAGGGAGGGAATTTCAGTAATATATTCACTAATTTTGCATTTTTAGCTCTTGAATGATGCTTTTTAGCTGCAATATGACAGTTGCTGTGCCCTTTCTTTAACTGTTTGACATTAGTAAGTAAACGGTTCCAGCAAGTTTCACTCGCCTGGAGTTGCTACTTGATGTCTCCTTGCGGTGGCGTTGCTCAAATTAATGAGGGAAACCTGGGTAGAAGTTACCTGGCCGAAGAAGAGGGAGTTTTACTGCGGGATTATGGCAGGGAAAGCTACGTTAAGAGATGCCCCATCCACGTTCAATACATCGAGATATTTAACAATAATTTAGTTTCACCTTAGGGGGCGAGCTTAAAGACTTGACACCTGCTAAAACAACAACTTGACCGACACAGACCTGCCCTCATCACTAGTGACCTTAAGGACCCAGACGCATCAAAAACAGAACTGGATAACAACACTGAGCGTTGACTAGAATGCCTGTAAACTGATCGCTCCACCTTTACTGCAGTGAATAAATGCTCTCAGTATGGACACACTGACTGTGTTCATGGCAGCTGTAGGGCAGGCAGAGACTTGTCAAATGCCAGTGAGAGAGCCTTAGTATTGACAGAGTCTGTTTGTCCCTGTGGCATACAAACAACCCTTGTCTCTGTGTGTGACTCTGCACTCTGTATCAAAGAGTACACACCAGGCAAAGCCTTTTCTCCCTCTCTAAGCATATGTACGAATGCATCCACAAGTCAAGTGATCCATTATGCCATTACTAAAGTTAGTAGTTTGTAAAGTTGATTACATTGCTTGCTTAAAACTAAATCCTGCCAGAATGCTTGCAATGTTGCATTGCTTGCTGTGTGTGGCACGAACCCAGTCCTAACAGGAACACAGTGTGGCAAAAAAAGGCTGCAGCAGAATAAATGCGATGTTATTTGAAGACATACATCATCTTCGGAGGAGTGGTTGAGGAAGTTTAATAATGACCAATTCCTGTAGCTCTTTCCATTCCTATTTCAAGCAGCAACATTTCATAATGGGCTGAGACAGGATTTCAGGCCAAGTTTCCCTTAGAGAAAAGTGTTATTGGGAGGTCAAAAGTTTGAAGGCACAAACTTGACCCTGAATATCCCAAATATGTCAGTGTCTTGACTTAAATTAACTGTTCAGAAGTAACTGACAGCCCTGTCAGTGTGTTGCTATTATTGGAAAATCTTTAATCACCTTTATATTGAGTAGTTTGAGAAGTTGGAGTAGGATGTTTTAGTTTCTATGTATGCATTAGCTGAAAACCTCAGATTAGAGTTCTCAACGGGTCAGGCCGGCCCTACAAACCCAACCGGACTTGCGTGTTCAAACCGGTTCGGGCCTAAAAAATGTGCAAATGAGGCGGGTCGGGCCTCGGGCTTCCTTTTTTCCGCCAATAAAACACATTTCTTGCAGGTTGTAAATAATATGTTGTTTGTTGTGAATCATCGCTGTTCATATGTGGAGAAGAGTAAATCTGGCTGCCTGCTTGATGCAGAGAGGCAGACCTGACGCTGCTGTGTGCGTAACCCCCGACACTTTGGATGTTAGTGTCATTTTTGGAGCCCTTTTATGATGTGCTGCTTTGGGCAGAACAAATCAGACATCACTTCCAGCAAAATGCCAACGATACTGCACAGAGCGCAACCGTGCATCAACGGCATGCACAATGAAAATTTACAACAGTACGCGAAGTCCCGCCTGTTAGCCGTTACCGGAGGACCCAGATAACGCAGCAGCAGTGCCCGTCTCCTGCTGCAAAGAAAACACCATACTTCGATAAATTTCGGGCCGCGCCGGGTTCGGTCTTAAAGACCCGTGGGCCAGGTCGGGTCGTAATTTTCAGGCCCGTTGAGAACTGTACCTCAGATTAGCCCATGAAATAATAGCACTTTTTCATTGTGCATACAACTTATATTAATAACAGTTATTCTCATGTAACCTTTTTTTTGCATCACATAAGTTAGATTTTGTAAGTAAACCCTCTCAAGTACCCCCAAAGCTTTCAAAATAAAAACTAATTAATTTAAAGGCCTCCAACACTGCTTTTCATTGTGTTTTTAAAAACACTACTTAAGGCTTTACTAGTTCACTGCTTAATGGTTTAAGGGTCCTTAAAACTGTTTCATACTTAATTAATTTCTATTATGCACAAACTCTGGACAAATTTTGACTGTATTGTATATATTCTTGTTCAGCACCAAACCAGTGTCAATTCTACATTGTTTTCTACCTGGGGTAACCCTATATTTCAATGTCTTCAACCATGACACCAATTCCCTTGATTGATCTCTGCACCTTACTAGACAATAGCCCCCTGAGGTGACTACACAAAAGGTAATCCTGGTTAAATGTATTGGCTCGAAACTCTTGCAGCCACAGTGATTGTCCTCAAGAGAGTTACATAGAGAAAAGTGGAATTCAAAAGGTTTCTCTGGCAAGATATCTAATCAATATATCAATCACTGCATTTTATTCAGAATGGCCTCTATGGGGAAAGAGTGAATATTGATCTCAGTTATTGTAGGTAAGTGATTTTCATGGTTTACTGCCCTTTCAGTCCACCACAATACAAGGAATACTCAACAATGGCAAGGATCCCAGCAGATCGCTATACTTTTTTTCATCTTATAACAAATGGCAGCTTTATTACTGTACGTTAAATTTGCATCCATAATTACTCACTACAAAGTAATTTTATTCACAAAATCCTGATTAAATGTGACCTAATTAACCAGAGACACTTTAGTTTCATACACTAAAGCTACCACCTACAACATAAAGAGCCTTATCTTATCCATGTTATTATATGTGATTATTTTAACCTTAATCCAGTGCCTGTTGTAATCTGAACAACTGTTCAACCTTCCATAAGCATAAACATTTTGTTTTTAATATTATTACCTCATTAACTCAATCTTGAGTTTTCAGCTTAGTCACAACTTTGAAATGAATGGGTAAGACTGTATTAGGTGGAAGTAATATACTGTATAAAATGTAAAACATTCCTACACACACACCATCTCTCTCTCAAGCTTACATGTGCCCAATCCTGTGTGTTACAAATGTTAACCACTAGATGGTATTGTGCATGATCAGATTATATTGTAACTTTTAAAAAGGTTAATGGTATTTGTAAGTGCAGTTAAAATACACTGCTCACCTGTGCTAGACTGACAAAACTGAAATAAAGGAGGGTTCAAGGAACACTGGAGAAAAGTGAATATATGTGTATGTTGAAGTTCTGTATATTTTAAAAAGTAAACTGTCACATACCTGCAGATAGTGACATGTCCGCAATGAAGGCTTGTGGTCCATATGCATTATGGGTTTCTCTAGATTAAGCGATGACTTCCTGTAGGCCTCCTTCGCCTGGCTGACTGTCAATGTCGACCAGGAGCTCCTCTTCATGAATTTTCCCTCAGGTGCCATGGCCATGCTCTCACAGGCCGAGCACTTGACATCATTGTTACTCTTAGAGGTCTTGAGAGACAGGTCTCCAAAGTGATGGCTGTGCATGGAATCTGGGTAGCAGTGGCTGACGTGTTCCCCGTGGTGGCGTGACATGACACTGGGCGTGCGGTAGGTGCTATCGCTATCCAGATTGTCGTCGGAGCTCCACCAGCCTCCGGAGCGGTGCTTACGTTCTTTGCTCTTGCTCCTCTTGCTACCATGTTTGGTTGAGTGGTGGCCATGATGGTAATAACCTCCTGTTCCTCCTCCACCTCCGACAATATCACCTTTTGTGCCATTCATCTTGGATGATCCCTCCAGGGAATGAGATTTAGTGAAGAGCTTCTGGACGGAGTGAACAAGGTGTCTGATGCGGCCAGGACTCTCGCTACGTTGCTCAGTGGTGGTGGAGGTGCGCTGGTACTGTAATGTGTGGAAGCCATCGCGGTGTAGAGGCATTTGTTTTTCAAACTGGTCGAGAAGGTTAGCAGGAAGGCGGTTGCTCTTGGTGCCGGCGTGGTGGGAGGAAGCAGCTGCCGCGGCTGCAGCAGCAGCGACAGCAGGGGAAGTGGCAGAGGCTGTGATGGCAGCGCAGTCGTCCCGTGTGGCTGAGTCATAGTATTGTGAGCTATAGTGCATCCTGGGGAAGGTACTGCTGGACATGTGGTCAGACGGGGCAGGTGGTGCCATCATGATAGGGGACATGCAGTCAGAGTGGATGGAACTGCGCGGCGAATATCGGTGGTGGAAGTCCATGGGGCAGCTCTCTGTGGGGCTGAGCAGGTAGGACGAGTGGCGGGACTCGGGGCCATGGTGAGCATGAAGGTCATGGACATGAGGGTCATAGTCCAAGCCATGGGGTAAAGGGATCTGGTGCTGGGATCGGCTGCCCGATAAGCCCTTCATGTTCCTGGCCAGAGGGAGGCGCCTGCCTTCATTGAACTTTTGAGACGGGGACCAAGGTGAAAACTTCTGGTCTGTTGTGGAAAAAGGGAGAAAAAAAAGGAGAAAAGGAAGATGGTCAGAGAGAGAGTAGCTCTGAACATCCTTGATGTTCCATGATGTGTAGACTCAACCTAATTTTAAGTCCAAATGTTCAATGTCTGTCTCCTATTGGCATTTTCAGATTGATTGAATTTTGTATTGAAGACATTTGTGTCATTTACCAGAAATCGAAATAAATGGTTATTCAAGACAAACAAGCTATGATATTTTGTTAAGTTGAAACATTGTGCTCATATTGTTTACTAAATAGAAACATGCCCATATCCCTCTCCAGTAGTGATTAACTGCTTATTTAAATAATTTAACTTGACTCCTAATACCATTAAAATGGATCCAGTACTATATAATAAATTCTGTTGTCAAATGCACTAGCAATATTATTTTTTAACAGACACGCATACATTTTGATAATGACATCTGTTTTTCTCTGGCCCACCCAGACACAAGACAACACAGTAAGCAGACAGAACAACAAAATGCAGCAAAATTAGCAGTGATATGAAAAGCATCTGTCGGCAGTGCTCAGCGTTTTGCATGACAATTAGAGCCTGCATCTTATCGGTTTGTGGTTAAAAGCTGCAAAGTAAACAGAATGTTGGAGCGCTTCGAGTGTCTGCTATTCCCTTTTAATTAATTGCTTTTAGTTCTCTTCAGCAGGAAACCCCAGCCTGGAACGGTGCACATAGTCTTACATAACGCTAAGGATCTGTGATCTCTCACACTTTTTCAAAGGAGCCAGAAATAAAATGCACAGTTGTCATGGCAACCACTGCTGAAAAACCCAGGAACTGTAATAGGATTTTCAAGGTTGTTTGAGGTGGCTCCTGGTCTTACAAACGGGGGGAAAAAGAGAGACAGGATGTAATGTGTTACAGCCACGTCAGCTTTACTTGTCATATGTGGAACGTCAACGCATAGTTTTTTTTTTTTTATAAAATGGTCTTCAGAATTTTAATAGAACATTCTGTGTTCTGTGTGTAAAATCCATGCTGTAGTTTTCTATAAACACATCTGAGCAGACCTAATTATTGCTTAAATAACTGTTTGCTTTACATATTTGCTTTGCTTTGAATCTTACAATAACTACACTAGAAGATATTAAAACAAACAATTATTCATTTTTATGTTTTTTGGTCATTCTTTGCAGTTTGTACTATTCTGCTTAAAACATCTGTGTGTCTAATCTACTAATCCTCCTGCGTTCCTCTCATTATGTCATTTCCTCCATCATAGCTCTCTGTTGTCTCCCTAAACCTGACTATCTCTCAGATTTACCACACTCAAGTAGATGACATCAACCTGTTGCCAAGGCAACAAAACGTGTTAAATTAAAGCTTATAATAGTATTGGTTTCAAGCAGAGATGGCACTTGTGTACATACATGCAATGCTCTGTTATGTACTTTCAAACACAGAATATGTTCATGGTAACATTATATTCCAGAGCAGCTGAGCATCCATCAATGTGTCCTTTAAATACAGTTTTGCTTTCACAGTCGGAGGCCTGATTCAATTAAAACTTGAATTTTGTTGCACATCATAAAGCAGGAACAATAAGTGGAGATTGCTTGTTGTACTTGTTTAAAGACCAGTCATAATATTTTATGGCCTTTCCAATTCTGATTATTCACAGTAACGATATAATGAAGACAGCAACTTTAAAGCCAACCCTGCTTTGCTACATACTGTGGCAACCATGGTAGAAAATGACACACTTGAATGTGTTTTCTTTTTAAAGTGTGTGCAGTGTTGACTTTGACATTATTTGAAAACAGGTGCTGTTTCACTAGTATGATCCATGATTCTTGCCACTGTCCCTTCTGCCAGCTTATCTGTCGCCACTAATTTGACAAATGATCAATAGTGACAGTATATCAAACCTTTTCACACCATTCTCTGACTGACCTTTACTTTGGCACCTTTAAATATTGATCTTGATTGTTCAAATAAAGAGCTCACACAATACAGAAGTGTTTGGCCCTCATGTGTACAGTGTAGCTACTTGGATGAAATGACAATTTATCTAAATTCCATGAGCAGCTTGGTTGTTCAGCCAGTTGTTGATACTGTTTTACAAGTCTTTCAAAATTCTAACTAATTAGAAACTGCTCTGTTATGAGAAACAAAGTACACAATTATAAGACACACCACAGAGTGTTTGTCTCTGTGTTATTTCTAGATTATGATTATATAAACTCTCAGGAGGTGGTTTGATTACCCCATAATCAGCTGTTCAACAACTTATCTTTCAACCCAGATTGCTGTCTCCTGTTATCAGCCAATTCATTTTAAAATGATTACTTTACCATTTTCCCTCTACAACTCGCAAGTGAATACAGCTGAGATGTAATGTTGTTACTTATGTGTAATATCACAGTCCAGAAGCACGAGACTACTTTCCAGTATACTTGAAAAAAACTCCATACAGGTCCAGTGTGTAACATTTAGGAGGTTTCATTGGCAGAAATGAAAATACTGCCCATAGGTATTTTGTTGAAGCGTATAACTGCTTCATAAATAAAAATTGTTTTGTTTTGAAAGCCCTAGTATTTGGCTTGATAGGGGTTTGATAGGTGAAGGCCTTGCTTTACAAAAGCTTCCACAGCCCAAACGGAAAAATCAGCGAGAGTAATTGTTTCCCATCTGGACCTTTAAAGTATCTTGGACATTTACTCTGTATCGTTGCAGTTTTACCTCATGAAAATAGTTTTATTAACACTGTTTAGTTGACATCAAGGCTCGCAATGAACAATTTTAATGCTAACAACAACAAAAAAAATCTGAAAGAAACCAAATACAGTATAAGATTTTTTTATTATTATTTTATTTTATTTGAGTGGCCTCTTTAAATGTTCGTTAGACTTTGTCTAGACTCAGCACAAAGATTGATGCCTTTTGCCTGGGAACATTTTGAATGGCAGCTTAGATCACTTCATCCTGCAGGAGTGTTTCTGTCTGGTGAATGCGAATGAGCCTGAGTTGAGTTGACAACTCCTCAGTAGTTTAAAGCCTCTACACTGCAAAAAAAAGCAAAAACTGTACACGATAAAATTTGACTCATGTCACGCTTCTCCTCGGAATCAATTTTTTGTGAACTGAAGAAGCCTGTGGGATATTTCCCAGCAGAGAAAAAGGCCAGTGACACCTGTCTCCATTCACTATAGTAAAGATGTGAAGGTGGTGCAGTTTGTATCATGTAAAAAAAAAAAAAGGACTAGACACAAGCAAACAATGACTGACTGACTGACTGCCTGCGTTGGCTCATGTCATCAAATATTTGCAACAGACTGCTCTGCCTCTTCTCCTAATACATAGTGGCCAGTGCACTGTTCTCAGTATGTAGGGGAGGTGACATTAAGAGAGGGGATGCCGGCAGGCTCAACAAACTGGTTTAAAAAAATAAAATAAAAACCTAGTTGTGTCATAGGTCTGAGTCTGAATAGCCTGCAGGCAGCAGCAAAAATGAAGGATGAGTTTTCAGCTCCGTCTTGGACACCACCACCCACTCGCCATACGATGAGCTGATGCAACTATGCAGCACCTCTAGCCTCCAGCTCCTTTGCCTGAGGTGAACTCTGAAGTATTTGATGTGCTTATTCGAGCTTCCATGTGGTCATACAATCTTTACTTCTTATTCTGCAACAGTTTCACTCCCTGAGAGAAAACCAAACCCGGTTACTAGAAAACCTGTTCCTGGACTAAAGCCCAGAGTAGTCTTTTTTTTTCTTTTTTTTTCTGCAGTTATAATATCTGCAAATCTACATGAGAAAAAAAAATGCTAACAGAATAAATCAAGGAATGAAGTGAGAGGGAAAGTGCCTTTGAGCAGCCACTTAACCCCAAACTGCTCAGTGTCCAACTGGTTGTTGTACTCGGCGTCTACCAGGTGAAAAGTAGGCCTTTTATTTTTGGAAAAGAGCACTTTTGTACTTAGATAAATATAGTTTTGAAAACCTTACCATGCACATTTGCACATGTGCATGTCCTGACAGTATAATCTAATTAAAGAGGCCATTTGTAAACTATGTAGAACTGCAGCCCTTAGTGTTTAAAACAGTACTGCAATCCCCTTCAAAACACTGCATAAAATTGGTTGTCATGGAAGATTTCTCTTTTATCCAGTGTTACACTTGGTTTATGCACATAAGCATACACACATATGTCCCATCATCTGTTTTATTTCTTGAACATCAAACCTCTTGGTTAATCTTGGCATGTCGGCATCAGACTGAGATTGAAAGTGTTCAATCATTATCATTAGATATTATCACAGAAGAGATGACAACAATAGGCTGTAAAAACAACATACTGTTTGTGAAATATCCACCAGCAGCAGAGAGACAGAGAGAGACCTTGTTTGAAACTTTGAATGTTGTCACTACTTGTGTGTCCACTAGAAAATGAGCTACATCAGCATCTGTCCTCAGACTGATTATAGCTTCTGCCCTCTTCTGGCAACATGGTTATCAAAGTGTTGGGAGCTATAAACAAAAACGTTAACCTAATTTGTGGGTATATATATTAGCTGTACCTTTTCCAGTGATGCCATTATCTGTTTTCTTAATCTCTGATGACATATGATGCTCATTTGCGTAATATACTTTTAACTCCTAGAAGATGACTTTTACAGTTGAGATGATTGTGTGCAAGTCAATTTACGATTTTTAAAAATTAACATAATTCACGGTGAATACAATTCTTATAACTGTCATGACTGATAGCGGTTAGTCTTCACAATGACAATACTGTAGCATTTCAAATTCCCTCCCCCCCTTGCTCACATTGCAGTGCATGAAACGCTAATAGGAGCTTTCCTGTTTCACAGCTTATATAACAGCTATTCTGGTGCATGATCAACAGACTGTTTTCCTTTCTGCCTTAAACGTGCTTTTCTCAGCACCTGATGCAGTTTTTTTTTTCCCCTGGACAACGATGTCACTCTCAGGGAGGAGAGATGCTGGCCAGTGCCAAAGAGGTGTGTGTGGGGGCTCTCTCTCTGTCTCTGGCTTGCTGTAGTCTCTGGGAAACCAGTGTGCTAAGTTTAAGCTCTGCCGCTGTGTTACAGTCAGCGCCTGACCAGCATTTCCCAAGATGGTTGCATAACTTGGAATAAATGAGACCTTCCTCCTCCACACTAATGCACAACCAGCGAATGCCATGGGGGAGCACACAGCAACAGGCAGCCAAACTGTAGAGCATGAATCACACTGAACATAACATCCTTGAAATGATTTATCGATCGCCGTTGAGCAAAAAACATCCGTTCTTAATCAATCCTTATTACTTTCAGATTGTTCCTTAGCACTAACCTCTAAATTAATGTCTGACCTCGGATGTTTGGTGGAAGAAAAAAAACATGTACCCAATCCATTTGGGAAAAGTCCAAATCAAATCAGGGCAGTTTCAAAGTTATCCGACATGATGTCAACACATTACATCTCTCTAAAGGTTTGCAATGATACGAGAGGACAGCAGTTCATTTACAAAAAAACATGAGGGATGAGCAACAGAATCAGTATCCATCCATCTGATACTAACAAAAGTCACTGAATTGGATTATTTTATTATTTTAGGCCTTGTTTAAAGTCACATGTCATACAGATTTCCAGACTACATTTAAAGTCTGCTATAATTTGTATAGTGTTATATTAGAAAAGATGAGGATACAATTACACTGGGATAGGATTAGGATTAACGGGTTACATTTAAGTAGAGAGATTTGGGAAGCCTCTGTGTCTCAGACAGTGTTTGATACACCTTGCATTTGATTTTTTGTCTGTGTTACTTTGTTAGACATACTGTAAAAACTCTTCTTTAAGATTTCATATAATTGTTTATCTGGTTTTGAAGCAGCTTGAGAAGCCAAACCTGCTCAGCCAGTCTTTCCTCAGAGTGTGCCTCATCAACCAAGTGCTGAGCAAAGGAACCTTCACGTGAGATGCACAGGCAGAGATGATGAGCTGCAGTGAGTTGACATTAGTCGTTTAAATGACCTGATGTTAAAGGTGACAATACCTTCAAAAACAATCTCATTCATGTTGTCATCCATTGTCTACACCGCTTATCCTGTGAGGTTCTTGGGAGAAGCTGGAGCAATCGCTGCTGACGTTAATGTAGTGCCATGGTTCTCAAACCAGTGGTACAAGTGCTTCCTCTGATGGTACTACTGTATAAACCAGTCAATTACAGTCACCTTATCTCTCACTCCATCTAAATCTTATTTCTATTTCTATCTATACCGGTGTGTGTGTGTGTGTGTGTGTGTGTGTGTGTGTGTGAAGTAAATGTGAGGAAGAGGAGGATAATGAGTTTATTTTTGGGAATAAATCTGCCTCCTGTGAAAAAAAACATTGCTGATAATGGTGCTCAACATTTCTCAGGTGGTACAGGTGGAACCACTGATGTAGCGCATGGGTACACCTTGAATATAAGTCACCAGCTGCACAGGGTACAGATACAACCATTCACATTTACAGCTATGGGACATTCAGAGTCTAATCCTCATCTGCATGTATTTGCACTGTGTATTCTCTCTATCCATAGAAAACCTGCTCAAACACAAGGAGGAACGCGCAAAACCTCAAACTTCATGCTGTAAGAAACCAGTGCTAACCACCACACCACCTTACACTCGCGAACGATGAACACACAGTAGGAAAAGTAATATTTACTGGAAAGAAATAACTAAAGCGTCTTACTGTAATTAAATGTGTTGTCTCTCTGGCAGTACTGCAGAGACAGCAGAAAGAAGACGGTTCTTTAATGGTAACAAGTTTGTGCTCACACACACACATGCAGGGATAGCAGCAAACATTATATAAGTGAAAAGGAGTGTTGGACCTCACATCTGACACAAAATCATATGCAGTTGGATAGAGCTTTGCAGTAGAAGCTGTATTTCACCTTTTGATATCCACCCACTCCCTCCCACTGCTGCTGCTCTCTCTTTGGTAGGCAGTCACTGGCTGATGTTGTGGTGAAGCCACACACCATGGACACAGACTCAGTCTCTTCTGTACGCCTTTACACGGAAAGAAAACACCAAATAGGGAGCTTAAAGCCCATCACTGCTCACTGTGCAGCAGCCTGTAAAGCCTCCCACACTAACAGTCAACACAAAGGATGAGGTCCCGTATAGAGACGAAAATTTTTCTCCCCTCAGGGTTTTGATGGATTTTTTTGCAAACATCTGTACATTGCACACATATGTGTGCATGTTATACAGCAGGACATTAAAACAAGCGAGGAAAACCATTGGTTTTGTGGGTCTGAAATAAATAATGAGAGGCCTGGGTTTTAATAACAGTGTTTCTCTTTCAAGTTCCACTTCAAATCACACAAGAGCAGCCATGTAAACTGACCAAAAACATATAATCCCTCTCTGCACCTTTTCATCCAGCACTTCCTTTGTTTCTGTGGTAAAAGTGCCACATACAGTATATCACTGCTCTGTGAGCAATGTGAGGAAAAACAAAAACCGACGGGAGTTTGACCCCTTTATTTTCCTTTCACGCCTCATATGTAGAGCATGTATATTGTTGGTGTGGGTTTGAATATTGAGACATCTGTTACGCTTCAGCTAACAACATAATGTGTGGGATGTTTTCAGTTTCACTGCAACAAACTAAGTTTCTTCACTTTATGACCTCTTGGAAAATGCGTCTTCAGATAGGGAAATAAAAAATCTTCCATTGACACAATTATACAATATATATATTCTTTATTCTAGTAAAGAAAAATCTGAATGTAAAAGTCATGAATTATAATTTGGACAAAACATTCTAACATCTATGTTATCTGTGTACTTCAATGTTGTGTTACATTCTCGCTAATGTAAAAAACTGCATGTGGGCCTCAAATTTTTTAGGGGCCTCAAAACACTGAAGTTTGGGAAGCTCTGTAACTGTAACTGATTTTATGCTGAATGCACCACCGCAACCTTTTCACAAAACGTTTAAATTTGTGCATCATTATTATATAAATACTTAAATTAACCATAGTCAAGATGTGGGTATAAAGTGTAGGAAAGTCAATGTAACCACAGCAAAATTGGACACTACTTTATGTTCCATGTGTAGTCGTTCAGAGACAGAGAAGTATCATCATATCTATCCATAATCAGGCTAATGTAATGATCCTGACAATGCAATATATTATGCACTTGAACTGTAATGAGTATATGCATGAGGTGTAAACTCCTTCCTGCACAAAAAGGGAGAAAAAGGAAATAACTTGAAGGGAAAGCTTAAAAAACAGAATAAAAAATAAGCTTCTTACAAAAATGCCCTCATAACAGCACCTCACACCTGCAACAGCTGCAGCATTAAAGCAAAATCTAACCCTTCATCCTCACTGATTTAACACATGTTTAATTCAGAATGCCAGGTACTTTATTTGGACTACTTCTTCTTCTTCTGCATACACCTTGATGATGATTTCTTTTTGGTTAGACACGACAAAGTGCAAGGCATAACACTTGTGTGAACATGCAAGTCTCACATATTAAAATATTTATACGCACCAAATTTACACGGATCCATTTCACACAATATACACACAAACAGTAACCAAAAAAAGGTTTAGGCTCAAGCCCACGGCTTATTTTTTCCTCTCCTACACAAACCATGAGATATCCCAGAATATCAGCAGTATGAACGAGTATTAAAGAGGAACAAGACGAGACAAATATGACTATATTCTATATTCAATAACTCTGCACTAAACACACCACGCATTACAATGTTCAGCAAACCTCACACAGTCGTCATCAGCTTATAGGAAGAAATATTATACCCTAAACTAAGTATGTATTATTAGATCCCTCTCATAACATTGTATTCATTTGTGAGACGTTATAACAGTTATTACATTATTTGTCAAGTTTTAGTCAAAGTATCTGTGAAAAAGCTACTTAGCATCTGTTTTTTATGGAGGTGCTTCAACATCTTTGAAGCTTTCCCAATTTCCTCACTTTAATGAAGACCAATTCTCTCTCTGAACACAAGCCTTAGTATCTAATATACACAGGGCACAATACACAGGAGGGTATCTAAAAGTCTCTGTCATGCAGCGTTGCATATAGTGCTTTGTTACATCTTAGATATTTGTACTGTCAGGGTATTACAGAGACTATATATACACTTTTTTTTCTCCTTGCAGGTGGCAGCAAGCCCTTAAACACTGACGAGTCTGTTGGGTAATTGGGATCAAAGAGTCCTGCAGATGGTTTAAATCTTGTCTATGTGAATAGTGCTGTAAAAGAAACAGATCCTGTCGCAGCATTTGAGCTGCTGACTTTTTGCATCAACACCAAAATTAACCAGAATGCTTAGTGGACGATACAAAATGGCCACAACAGAACAGCCCCAGATGGGATGTGTCACATCCAGCATAAGTAAGAAGTAGATCTACACAGTATTCCAAATAAAACTTTAACTTTTATGCCCATGATGGATTGAAACTAATTAATGTTTTCATTAACAATTATGCAGATCAGTATATGCTTGATTGATTCGACATCAAAAAAGTACAGCATAAAAATACATTTACATGCGCTAAATCAAAGGTGTGATCCTTGGTTATTACTAAATCTAATTTAAAAGCTGTAGTGCAAATGTCTGCTGAATAAAACCCATTGTCAAATGAGTTCACACAATGCTAATTAAGCCTGTCAGCTCATAAGTGAGGAGGCACATCCATATAGCACAATAGTAAAGCAAGACATGCGGCTGAAAAGGACCCACCAAAAGTGATGTGTCCCTCATGTGGGCGTGGATTCCCCGCTAAAAATAAACCTGAACTGTCAATAGGACCTCACAAATCACCAGTCACAATCATCTGATATTGACTATACATGCTCCGCTAAAAAGAATGCACTCATTAAACCACTGCCTCCCTACCTGCTTGCATCACAGCCACTGCTGTTCCTGCACCACACAGCTCCAAACATTACAAGACAGATGTACAATGCAACAATGCATAAATCTAAATCTAATATCTTGCACGGCATAAGCTATCTCTCTCTCTCTCTTTCTCTCTCTCTCCCTCTCCCTCTCTCTCTCTCTCTCTCTCTCTCTCTCTCTCTCTCCTGTTCTCCGTTTGTGTGAGAGTAGAGGGATAGGCGGAGATACAGAAGCAGCAGTGTTTTTTTTTTTGTAATTACTCAGAAGTCCTCATGGGGTGATAGAAGCTTTAAGGAAAATGGACAATCTAATATGTCTGAAAAAGGTCTTTAATGGTCACATAATTTGAAAATGATTGCTAATTAAATTGAATAATACTTTCAGCTCCCCACGTATACCGCATTTCAGTGGCAAAGACAAATGTACAGTAAAGCTGCGTTTGTTTTTTTTCCTTCATTGCTGTCCATAATAAGTAGTTCCATCTTAGCATGTCAAGTAGAGACTACAACCTCTCTTAGTGCACAGGTCTAACAGTTTTTGTATCTACGCTCATATCATCCTCCACTTGTAAATGTATTCAGGCATGAAGTTCATTAGCATTTCCATGTCGTCCCGTTGCACTGACTGCAGGTGAAAGTGTGTATTTTAATAGCCTATTTGTTACTCGCTCTTTTGCGTGGTTCCCAGTTTGTAGTAAAAGCCAAGCACTTTCAAGACAAAGATGGATGATGCAAATTCAGGGGGAAAAAAAATGTTTTTCTTCTATCCTTGCTGCCAACATGTTCTCTCATGGTTGTGGAACCGTGAATTCCACGTGTGGGAATTTCAGAGCTGCAACACTCTCTTAATTAGGTGGTTTTGTCATGTACCGCTCCATCTGTCTTCAGCCTATTGCAGCAGAGAGCAATAGAGAGAGAGAGGGAGAGAGATGGGATGAAAGGTATGGTGGGGGACAACTCCTCCCTCAATACCTGTACAGCGTGCACCAGATTGTCAGACAGGCAGTGTGAATAGTTGAGCTTTAATGATGACTAAACAAACGCAATGCACATGAAATATGGAATACAGGCCTTCCACTTGATAGCTGTGCAGAAGACGGATTAAAAGATTCTGCATGCAGACAGACACTGAGAGAGGATTTGAACAATAAAATGCAAAAAGACTGTTTGCTGAGCATTGCCCCACCTAAAGATGCTTGATGTTGGACGATAAAAAATGTCTTTCTTCTTTGTTAAAGAAAGGCTTATTTACAGTATTACACTAGGGTAAAATTGGCATGTACATTTACTACATGACAATAATGGACTGTTAAGTGGAATATACTATTTTGTGCTAATGAATATATCCGTAAAGTAGGTGTTGTTAAAAACAAACAAAAACAAAGTGCATAGTGTGTGCACTCACACTAGCGATTAGATTGAATTTGGTTCAACTCCTTCGCTCTCATTAGTGTAAATTATTCACAACAAAGATTTACTGTCAGGCCATCGAGGTCGCAGCAGGATGTTGGGGAGATATCCGGGCCAGGTCACACTATTTGTCCAACACTTAAGAGATTTTAGGATAAAGGGTTGTTGCTGTGGCAACCTCCTTCTCTAACAACATGGGGATGAAAGGCTGCTTTGTGCAGGCAAATGACCAAAAAAGCATCAACATTTTACATGAAGATATGACACATTTTTTATCCGTCTAATCTGTTTATTATTTTATATTGAAAATGATATAATTCCACTTAATGTTTCACAGGTGTGCAAACACCTGATGGAATGGATTGTTGTTTTTCCCATTCCCCAAAAATGAGCTTTTGAATTTTTTTTCAGGAGCTGGGTCAGCTCTACAAAGGTAGCCATTTTGTACCACCATGTTTTTACAATAGCCCACCATGGACAAACTTAACATACTTTGAAAGTGGAACTTTCTTGATCTTGCAAGGCTGGTTTTCCGCTAAAAGACAGTAGAGCGAGTGAAGACAGCCCACAATCTCCCCACAACAAGACATTTAACCATCACAATGACTCCGAAGCTGTTAAATTAGGCAATAGGCAATTAACCAAATGCAATGCACATGAAATATGGAATACAAAAATGCAAAATGACCATTTGCTGAGCATTGTCCCCCTAGAGATGCTTGATGTTGGATGATAAAAAATGTCTTTCTTCTTTGTAAAAGGAAGGCTTGTTTACAGTATTACGCTAGAGCAGTGGTTCTCCATTATTTTCTGTATGTTTTCACGCCCCCCCTGAATTGAAATACTATTGAGAACCTGACCATTTTTATTTATTTATCTGTATTAACCACTGTATGAATTGCCCTGCCTCTCACGCCTCCCCTGACACCTCACAGGGTGACGGGGTCACAATCATGCATAGTTCTGCTTAAATTTTCATATTAACTGAAGGCTACATAGGTTTCTCCAGTGCACTTCAGCTGCAACATAAAACCTCACCAATAAATGTTGCTAAATTCTACTCACTATTCATTTAAATCATAGTTTAAAAAAATGTTTCCTAGGCCTAAAGGAACATGAATTCTCAATTTATTTCAACACTGGAACCATCTGACATGCCCCATCCTAGCACTGTGGGCTGTGAGACAAAGCAGGGCTGTTCTGCTCATCTGTCACTCTGGTGGATGGTTCACACTGTCAGAGAAACTGGCTGAGTGAAACCTGCAACCACCATCAGGTCTCACGACTCATTACTGATGCCGTGACCTTCAAAATGGACCCAAATCCACCTCAGCAGACATGACACATTTTGTTCTTTTGGTGTTGCCCTGACAGAGGAGGTGAGGAAGTCGAGATCTGGACATTTGTTTAGGCTGAAGATCACCTGGATCACAGACCTCTCAGTTGCTATATCTGCTCCTAAAAACACAGATTCAGCTTAGTCATGAAGCCTTTCAGACGCAGTTCTACCCGTGTGGTTGAAATATTAACTCAGTAGCTGTACTTTCTTGTTTAGTCCACAGTAAAAGGCAAAGTTGCTTTATATAAAACACCTGATACCTTAAGCAGACGCTTCTACTGTATATCTAAATGAGCGTGACAGTCTTCTCCAGCCTGTAGTATCATTGTGCACAGCATGCATGCCAGCAGAGAATCTCATTTATTGATCGGGAGTGTTTTCGTGGGACGGGCCTGGAGGGTAAATATGCATTCTGTGTTAAGAGGCTGAGTCCATGCGTTGATAGACTTTACCTGGGATCTGTACAGAAACACAGGCTGCAGTCCAAAGCTCACTTCAGACAAGAAACAAAAAGTTCCCATCTACCAAAATTTGAATCCTTGTCATTCTGTTACTGTGGTTGTCATTGTTAATACAGAACAAGTCTGCAGTCACAAAGTCTAGTTATGAGGTTTGATTTTGCCTTAAAAAATATCTTTACATTTGACAATTCATCTACATAATTCACTTCTGCTTCATTACATTCTACTTAGCCGTTGATAGGGGTTAATGAGGATGTTAAAGAGCTTCGATAATGATTGCAAGTAGCGAACCTCTCTCCTCCATTGACTGACATTGCCAAGAGACACATTGTGAGATACTGTAAATCCGCTCTGGAAGTTAGAGTACAGTAGCACCTGCACAACTGTCACCATGGTGACTTTAAACCTCCAGCAATGTCCATTCTACTTCGATGATCAGAGAGCTGTTAACAGCTCTGAGTGGTCCTTTGTGAGCTTTACTGCATTGCAGTAGTAATTACAAGGTAAATGTTAATGCACCTTGATGTTAAAGACCACAGTGAATAAGTCATACTATACCCTATATTTATATATTTCTCATTTCTCCCGGCAGAAACATAAGGAACCTTTCGAGTAGCTGTCTGAAGATCTGTTGTTCATGTAAATTGTACATTTTCCCTCAATTTTTTGTTTGGACAACTGCATTACTGCTGAAACGATGAGTTAATTTGCAGACATAATCTGCATCTGTACTGACAAGTGGAAATATGAGCATATATTAGTGTAAAATATTTGAAAGGAGGCAATAGTGAGTCACTATTACATACCAACAGCTTTGCTCACGCTGAGGTTAAGAGTTATCTAAGCTAACTTTTAAGTTCAGGGTGGTCATTAAGTCCAGTCCTGAAACACGTACGTCATTACTGGATTTCTTCTTCAACTGTGAGTATGTCTACTTCCAGGTTCAGGGATTTTAGTGATTTTAGTTTTTCTTAGTTATTTTTATTAAATAAAATATCAGCTTTTATTTAACATTTTGTAGTTTGGTTAGTTTGTTTTGTTTTATAAAATAGAAGTTTTTATGTCTTTAGTTTTTTATTGGAAAATAAAATGTGTTGTTTTTATTGTGTCCACAACTTTCATAAGCGATAACAGGAAGTAGTCTGACTTTGCACATGCGCATTAATAATAATAATAATAATAATAATAATAATAATAATAATAATGATAATAATGATAATAATAATAATAATAATAAAAAGCTTACTTTTTTTTAATAAGGCAAACTGTTCTTTTGTTTTCCACAGACAATTCAAGCAGTAAAGATATATTTCCAGTGCTGGAAATCCATGCATCTCTCTCTCTCTCTGTCAAGATCATTTAATTCGTAAGGCTTACTCTTACTAACTACAGGAACAACAGTGGCTCAACCCCCTTTGAATTAATTTCTTTCTTTCTTTCTTTTATGGATCACATTTGTGTGTCCATAATGGTCCAGTAGATAAGAATAAAAGGAAAGAAGAACAATCTGGGTGCCTCACAACATGCATTACTGACTTATTTTAATTGCAGTTTCTTTCTAGTAAGCTTACAAAGGAAGTCTGTACATTATTTAGCTTTATTATTTTCTTCTCCTGAGACTCTTCTAGTGTGTTTGAAGTAAAAGCGACAGGGAGACCACGGATGTGACATATGCAAAGAAAAGTTTTCATCTTTTATTTTATTTCTTCAGCTGTGGGCTCAGTTGTTCTTTGTGCTTGTGTGTGTGTGTGTGTGTGTGTGTGTGTGTGTGTGTGTGTGTGTGTGTGTGTGTGTGTGTGACTTCTCAATGCTGTGATGCAAGAGACTGGAAAAAGAAATCATTCTTTCATATGTGGGTTTTGAAGGGAGTGAAGGGTTCAAACAGCTTCTCTAGTGGCATTGTAGGTGATGACAGTGTGATGCTACAGCTGAGGTCCCACTACTGTGTAATGCTGAGATGTTGGGGGAATCCCCTGGATTGAACAGCTTCACTACTGTAATGCAGTGGAGTCAACAATAGCACCCCCTTGAGGAAAGACTTCTGAGGATATGCTGTACTTCCCACTGTTCCACATCTGACTGACTTCTAACTAGATCTCTCTGGTCATTGAGGTTACAGCAGTTATCATTTCATTTTAATTCACAAATTAGTTAGCATCCCTGTCAACAGGCTTATTATCGCATTACACAAGGGCAGTAATAGTATGAACTCGCCTCCATTACTGTAAGATAAAGGGTACACAGCGGCAGTTAATGAAATGTAAATGCATGCAACAAATGTGCATCATTCTCACTAATCAAGGCAAGTGGAGCATTGTACACAAATCTCAGCACACACGAGGCGTGGCGACTGACACTCTGCATTGCAAATGAGTGCCGTGACTATAAATCGATCAATTCTGATTTAGATTCTCATCCTCTTTTTGCAGGTGATGCCCTCTCCATCACACTGTCGTGACAGATTTTTAATGGGGTGGGAGGGAGAAGCCTGGCTTGTGCTTGGAAGTTTGATTTTAGGCAGAGGAAAGATGACACTTGTGAGGAAAACATGATGAAATCTTTCGATTTCAGTCAAAAATGATATTCTGGATAGCATTCATCCCTAACTCAACATTTACATTACATTTTACATTATGGTATTGTGGACAATCTGAGTCCACTATACCGCTATTGTCCCGTTCATGTCTTAAATCAGCCCTGATCATAAGTGGACACAGCTTTTATATATATATAAATATACAGTATGTGTCATTTATGTGTGTAAGGACTAAAAACATAGCTTTAACAAGTTTGACTGTACACATTTGTGTGTCCATGTGTTTGTCTGTGTATTAGGGCTGAAAAAAAATTCAATTAACAAGTTTAATCTGAAACTTCTCTATGGAAGTTTGAAACATAAAGTAATATACATGTGGAGAACATTTAGATATCTTTACATTTTCAACCTTTCATTAGAATATAGAGTAGTTGAGGGTGAGTGTGTGTATAATTTATGAGAGTGCTACCAAATGAAGAATACAGTATTTAAAATTACATTGTAATTATTCTTATCATCTGAAAATACAGAGTGAATGTTGAATTGAAGCGGACTAAGGTATATTACAAATCAAATCCTTATACTTGTCAGAATAAAATTGAAATGAGTTGTTTTGCTCACATTGTTCTGTTCAGCCCTGCTGTGACTGATAAAGTGAGAAGAAAAGGGTCGGACGGGTCTGAATGAAGCGCTACTCAGAAAATGTGT
Source organism: Solea senegalensis (assembly GCF_019176455.1). Classification (NCBI taxonomy): domain Eukaryota; kingdom Metazoa; phylum Chordata; class Actinopteri; order Pleuronectiformes; family Soleidae; genus Solea; species Solea senegalensis. The sequence continues at coordinate 17,319,793 of NC_058037.1, read as the reverse complement.
CGATCAGTGTCCTTAACTTCAAATGAATTAACATGAAGGCTGTGAAAAGTGTAAAAATACTGTGAAATTGCAGGACATCCGCTTTGCAATCGATTGCCTGCACTTAGCGCAGTCAACTTGTGATGGGATCACTCCGTTAGGACACATGTTAATTGTGGTCAATGTGACATTTTTCAAAAAAAAAATTTTTTTAATTCAACACATACCAAGTGATATTTACTAGTTCTATTTTGACAACACATTGTTAACTGTGTCCCTGCAGTCTCACATGCTGAACCAATTGAGTGACAATCTCACGTTCTGTTTAACGAATAATTGACGCCAAAGCGCGAGGTGAGAAGTGATTTAATTACATAAATGAACAACCTGCTATGCATTATTGATATTGTGTATATCAGACCTTGAGAGAGAAAACACAGCATCCATATCTGGGGGAATTATCTCGCTTTGCTTTGATCTGAAAGTGTTGTGTGCCAGGCGTATCGATCTTACCACAGGGAAAAGTCATTTATCAGAATTACTCAAGGTTGCTGGACAAAGTATGCATAAATAATAAGGTGATGCAGCTGCCATCATTTAATTGGCAAATCTCCCTGCACTGCCTTTAACAATAAACACACACACTCAGGTCCAAGTTCGTTATAAAGGCAGCATAGTGCATCCGTGTTTAAAGCAGAACTATGCTGGATTTTTACCCTAATTTAACAGATTTGGAGTCATTGTGATGGACTTTTCAGGAAGTTCAGGAGTTTTCAAAATCAGGAGGTCTTGTAAAGCGTTGGGTCTCAAGAGAAACACAAATTTCTTCATGACACTACACACTATAAGATCATATTTTAGACGTTTATCATGGCAGAGGCACTAAAAGTAAAAGCAGAGAAAACCACTATTGGAATTGAGGCCACACACGAGTAAACATGGGTCCGGCTTTTTTCGAATGGCAAGAAATGAAAAACACAGAAGCATGCAAAATTGATGCCAACATGGCTCCACGGCTCAGTTGAAAATAACTAAACAGGAGAGGGGAGAATATGTTCTCCTAATCTGTAGGGGAGTGCGAAAAAGAGACCAGACTTGCAGAGTTCCGCTATAATTAAGATTCAGGTTCAAGGTGGGGCTGGGCGATTAATCGATTTTACATCGAAATCGGATTTATTTGTTTGGATGATGTTAAAAAAATGAAAATCGATTTTTCAGATTTTTCCCTCACTCAACTCCTGTTCCCTCTGCTCCGTACCACTCCCCCTCCCCCCACTAGTTCTCTGACAATATCAACATGGCAGTGTGCGCAGAAAACAGCGAGAGTGCCGTCACAGGAAGAGACGTCCGACACAAGGATCAAGCCAAACAGTGCCGAACTGTAAATCAGTTAAAAAGACTTAGGGACAGCACCGAGCTGCATAAACTGCCACTGTATGTGACTGTATCAGACTGAGTCTGTGCTCCGGAGACCTCCGACACAAGGATCAAGCTGAACACTGCCGAAATCAGTTAAAAAAGAAATATTTAAGCATCCCACTGCCGCTGTATTTCAGTCCAGAGTCTGTGCTCCGGTCATGGAGGATGTACTGACCAATTATTTTTGATTAACTGACACTGAAACAACTGCTTTACAAGTCACAAGACACTCGTTTGTATGTGTGTGTGCACGAGCATGCTTGTGTGTGTGTGAAGAATGTCATTCATTTGCATAATTATAATAAGAATTATAATAATTATTTTGTATTTAGTAGTTTTAAAAGAAATCAAATCGGGTCATCTTCTACTGCTTTATCCTCCACATGAGGGTCGCAGGGGACGCTGGTGCCATTCCCAGCTGACGTGAATGTGGTGTACACCCTGGAGAGATCGCCAGTCCAAAACAGGGCTGATACAGAAAATACTTATTTATTCTAATTCTAATTCTAATTTATTTCTAATAGCATGTGTAATTTAATTAAAAAAGAGAGCACGGTATATTTTCTCATGTATATGAATAATTCTCACCGCATGAAATGCTGCCAAAACACACCTCAGATTTGAAGATTCACCCATCTTGTCTCTCTCCCTCAGAGAAGAGTCACAAGACACACTTGCATTATTATTTTTTTTTCAGCTATTTCAACCGTTTTTTCTTTCATAAGCTGGCCGTTTTTCATCTGAGAGCATTGGGACACTTCCACAGTCTTATTAATTTGTTCTCATTTGGCTGTCTCCACAGTTCGCACACTATGGAAACAGGCTGCTAATGACAGTAAAAGCAGGATGTGGAGATAATTACAGTTACAGGCAGATCAGCTGCTGTTCTGAATCCATTACCATGTCATTGGGCTATGATGTGGACTTCTGACAAATTTTTCACATGACAAATAATGAGCGTATCAATATGGCATCCATATGTTCGCCCCTGTGAGCACATAGATGTTCTCACTTTAATTAACGAAAATTACATTAAACTAAAACAGGTGAAATACAACACAAGTATGCTGCTGTGTCATTTATTATCTATTTATGATTTAGAATTACATGCTTTAAAAACAGCCACAGAGCCACATGTATCAGTTGGCTCACAGCATTGTGTAAGTGTTACATGTACAAAAATGGTACATGTACAGAGATGGTAAATAATGCCCAATTGTACAGGTCAACCTATGTGGATTTTTCTGTTTTCAGTGCGACCGATGCATTTATATTCTCTCCATCTGGTAAAGTAAAGTAGTTTAACATTAACGAATAATGCACAAAATGTGCTGAGCTTTAATTGAATGACACGGTAATTAAAGTGTAATTCAATTGAAATGAAACGCAGCATCTTTTATAATTTCATTTTACACAGGGTGCAGAAACTCAAATTAGTACTTAATGTACTCTTTGCTTTAAAACCTGTCACCACGTCTTCAGGTGCACACTGTCTTTAAATTACCTGGCAGGTTATTTGTCCTAAGTAACCTGTCAGGGAACTTTTTAGTTCTTTGAATTGCGAGTTTTCTCTGTGTCTCCTTCTAAATTCATGATGCTGTGACTGGGACTGAAGACACTTTATGTTTGAGCTTCATGGACTCTACATACAGTATGCCCTAAAACGTGTTTGCACACAGTATGCACTGAATGAAAGAAACCAATTGTGCCACTTAAATGCAAAAATATATTCCAGTTCAAGTTTCTTTTAATTCTAGTTGTCACTTGTTAAAAAGATGCTTCTGTAGAAATGTTTTGTGTTTGTGTGTGAGATACAGGTTCATTATTGATATTGGAAAAGCAACATAAATCATTGTCACAATGTCTTGCTATAACAAAAACAGATTAGTAGCCAGTAGTAAAGTTAAAAGATAAATTGTCAGTCATGTGTTTTATAAAGAACAATACAAGCCAAAATAATAGCCTGTTTGTCTGCAATAGGAAATTCATTCTCTGCAGCAGCAGCTGAGTAAAAGTTTGCTGTCTTCATGGAAACACTGGGGCAGCGATGAGGGCTCGAAAATAGCACTGAAATGCTGCTGGTGTTTGGTGAGGAACACAACGCATTCAGTACTCGAAACACCCACAACCGAGTTCAAGGAACTTAGCCTTCACCGTTCCTTTTTATGAATACGGGTATAAGGATATCCTTCACAAAAATGCTAAGTGGTTGCCAGGCAACACCAGATATGTCAGTGGGAGACAGTTTGCAAAGCTAGGGCTCACGTACAACATTGCTCTTACCCTAAGAGGAGCACTTTAGAGGAGACTGAAATAGATAAAGATATAAATACAAGTATATCAAGAAAATTATATATTGATTATACATTTTACCTCTTCCAAATACCAAATTTATCCAGCTAAGTAAACTTCAACTGTCAAAATCAGTCATCTTGATGGATACCTCTGCTTCTCTTGGTGCTTAATACACCAAAACTGCTGTTACCTGTTTAGTAATATACAGTTTAAAGTAATCTGCCTCTGCCTTTAATTTCTTTCAACCACTTTTTCTTGACACATTCTCCATCCTCGAATTGTGATTACCAACAAAGCATTTATCTCTTCCCCCAACTTTAAACATCATGTTTCTTTGGATTTAAGGCTCCAGTGTGGAACCTCTATTGCCCCCTGTGGATGTCTGAGTAATTACCAAAACACTAACCTACCGCTTGTTTCTCCCCACACTCTCACATATACATACACACAGAGGGAAGGAGAAAGAGAGAGTGAGAGCTCTTCACCTTCTGCTGTGCAAGACATTTCTACGACGCTTCCGTAAATTATGTATGGTCTTTCAACGTCATCCAGGCAACTTGGAGGTGCCTGATGCAGAAACAGCAGCAGTTGTGATTGAACATAGTTGTTTAGGGGAGTGCTTGAATTTCACTGTGCGCAATTGACAGAGCACACATCTTCAGTATCGGACAATCATGGGCACGTCTTTGTGTTTTCAGCCATAGTCCAACTCTACTAGCATTACTAGGGCTATGTCTGTCTGCAGCACGGGAATATCACAGGCAACACCAAAACCTGAGAAACAGTACGGTGTGTGGAGCTGTCAGGCTGAACGCAGCGATGTGTGAACTCATTCGTTCATATTTAAAAGTCACACACACACTACAGCTTTAAAGTTTCAGATATGATAGCATGTACCTGAGAGGACAATGCAGGTGGCGTGTGCATCCTTTTGCTCTCACTCCCCAGCTCTCGGGGTCTGTCACAGCAGCCGATAAAACAAGCGTGATAACCTCAGCTGTCAGTTGAACTGTCCACCTCTCCCTCTGAGAGGGGGAAAATAGCCACTGTGCAACCACTGAGACAGTGGCGCTGGGCGCTGGGATTACAAACACCGCCCTCAGAAGACCATAGATGTAATTCGGCTGTTTGCTAAAGTGACATGTCTTGTTTTGAAAGGGGTAAAGAAGGAGGAAAGAAACTGAGAGGAGAAGTGCAAAGGAATGACTTGTTACTGTTCTTGTGGGTTAGGTGTCTCAGTGCAGCACTGTGTGTGTGTGAGGAAAAAATTGAAATATCGTTGTTCTTGTGCTTTGGACGATGAAATGGACTTTTATCCTTAGTGGTAAATAAGTCCAAACACAGCCACAGTAGGGATTAGATATTGGGAAAGGAAAGAAGTAAAATCAAATATGCTTGATAAACCATAAATATGACATAATTGTTTCAATAAACATGGGTAACGTGCTGTAAAGAGAGATGTTCACCATCATCTTCATGTGACAAGGACATGAGTGAAGGCTTGGCAGTTGTTCTCGTACAAAAATGTAAGAGACCATATCACAGTTAGATCGATTTCCTTTTCAGACAGAAAAAAGGTGGCATTGACCTGTCTCTAAGCCACATGCGTAAAGACCGACTAAACACATAACCAGAGGCCAGCACAGTCACTTGTGAATGTGAAAATGATCCCACACACTCACTCATTCGCTCACTCAATAGTCTGTTTAGAATTAAATCACATTATGATCAGATGCAAATGCCATCTTTGGAGGTGACATTCAACTGTTTCATGACACAACTTTCTACCATTTGAGAGGGAAGCCGAAAAAGAAACATTGCCCTTTATCACTAATTCCCCTGTTTATACTGGCTCTGTTACTGCTCCGCCGTGACTAAGTGACAACCACTGCAGCACAGCTTCAATAGCTAATAATTCATAAGCAAAAGTGACTGTCAAAGCAGTTTTATTATTATTCCTTTCTTTAGGGTGGTGATATATTAGCAACTCAGTGGTTATTTCAGCAGACTTCAGACTCCTGACTCTCCTGTATGTGTCTTGACTTTGTGTCCAGTCCAGGTGACAAACAGTTGAGCTGAAGAGAACTGATGTAGGTATGGTGAGCAGGGATGTCTACCAGTGTCTAATGGGGGCTCTAGTTTAGTTAATGTCCCTCTAAACTATCCATCTTAAGAAAGTTAAAGACTTAATGGCACCTTTGTGTGTTGAGGCAAGAACGCAAGCCTTGTGTGGCAAATCAACTTTACCCTTGCAAACATAGTTTGATGTGAATCAATCAATCATAGCAATGTTATGTGGCATTTTAATAGTCATTTTTGCTGTAGAAGGGTTGCGTTCTGATTTTAACACTTCCCATCTGCATTCTAACGCGTTTAACTGCCGTGGCAGTTTGCAGTGATAGATTTTTGGGGTTTAATATATGAGGAAAATGAAAAACGGGAGTGTGACAGGTCCTGCTTGCGGAAACCAGCACAGCTTCTCCTTACATGACACTGTCAAAAAATGTCAAACTTTACTGCTGTCACGCTGAAAATGGCAAAATTTTAATATACTCTGAGGACTGAGCCATCACACGTCTGTTCAACATCATAACTAATCTCTTCCATCTCTTGTTCCCTGTGCCTCTCACTGCTTAATGAGGCAGAATCACTTCAAACAACCCTTTTTTTTTAAAAAACAAAATTGCATGATAGTCAATCCAGCAGCCACATCTATAGTAGATGCGTGATAGGTGATCAGCTCAGCTTGATCATTGACTCACACACAGTATCTCTACAAAACTAATGGACAGCTGGCAGTGAGAGTTGGTGTCATGCAGACAGGACTAGCCAGGCCGGCCTCTCCCCAAGGTCACAGTCAGTCTCCCAGAAAGCACTGGCACCAGAGCAGCAGATGGTGGTGAAATGACGGCCCATCATTACTCATCCAGGAGAAAAGATGGCTGTCCTCTCACACGCACAGTCTCTGCTGTTTGCTGGTTGAAAATGGTAGAAACATTTCCTTGAGTAACCTACATGCTCCAGACTCCTCAGTGTCTTCACTAGATTTCGGAATCTAGAATCAGATACCATGTGCCAGGAACCAGGTACCCATGAAGGTACTGAAAAGAAACCCCTTTTTTCTGTGGCTGCAGGTGACAACAACAACCCCTTTAGCATGGATTCCATGGCTTTTAAGTGTGTTCCTCTATTAGGAACATGTACACTGAATAAACTTAAGTTATAATATATTTCCTTTACTGCTGCCACAGGTCAGACCAACCACTGGCAATTGGAATGGAGTATTCACCTTTTTAGTGGCTTCAAAGCTAATTTTGTTGGGAAAAATGTAGTGTATTCCTGGAAATACCATTTAGTTTAGTAGAGTGGGACTATACATATTTAGGAGTTCCCTTTGAGTTCTCCTTCAGCGCTCCACCAGTGAACCAGAGGAACGAGAAGACTACAGAAGAGGAGGTGTCAGAAGGTTTAGTGAGTCTGTTGCTAGGAGATTGTTTCCTCAAAGCTCTAATGTACAAAGATGAAGCATAACACAATCAGGCAACAACACCCTCGGGTGCACTCAAGAAAATGATATAATGACAAAATCTAACTTTGAACAACAAAGACAAAGTATGTATTTCTTTACACTTGTAACAGAAGACAGGTGCACACATTGTTTCTTTAAAAAGAAGTTAAAATCACATCTTTTCTTATTTTTTTATTGTTATTTGTTGGGACGTAGTGGCACCATAAAGAGCATGAACACGGCAGCTTTTCCTGTAACATTTATAGTCTAAGAGTCCTATAGGTCTCTGTGACAGAGACAGCGAGACCTACCTAAGTGTTTTCTCTGCTGTCTCTTTGTATCTAGGCAACAGCAAACCACGTGATTATTACATCATGCGGCAGAGTGGATGGACCTCCATTGCGTTAATCTCAAATTAGCACTTAGCTGAGCTTAGAGAAAACAAGAGCTAACAGTGTATTACATTCAGTCAGGGTTGTGGCATCGGGTGCGTATGCGGGTGTGCGTTTGTGGGATATTGAAACACACTTAGATGTTTTGATACCAATACTGATATCACAACTTACAATTCCTTCCAATTTCCAATTTCAATATCAGTCCAATAAAGTGTCTACCCCTTTTAAACAACTCAGCATTTAATAAGACATTTGTGCTAATGCATTTACCATCTAGCTATAACCAGCCATTTTAAAATTCAATGCTCCAACTGTGCAGCAGACATTGGTAGCCCTCACTTGCATCCTGGTGGTGGACATGTCTCTTTGCAGCATACTCCCTGTCCTTAATGAAGCATTTATGTCATATTTAAGGTTTTGCAATTCATATCGTTTAACTTCTTCATGTTTGTCCATAATCAGATCCAATAATGTTGTCCCAAACATTATTTTCCCTTGCAGTGTAATCCATGTAAATTACATTCCATTACTAAACATGCGCTTTTGTTCAGAATGAGCTCTTTTCACTGCGGTGAGCTCGACAGCGATTGAACAAATGGGGCAAAATCATCACTTGACATTGACATGACAGTGGATGGGGGAGTGGGTTAAAAGTGGGATGATTGGAGGAACTGCCTGAAAGGCGGAGACAGTTTTTGATTGACAGCGTTGCAGACACATACACGACAGCTGAGCCTTTTCTGCCTCAGTCCTGTGTGGATTTTTACGAGGGAAGTCTGCAGACGAATAGCTGGTTGTTGTGTGTCATTTACCCATTTTCATTTGTAAATAAAAACACTATTATAGCATTTCAGTTTTATATAATTATCGTGTTTCCTTGTTCTAGTTGTTTGTTGCAGAATTTATGCTAGAATTTGTGTATAAATAACTGAGCTTCCCGTTTCAAAGACCGCCACTGTGCCATGCTGTTGATTGTACCCACCAGCCACGCTTTGAATAATGCATTACTTGCATCGAATAGACTATTTACCAATACACTTTGTCATGCCACCAAATGACCATTAGTTGTTTTTTTGTACACTATTAATCTGTTCCTGTTTGTTCAGCCACCTTTGACCTGTCGATGTAACCAGATGTCTACATTCTGTAGACGTTTCTGCACATACACATGGCTGTGGTTCAAGCTCACATTCAGATCTGACCATGAATTTATGTGGATGCTATTCTGGAAGCTGTAATGGTTATGATTATGGATAACAACATGTTTCTGAGCTGCTGTGAGTCATTCAACTTAACGGCTGTACTTCTGGGGAAAACATTCATATTTACAGTGTTTACTGACACACATAATGGTGTTTATAGGTCATGTGATTTTTCCTATCCTGAAAACAGAAGTGACTTAGTCCACTTTAGCTTTTTTGAAAATATTACAGGTGTCACAAATGTGACAGGTCTCTATCTATTTCAAATTTCTGCATTAGAATACCACATTAATGCCTCTGCATAACACTGTTTGGTTTTGTGGATTGCGTTACTTTGTTTTGTTTGTTTCTTTTCTATTTTGTTATTTCATTAATTTATGTAAATGTACTCTGTGCTTTCACAGAGGGAAAACTACTCAGAAGAAATGTATGAATAAGTTGCACGTTGAATATGCTTACAGTAGGTTGTGGAGAATGTACTTTATAGTTAATTACAATATATTTCCATTAAAAGCAAATTCACACAGCGTGTACATACTGTATATAAATGCACTATTTATCGCCTTGCTTGTATTTACCACCAACTGCATTTTTTTAGTTGAGCTACTATTGGTCTTGGTGTACTCGGACAGAGCTCCAGTCAACATTGCAGTTTAGAGCAGGTAGTTTCCATACTGTATTAAATTTTCTTGAGAACATTCTGTCTACAACTCCTTCTCGCCCCACCTGACGGCATCGTCTGATACTAGTGTGACCGGTTAGCCCAGGTCACACTGTCCCCTTGGGGAAGAATATGCGCACACCTCCACATGTTCCAACTTTTAATTCCAATTGGTGGTGCACTCTTGTTTTGGTCCAACAACACAACGAAGGAGAACTTGTGAGGTTTCACTGTAAATTTAATGGAATATGAGATTGAGTGAGGAATGCTAGACCCCCGTGTAAGTTTGTATATGCACATGGGGAACTCACTCTCTCTGTGAACGTGGAACGCATTAAGTGTGACCCAGCAGTCCTCATGACATGGACCTTGACAGCCCACTCTCTTTTGTTCTCGCCACCACACCACAACCTGAACCCTTAGAGTGACGCTTCTGAGGAAAAGGATGACGAGGATGGACTTGATTCATCTGAATGAGAGGTTGGGTCGGGTCAGCACAGCACTTGATTGGATGTAAATGAGTGTACTCCCCAGTGTAAGAGAGGAGTCATCCTCCTCATACATGAATATGTGGAAGCTCCTAACACTCCATCAGTCGTGTCACAGGGACTTTAACCTCTCCATTGTGAAGCTGGTAACATTTTATTCACAGAAAGGTGGTGAGTAAGTAAGGATACATGGTTAGAATGCAAAGAAACGGGGCAATGGTTTGCAAGGAGTCGTTTGAAGAAAAGTATCTATAAATACTCTCCTCAAGTGTTTGTAGCCTACATGGAGACATCAGATACATTTTTAAACCTGTCCATGTGATTTGACTTTTGGTGAATGTGATGGTGAGCTACTGATAGTTACCTGATGGTTGACACAGGAAATTTGGTTTGATGTACTGAGAGATCTAACTCTTAAGTTTGGAAGCAGTTTCTTACGTCATGTGATTTATTTATTTTTATTTTTGAGCTTTCAAATAGCCTTCAAACACCACCACAAAACAACACAAAACAAGAGGTTGTCCACAGAGTTTCCACTGTGATGGATGTGTTTAAAGCAAATAGTACAATATTAGCAATCTTCACCACGTAGGACAATAAAGTCCAATCCAGATAGTTGCTCCAACAATCTGAATCTGCTCTGCCCTCGAGCGGACATCTTCACTTCTCTCTAATGAAAAGCAAATAGAGTCACTTGTCTGAGTCAGAGAAATACGGGAGAAACTAACCAAACATTTGGTTTTGCTTTTCACAACTAAACGTCTTTTATTTTTCTGTCAAAATGGAGGGGTTTTCTTCCATGGCTCCAGACTGCAGCCAAGTGGCTGACAGACTGTTATCGGTTTCATTTTCAGTGAGGTATGGCTGCTGGCTACATCTCAATATTAAACAGTCTCTCTACTGATTTGCAGACAGAGAGTCATGACTGAAAGAGAGGCTGCTGTGTCATTCGTATCATTTAAAATCCTTGGATGTGGACTGTGTTTAAATTCTTACATTTTTCTATTTATATATTTTTTTCTTATTGAGTTGTCAGTACAGAAACATCATAGTATATATATGAGGAGTTAAGATGAATCTGCTAACTTAAGACATTGTATTTTAAGGCCATTGCTTTCAGAGTGTTGCTCACTACTTTTGACGTCTGCATTTATTTTTAGTTTAAAGCTGCCTGACCTCTTTTTCCCACCCCTTTCTTTCTCCTTTTTTGTTTCTTTCACTCTCTTTGATTATAACCACTTTGGTGTCCTGCTGGGGTGTTTCCATCAGCTGAGTTTTTCTGCATGCAAGCAAGTAGTGTGGCTCTCACTCTCGAGTGTGATTAGTCAAAGGGATCCGACATTCAACAGAAGCTGTCGCTTCTTAAGACACCAGTAGCACACTGCAGAATATTTTAATAAAGATGCTGTCGAGTGAGGCTGCACAAGCCCAAACTGGGTATTACACACAGCTATGTTTCTCTTTACGCTCGTATGCAGTCACAATAGCGAGGTTTTTTTTCATGGTTTCAGAATGCCTTGGGTGGTAGTGCTGCTGTTGTGAGGGGTTTAGGGACAGCTCAACTGGATAACACATTCAGTTCCAAATCACAACCCAACAGGGCATTAAGACATTCATCCAAATGATTTTAGCAAGTACAAGAGACAAAATATCTGGTAATGTGATTTTCTCTAAAACCATGCTGTGGAATTCTGCCAGGCTGTTAGCTTTTTCTTTTTCTTTTTTTTTGCCATGCAAACAAAATTCAACAACAACTCATATGATGGATCCAAATGAAATTTTATGAGGAATCACTCGCTTGTGCCCGTGTTTTCATTTCCCCCTTACAAGTTAAAAAAAAACTACAGCGGATGCCAAGCCTGAAATGTCGACCACAAACAAACAGCACAGTGTAAGAATATCTGACATCAGTCAATGTGTGTAACCATCTGAAATACTTCACTGTATTATGTGTTTCTAGAAGAGGACTTAACTACCATGTACCCACAAAGCAAACTCCTCTGAGTGAACAGCCCTGCAGATGAAATAGTTAGTGTCTAATGCTGGGAACCAAACTTAAACTCTGTTATATTTGTCATGTTACTTCAGCATGCAGGGGTTTCCCCCAAAAAAATTCACCTGTAGTTGCATTTTACATCTAATAACAATTCCAATGACTTTATAACAATGTTTGCATGTATCACGTACTGTGATATCAGTGCTTTCTTTTTCCTAATTAAATAAATAAAATTAATGTATTTTAATGTTACATAATGTGGTGGTGGTCTACTGCCCAGAGGAAATGGCACATTGCTCCTATTTTCATCACTGATCTTTTAGTCAAACTGAGAGTTTTGGACATGCTATTATATCCGATATTTAGTCTTGGTCCAATACTGGTCTGAATTGGATCTTGAAAACCCCCAGACCGAACTGTGAGTGTGGGATGCAGTGATTGTGTAGACTTATTTTAAGATAAAGGAAGGAAAAAAAGGAACATAGAGGAGTATAAATAAGTTAAACGACTGATATAGGTATGTGATAACAGTATTTGAAACAGGTTTTAACTACATTCTCCTAACAGACGGACAAAAGGGGACAGAAAACCCCGTCTAGTTCTCAGAGAAAATCTAAACTGGATGCTTTCAAAGTGACTGACTGTGTGACACATTTCAGCTCGACGTGTTACACCTGAGAAATCCTGAATGGGATCACAGGATGTTGGTATTCTACACCAGTTCACCTAGTGTCTTCCTTTTTGTTTTAATGGGCTGACAGAATAATGGCTTGGAGAAGAAGTGCGGGCTTTTACCTATCTATTCTTCCTCTCAGCATTCAGCATGACACACAAGACACACACACTCTCTCTCTCTCACACACTCACACACTCTTGAAGAACTACAGACAGACAAATACTCTCGATGGCAGAATTCAAACTGTTTCCTCAAAATTATGTCAAAGATTTGACAAGAAAAGTGGTCGAGTTGTCAGCGTCTTTACCTCAAAGAAAATGTCTTTAAGTGTCTTATTTTTAGTACCTTTTTTATTGACACTTTTTATGAGAGTAAAGAAAGCACCATGTTATCATAGATCTTACCGATAATCTTAAAGTTCCACTGTGTAAAATGTAGGAGAGTTTAGTGTCAAAGATGCACAATTGCTCTTGAATAAAAATAATTGTTTTTTTGTCGTCTTTGAATAAGGCTGCTATGTGTGCTGCTATGTTTCTACAGCAACCCAAATGGACAAACCAGCCAGAAACAAATAAGAATGACATCCTCTCTGGCATGTGAAGGCCACTGCAGTTCCCTGGCGCACTTGTAAAAGGGAGAGGTGAGTGGAGAAATCCTCCAAAGGTCACAATCAACACTCTCATCATCAGATGTCATTAATTTTGAACATATTGGACCCTTAACTGCTGCTCTAAAACCCAGTGGCTGACAAAGATTCTTCCGTAGCGCGGTCCCAACCACTGAAATGTGTCTTCACCTCACGCTGACTCTTCTGAGGACACCGAGACAAGCTCCAGAGTTTACTATAATTAGTTTTGAATTAATCTGTCACCTGCAGTGGGGTGCCAGACTGTGTTGTCAGTGTTTCTCACCTCTGAGTGCAATGACACATCAGTGCAGAGGCCAAGATCTTCAAGCCTCTTGTGTTTCTGTGGTGACAAACGGATCTGTTTAATCCCTTCCATTTAAAGCGATTAGCAAATGCGAAGGATGCTAAAAGGTCTCCCAATAAACACTTAGATTTCAGTCATGTGCCAGCACACATTTGGCAAAGGCTTTGTTTGTCGCATTGTAGGGCGCTGCATCGAAAAACCCCAAACCCTCAGTCCTGTATTCAAATACCTTTTCTCTTTAAGGAATAGCAAATGTTTAGAAACTAGATTTGACAATTAAGAAAACTGTTAGATGGACTATAAGTGTGGCTTGATGGTGTCCTATTAATAGTCCTCTTCAAGCTAATGGTTTGTTGTTCAGGCCAGGCTGTGGGTGCTTCAAGCCAGCAGCCTGTGAGAGTTGAGTAAAAACACTTTTAGACTGGCTGCTTCCATGTGGGCAGAGCCCTCTGAAGAGAAGCTCGTAAGGTTTTTGCCAACGTCAGTTGAAAATAGAAGGAGTGGTCAGTTTTTTTGGTTTGAATCCTAATATAAATGAAGATTATTCTTTTTTTATAGTGGAAGTCCTCTTCGTGTGAAGGCAGGACAGGACACTTTCCAAGAAAACATTATCTTTATCATTGAAGTCTAAGAAGAAAATACAGGTATTTGGATGAAGACTGGTCTCAAACTAGTTGCTTCTTTTTCAGATTCAAAAATTCAGATTTTTTGCCGTATTAATTTCATACAGTCTATGGTTAATTTCATCAAGAGGAGAGTACCAAGTGCTAATGTTTTCAGAGAACCCCTGTTTCACAAGTTACCTTGTTTTAACTAACTATTCCCCCGATTAGTCGATTTTTAGTCGAAATTTCAGGGCTTCAGTTGATTACAGCCCTAATGTGTTCACATTTATGTACATGAGTTAAGGCTAAAATTTTTATTTGGTTTTAGATATCCATTTTTTTAAGTCAAGTTTCAATTCCGTATTCGCTGAAACTGTTGCGCTTAAAAAAGCTGCTGCATTATGATGCTGCTGTGTCTTTATAATATTGCTGTTATTTATTGGTTTGTGGTTCTACTTTTGTATTCTCTTTAGATTTACCTTTTATTTATTTATAATATCAAGTATTAGGAAGTGAGATCGGGGAACCACATCTCATTCCTCAAATCCTTGAGTTATATTTATATTTCCATAGAAAATAACAGTCGAAAATAGAAGAATTCAGTTGCTAATTGCATTGTTTCAAATGGCAGTTGAGAATTAGAAAAGTTTAATTGTTCAGCCCTAATGTCACATGGCACAATGGCACATGGCACAAACAGTTTTCCCAATAAACCATTTATTTGTCCCTGTACAAAATCCCAAAAAACAGATATCATACTGACTAGTTGATTATTATCAAATAGATGGCAATTCATTTAGTATTGATGTATTGATTGAATTGTTGCAGCCCTAGAGAGAGTTTTTTCCTGAGCCTCCTCTGTGTGACGCCCAGACTCCTCACCTCCCTCTGCCTGACTGGACGCTGCTTTAGCACATTAGCATTAGTACTCTGAATTCCTTATGTAGACAGTTACCACCTGGCCGGCATCATGTCCCTGCATGAGTCAGAGAGCTGACCATTAACAACGCGGCAGGTGCCATAGCTCTGGCGAAGGATCAAGTCCATGTGGTGAAGTTAACCTTAGCTTTTCTCCTGGCCGGACTTCCACAGATCCCATAAGTGCTCCCCTGGCTGCCATAGACTGAGATGACTGCTACCACCCTGCTTCTCTACAGACAAACTCTGCGAACAGCATATTCTATTAGAGGCTCACTATAGATGCTGTTGGGGAGAACACACAAACACACACACACACACTCTCAAATCAATTTCACGCATGGTGGCAGGGCGATTAGAAGTACATAGGTCAACAAAGCTGATTCTGATAGCTTTTTCTAAAGTGTGAACTTCAAATGTAAAATTAAAGACCAATCTATTATTTAATATACATCAATACAATATAATCCATATTTTTAGAAAACGTCGCAGATATGTGAATGTGCAGCCCGCCTCCTCGACTTTATTGAGTTTTATAACATGTTCCAGGTCATTATTTCGCTGTCCAGCTTGCAGTGTTACTGTTTTGGTTCACTCTCATTTACAGCTGCAGCAGGCAGCTGTTATCCGTGAATAAGCTCTAAAAACCCACTGTACACTGTGTGCTCATCAACACACAGCAGGCAGACGCAGATGGAGACCAAAACAGAGGTACAGTAAAAAAGACAGTGACAATAATCATTCACCAGAAGCACAGTTTATGTTCATACTCATGCGTAAACAAGTGGACCGAGTGAGGTGATTGACTTCATCTGCAACCAGTAAGATCAATATTTTCACAAATTCACTGGCTTCCATATTTGAGGTTTTCTGTTCTGTTTCCCGGTAAAATTTGTGGATTGATGCCATTCTCAGTGCCAGTTGTTGGTCGAGCCCATGTTTTTCCCGCTTGCGTGTTTTGTGCCGTCATGATCGTGTCAAAAACAGAACAAATCAGAGGAAGACGATAGTGACACAATGGAGTTCAGTCGTGACTATTTCTTTATCTTTTACTTCAATCCCTTGATGATGGATTAACAATTTTAAATACATTTTTTATATAACACTTTTCTAGTCTTGATGACCATTCAAAGCTGCTTTATGCTACAGTGTTGCCATTTACCCATTCACACCGTGATATACAGTATGATCTATGTGATAGCACACTCTCATTCACATGCTGCCGGCCGGCATAGCCATCCGAAACAAACGTGGGGTTAAGTGTCTTGCCCAATGGCTTGGAATCGAACCCACAACCTTCAAGTTGAGAGACGACTCACTCTACCACAGAGCTACAGTCACCCCTAAGGCGATAATTAATGGAAGGACAAAAAATATTACACCTGAAGTTATAGAGAAAATATGGTTTGCTAAAAACATTCATGGCTAACGTAAAGGTATGCTAACAGCCCGAAGATGAATGCGCATCCTATCGTTGCACTGGAATTGGCATTGCTGGCAAAAAAATGAAGCGGGTGAAGATGAAATGAGCGTGTTCACCAGGCTAACATGGCTAATGACTATGTTAACAGGTGGAAAGTGAATATATGACTTTGAAATTGCCAAAAATCAAGCAGATGAAGAAGGAATGTGTCTCTTCAGCCGAAGCCGACAAAACCTCAAGTACTACATACTACATATACTACGTACTACATATAGCCAGGAGTGAATGCGTCACCATTTATTTATTCCAGCTTGGTGATAATAGTATGTTTTTTTGTTTCTTTGCTTAGTACATGCTGTCAGTGAATCAAAGAGCAGATCCAGTCTTTAAAGAGTGGCAGGCTGTATATTGACAGGGCAGAGGTGCAGGATTCAGTAATCCTGTGTTTCTACAGGGATTGCCCTGCTCTCTGTACAGCAGGGAGGGACTCTTGTGTTCAGGTCTGCACTGCATCATTCTGCCAAGACAGAAAGGTCCTTTTTCGCAGCTATTTTCGACACGCTCCGTCCCCGTGGTGGCCCCTTTGTCTGGCTGGGAATCACTTGTCACCTTTGTCACCTTGTAAGCAAGAACCACTGGAGTGTGTTTCTGCCTTTGCAGCCCTGGGGGGACATAAAACTGTACATGTGTAGCTCACAGAAAGCAGATCATTGTTCACAGTTTATGGAGTTTGCTGTTTATGTCCATTTACGTTTGTATTCGATGCTTGTGTATCTCTCTCCGTATCTTTCTCTTTCTATGCTTTTTTTTGCCCCCTATCCTCTCTTCATCTCCATCTCCCCTCTCACTCTTTCTGTCTCACTCTGACTCACTATCTCATGAACAAGGGGACGAGCACACAAACAGACACGCAAACACACTCTGTCAATGACCACTCACTGTATCATGCACAGCTGATAATTCAGCAGTCATAGCACAATACAACATAATGGGCACATACACTACTGCAGAGCTTCAAGATTTGCAGCGTTTACTAGCATGACACACTTGAAGAGAGTACAACATGCACACACACACACACACACACACACACACACACACTGTCAATGACCCCATCTTAGACGGCTGATAATTCGGCAGGCATGGCACAATAAGACACACAAACGTGCACACACCTACACATGCTCTACAGCGGAGCTTCAAGATTTGCTGCTACTGCCAGCATGACACACCAGGAAAGAGAGTACAACACACACACACACACACTTTACAATCATACCACTGGTGATACTGATACTGAGCACTAACATGTTTGCCGTGGTAGAGACTAATAATATCCCAACACCATAAGCATATTCATCAATGTCACCGTGTTTGTGTGCCTGTTAACATTATAACGCACCAACACACACACACAACCTGGCCCAGATCCCTCACATGAAGCAGCACTGTTTGGAGGAATGTACAGCAGAAGGGGAACGAGGGTGGGGGTATGCTGGTGGTGGTGGTGGTGTAGGGCTACAGCTCCCGAGTATCTCCATGGAAACAGGCTGAAGAGCAGCATATCCCACTCAGCATACTGTCAGAGACTGAGGATGAATCCAATCATCGTTAGGGAAGCCACACTACACACCAGGCAGTTGATTCAGTTATTATTTAATGCAACAGCTTTTTTTTTCTTTCTTTCTTTCTTCTTCACAGGGAAACACTCGCATCGACACCTGGATGAGGGGGTTTCCTCGTGCTCTAAGAGGTCGATACGCTCCCAAGTAGTTTATTGAACTTGGGACAAGAGATTCACTCCCCCAGGCTGATCAATGCAGATTGTATAATTGTCACGCACGCAAATGTAGCCTCGTTCTTTGCTCATCAAAGATTTTACCCACGGGCAACGTCCACTGACACATCCTGCCGTATGCGCTTCGTACAGTAACTGACAGCTGGCGTCGGAAAGTGGACATCACCCTTGACACAGATCCAAAGTGCTGATGGTACGGTTCAGGGTTTTTGAAGACACATTGTCAATCACTGAGCACGCCGTTACTTCTATTGACACGCCTCAGAGCTGTGTGCTCGTTGCTCACTGCTTTGGGTCAATGTGATCAAATTAGGGCTGCAACTAATGATTGCTTCATAATGAAGTTGATCTGTAGATTATTGTCTCGATTAAACGAGTACGTCTTTGGTCCATAAATGTCAGAAAATGTCGAAAAATGTTGATTAGTGTTTACCAAATCTGGAAATTAGGACGTTCTCAAATTCAGTTTTAATGGGTTTTTTTGTTATAAATATTCACATTTAGTAAGCTGAAAAATCAGAACACTTGTTTTAATTATTGAAACGACACTCAAACCAATTAATTGACGTGTACACATAATCGTTGCAGCCCTAGATTTAATGCATCTTCTGCTTTTTTATCTGGAAACTCTCTCTCCAGACTCTCCTGCACCAAAGTGGGTTCCGGAATTCTGTGATTTTTACATCATGGAAGACAGGAGTTGTTGATCCACTGCTACCTCCGTGATTAAGTTCAAATATGTTATCTTGTGGTATCCAGTTTTAGATGTCCTTCATTTGGATTTACCTTAGTGACACAAACTAACCCAACAAGGCAGCATTAGACCAGAAGCTCCTGTGTACCCACTAGTTAAAAACACTGATTTCTCTATGGACTTTGGTGCGGGAGTGAGTGGTTTACAAATGTGAGTCTCCAGCTAGAAAACGCCGTCTAACAGTGAGATAAAGCGGCAAACATATTCTTAAGATATTGCAGAATTAAGCATCCATAGATTTAAGTGAGCCTAAAATCTGTTTTTCCCTCTGTCCCTTCTGGCATCCATGTTGTCAATGAGAGTGAGAGAGAGAGTTTGGCTGGTCCATGGAAGCAGCTGCATGTGCAGCTAAGTCAGTGTTGATGATGTGCCAATACCTCATACAGCCACCCTTCAAAAAGCCTGAACTACTCCTATAGCTTTAATATTTTCAGTTAAAGCTGCCTAAATATCCCACAGATCTAAAATCTTGACAATGAAGTGGTTCTCACAGTAGCCTGTGTGCAGCAAAATGAATCTTATAGCAAAGTAGAGGTAACTTTAGATGAGAATGTTTAGTGTCTGATATTCAGTGACAAAAAGAGACGACAAAATTGTGACTGTGGTGGAACACTCAGAAGTAATTTCTTTTTTATTTGGACTTCAGGATTATTGCGTGGTTAATGGTCAAAGTCAATTTGACTTCCTGAAACTTGGACTGTTAGCAGAGACATGTCAAAGTGGTACTTCTAGTTACCTTGGAAGATATGTCGTCCAAAACCGTTATCTAATTCATCGTTGTACCTACTTGGCTCAGACGTGGACTGTTTGTTTCCACGTGTTCTCAGAGCAAAGCAGAGAATGAACTGTATCAATCACGCTCTCTACATCCACCTCTCACTCCTCCCTTTATTCATCCTCACTCCTCTACTCACTCATACACCCACACAGCTTCTCTTGCTACCTAACATGGTATTGTGCTCGGCACCACTCAGAGGGATTAAAACTGACGAGGTAAGATTCTGGTTATTTCCATCTGGCGTCTCTTCATTTAGCCACAGAACTAAATATTATGTGTTGAGTCTCTAATGTGCGCGTGGATCCTTTTTGGTCGCTAGGATATACAGTAGCAATACCACTCATAATGCTGAGGAGTTTGTGCCATTTTCCATGAAAATATCAAGTACATTTACGCTTTTTTCTTTGTTTTTGTCATGTTAATGAAGTATTTCGGGTTTTGAACCGTGAATTAGACGAGACTGCTCTTTTACCATTATGATTACATTTTATCGAACAAATAATGGTATCTACTCATGAACCAAGGGAATAATCTGCTAACAGCATGACACGTGATAATAATTATTAGTTGAAGCTGTGGCTCTTAACTTGTGGAGGGAAAAGTGCAGGTGCTAGAAAGAACCTGCAGATGTGCTTTAACTAATAATGCAATATGGACAGTCTCAAGTTGCAGTATTTAGTTGAAACTCTTGGACTTAATTCCAATATTTGATCATTTTGGTGTATTTAAGTCTGTGGCACTGTTGGTCTTAAGTATGTTATTTTTAACAGCTGTTCTTATTAATATCTCCACCCATCGAACTGATCTGCAAGTGAAAAGCAATGATCCTGGACTGTATTTAACTAGTCATTTTTTTACCTTTTGTATTGCAGACAACAGCATGAACTGAGAGGAAAAATACTAAGGTGTCACAACAGAGAGGAAAGATGTGAAGTTGTAACAGTGTGAGATGAAAACAGGTGAGCTGCCAAAAGAAACCCACTCTGAATGTAGGTTAATTGCTGGATCCTACAAATGATCCCTGTGGTGGATTTCACTAACACCTAAGCTCAAAATCATAGGGAGAAAAAACAATTTATTTTCACTCTTGATATCAATTAAAAGTGGAGCCAGGAAAGTGCAGGTTTGTGCTGCTCACTGGACAGACTAACACAATAAATTGCCAATTTCATTCGCAGTGCTTTGGGGAATTAAAGCAAGTCCACAGTCTGTGGTTACCATGAAGAGATCGACCATCAGGAATTCAAGCCTGCTGGGTAAGAAGCACACACACACACACACAGCTGGTAACCGTTTAACATCATAAACAAGGCAACCAAACCGAGAACAGAGTACACCGGTAGGCCTATTGTCGTGATCTGCACTCGTCATTAAATGAGCTCGTAAGTTAATGTCTGGTTAATCATTCTGTCCTGACCTCGTAACCCTGCGGCAGAACAAAGGGACAACACGCCAGTGACAGCAACGTGTGCCGCGGCTTTAATCCCCAAACCAAACGCACAGTTTCTGTGAATAAAACTAAGAGGGTTAAAACAAATGACTCATTTTCAACACTTTGCCAAATGACAGATTTGCACAGTCTCTAAATAGGACGGGCAGAACATTGAGGAAAATGTTTGAACACTCTGAAACTAAACCACAGTCATATCCAGGCTCGCGTATCAGCAGTCAAACATGATATTTGACCCAGTGGAGGCTGAACCTAATGATCAGTTTGTTTGTTTGGTCTTACCATCTGGCTACCCGTCCGGCTGTTCAGTCCTGATCTGACAGCTACTGGCCCAGATTTCCAAATTTGTTTGAGATAGTTCCTCAGAGGAAGACAAACTATTATTTGTGACCACGCTGTCTCTCAAAATTCACTGCCAGCTAGCTGATAAGACACTGAGGGGAAACGGCTAAATATGCTCAGTCCAAAAGTTTTAAAACAATCCCTTTGCAAGCACACCTGGAACTCACATATTAACACATCATATCTAGTTACTTTAATCTAAAAAGATAGGTGTTGCCAGGCAACCAGCAAAGACTCCAGGGGAGTTACTTGTAAGAGATGTAGTCTGCCTCATACATTGCACTTGTGATCAGTCAAATGTTTGATGGTGAGAAAGGAGTCTGGGTTTGACATATACTCACCAGCTACTTTATTAGGTACAAGTTCAACTGTTTATCTAAGTGGCAAATCACATGGCAGCAACTCAGTGCATTTGGACATGTAGACATGAAGGTTTAAAACCAAGCTTTAGGATGAGGGGGAAAGGTGACTAAAAACTACTTGGACAGGCTCAGAAACTACTGGTCTACTGAGATTTTCCACACACAACCATGTGTAGAGTTTACAGAGAATGGTCTTAAAAAGAGAAAATATCCAGGCCTTGTTTTTGCCAGAGGTCAGAGGAACATTGCTGACAGTCCCCAGCATGGACTACAGCAGCTGAAGACCTTACTGGATGCTTAAAGAAATGGCTGGTGTAACTTGACTGGTTGGACAGCGTTGTGTAAACACCTAGTAAACCCCAAACCTTTGGTGGCTACCAAAAACCAGTTAATCACTTTGTTGTTCAGTCAGTCCTACATTGTCGTGTTGTTGGAAGTCTCTCAGGGTTCGTGCGGTATGCTTATTTTTCGGTGTTTGAGCTTTTTACTTGGAATCAGCCAAACATGGCGTTTCCTGATGCTAGCAATCTGCCTGACAATCAGAGCAGTGAAAAGCCAAACAGGAGCTGTGAGGATCTGAGACTCAGTCCCTCTGATGTTCTCCTCTGCAACCCAGTGCCACACATGACAAATGACCACCTGAGCCAGACACCTTGCTGCACATGAAAGCGAGTCAGATTCAGTCCACACGTCTGTCTGCAAACACATGTCTTTGCCTCACTGTGTAGAGCCAGTGATACAGAGTCTTTCCTCTGCTGCACATCACAGTGCAGGTTTGAATGAGAATGCCAGCCGATGTGTAGGCAAACATGAATGAGCGTGAATCTAACGAGAGCAGTTTTTTAGCTAAATGGCAGCGGTCGTGATTGCCACTTTGTCATTTGTATTTTTTCAGCGTAAACACACAAACACACACACACAGCGGCTGAACAGAAGCAGCGACAAGACTGTCAAAGGAATAAACTCACACACACAAATTCAGAAAAACCCCGCAGCGCTGTCAGAAGGCAGAATGCAGGATTTGGATATCACTGCAGCACCAGCTCAATTCCAGCTCTTATTATGGCACTTCAAAGTGTGTGTGTGTGTGTGTGTGTTTCATTAGGCCACTTACAGGTTAAAGCTCTGTGGCATCAGAGCCAACATGTGACCGAGAGATTGAAGGATGTCAGAGGAAAGGTACTGTTCAGCTGTTGGCCGGAAGGTTTCCCAAATCAGAGGGTGATGGAGTAAGTCCGCCCCCCCATCCCCCACCCCCTCGTCATACGTTCACTGACATTATCCTTATCTCTCACTGTCTTCTCCCCTCTTCATCTTGAATTCCTTTTACTCATAAGGCACAAAGCATGAAGATGTGCATTGCAAATAACAGGAAAATGATGTACCCCCCCAAGCTGCAGTCACAGATAAAGATGATTACATTTATGGTAACTATTAAAGACTGACAGCTATTTTAATCATGACAAGATTGATGGAAAGCTGTTTGGCGACATTGTCAAGATGAAAATCCCCTTGTTGCCCATCGAGATGCCTGGCTGAGGAGAAATCCCTCCCACCCTGCTGGATTCTGTTACACACAAATACATATGAATGCACTCACGCACACACACACACACACACACACACACACCTGCACAGATTGCTGTGAATGAGGAGCAGAAGACGTGCTTTTCCTCCAAAACTGAAGAGAAACATATTTGGCTTCTCTGATAAAGCTTTTTTTTTTATTATTTTTCCAAACCAAAACCAATGACCTAATCTCATGTAACAACTTCTCATCTACCTGTTAAATTCAAAGCTGTAACACTTCCACAAAACAGTTGAGCAGAAAATATCTTGAGGAAAAACGCCAAAAAAAAAACAAAACCCAGTAAAGATTCTTACCTTGCAGCGAGTCTATGTTCCGGAGACATTGGAGCACATATGCAGCGCGTCTTCACACGGTGACAGGGAAGCAGTGGACAGACATACAGAGGTGTTTTACATCTGAGAACGCAGGGGGGAAGCAGGATTTCTCCTCTTTTCCTTTCTTGATTTTCTTTGCAAAGCCCTCAGTGGAATGGAGCATTGACAGAGGAGGAGGAGGAGGAGGAGGAGGAGGAGGAGGGAAGGTGGAGGAGGAGGAGGAAGAGGAGGAGGAGAGGGAAGGCTGAGGAGGGAGCAGTCTGCCGGGCTGGGCTGCTGTGGATCACCTGGAGCTGTGCTGGGCTCCGCATTTACTCCTCCACTGCAGCAGTGCAAGGCAGCGGCGCGAGCTGCATGTTGCTCCCACAGATCTTCGCAAAACAAGGACACGGAGTCTCCATCTGCTGGATTCAGGATTCTGCAGCTCTGTGGCTCCACACGCCTCTATCCTCATCAGCATGCACACTCATGCTGTTCCTCTTCCCTTCTGCGTCTCTATCTGTATTTCTCTGTCTTTATGCCTTTGCCTCAAACTCCTCTTCCCTCTCTGGGGGTTTTACAACAAGTCACAAACGTGTTGCCATGTCATTTGTTTACCTGCACAAGTGTCCCCACATTGACTCGTGCATGTAGTCATACGTCTGCCGCTCTTGGTAATAAAGCGTCAAGCTCAATAAACCTTCAGCCAACCTCACGCTGTCCCTGCGATGACATCACTCCGGCTGAATGGGAGGGAGTCATTTCCTCGGTCTTATTGAGACCGTGGTGACATCACCACGATCAGACACCCTCTCTTAGACCATGTTCAAATGGCATGCAGAGAAAGTTAAAGAAAGCTAAACAAAAGAGTTCCTCTTCAGTTACATGCACTGCAGCAGATCCGAGCAAATCACAACACAAGACTCGATCGCACTTCCTGTCGTCCGTCCAAATCACGACGCAACCTTTCATCCGAAAACTAGAACTACGAATTTCCAGCAGCGAGCAGGAGACTTGGTCGCCCTCACATTCTCCTCACGTCCTCCCTCCTTCACCAGCCCTCCGCCGTCCTACAGCACAGCTGAAGCCTCTAAGGCTGAAAGACAATCTGAGAGCGTAATAAATACAGATTGGGAAAGGATCATATTGATTTGAGGCCTAACGTAAGACTTATTCCTATTCTGAAGAGTTATAGGTCCCACACAAGAGAAATTCAAGTGCTCCTTCTCCTGATGAAAAAGATATCAGCAGAGGCTGGTGCAGACAGTAAAGAAGGATAGTGGACGGAAACCAAAAGCCTAAAAACACACAATACGTGTGCGTGTGAGAAAATTCTAAAGTAACATTGTTCCGATAAATAAGTTATTTCTCTTATTTCCTTTACTTTATCTTATTGTGCAATCTGCCGTCGCCCATCATCGGTTAAACAGTCATGATGGAGCTCTAACACTTTAAATTCTTGAGTCGAGGGAGTCATTAAGTGTGCTGACAAAGCTGCGCTCAAAGACCCGCAGAGCCCTGAGGTTGTTTCCTTAAGACTCTTTATTAGTATTTATAGCTAATGTCCAGAATGTTGTTGTTTCTTCTGTCACGCAGGAAAAAAAACTGAAGATGAAGAAAATGAACTGGAGGTTGTACTGTTTAAGTTTTTTGACACATATAACAAATGTGGTTGTGAAATGATTTGTAATTTGGTATGACTCATCATTTTTGCATCCTAACTGTCATTTTCACGATTTCACAATTGCAGCGTCTTTTAAGTTGGACATTGTTATGTTGGATACTGCGATTTCCATTCTTTTGCGATTCACTGGTCACTCGGTCAACCTCTTTGAAATTCATAATGGGTTTAAAAGGACATTTTATATTAGGTAGCATAGTTGAATCCATAAAAAGCCTTCAGCTTTCATTCTCTTCACTGCCCAGATAACAGCAGTTACCAAAGGAAATAGCCCCACCTAGTGGTGTAGCACTGAGTTGGACATACCAAATTGATATAAACATTTGAGCCAAAATCTCAATGTAGAATAAACATCATAGAAAATTTCACAAGTGTTTAGTTTAAATCTCTTGCACAAAAACCATTCACAGCATCACTGCCTCTCGTTCTGCGCCCGTCTCTTCTATATCCATTCAAACTGTTTGTTCTTCACGGTCATTAACTTTGTGTTTCAACCTTGAGAAAATGATGAGTAAGATGCGATTAAGATCAAGTTGTGTGCGGATGGCTGATAAAGAAGGAGAACGACGTGTTACAATTCTTTATGGGTTACGCACATCAAACAAAGTAAAGACGTTCCTGCGTTCACTTCCATCACTTTGTGCTTGACAAAGCCTGTGAAAATCACAGTGAGACCCCCTACACATGATTAACTCACTTATAATCTCTGATGCATGGTCAGCCCGAGTCTCCACTGTCAGCACGTTTATAAGGCACTTTCTGAGCGGCATTACCACAAATATGATCACTGTAGTCAAACTTGACACCATACTAAACAGACAAATGCAGCACATGATCCTATCGTGTCACGAGAATCTTCAGAAGACGCATTTTTGTAACGTACGTTCAAAGTAAAAAACTTTACTCTTTCAGGATTTCACCTCGTCCTTGGGCTCTAAAAGCATCCCATTGATCGTGATAGTATTTGAGGTTTGTCCTGGTGTGAGGTGGCATTTGATCTACGGAGCCTAAGAGAAAAGCAGCAGCACCCCTGCAGTGTTTTCTCTCTCTGTCTCTCGGTTGGTTGGTTCTCTGTGGCCCGACGGGAGAAGGAGGAGGAGTCATGTAGAGTTCAACTAATTAACAAACATGTCCTGACACCGCAACCACCTGCTTCTGAGGTTCATGATGCACCAATTCTCAGCAACTACAATGTTCATCTGTTTGCACTATTTTTATCTCTCAATGATAAACAACAATTTAAATTAAATGACCTTTTCTGTCTGTCCATCCCAAACGTTATCTCCGTCCCCCCTACCTCAGTGTGTCTTTTGCGTTGCAATGTACACAATACTTCCTCTAGAGGGCAGTGCCGAGCACCATGTTGCAGGCATCGACATCACTGATGATGTTATTGTATTGTGCTTGATCCAAAAGAGACAGAAACACATGCTGATTTTCGATGAGGCAGATTGATGAAAAGCGGCATTTCCAATATTTTCATATGTCCGCCACGACTTTTCAAAACTGTTTTCACCAGGTAACCCCTCGAATTAAACATGCGGTATCCCACAGTGAGTGAAGCTGAGCGCCAGTTTTTAAATGCCTGTACAGACTCCTCTTCCTCGTTTTCCAGATTGGACTATTGACTCTGCACCGCCTCCATGTTTTCAATCATCGTACGTTCCCCTGCTAAGTGCACAATAACGGATGAAATGTCCGCAAAGTACGGACGAAAGGCTGCGTCCATCTCCAACATTTGCATAGAGTATAAATGGGCCTTAATATGTTGACAGTGTAGCTAATGGAGATAAAATCTCTCATCTGTGCAGTGTAAGTGTCTTTCAGCTCTGTTTTTGGTTTAACTTTCTGCAAATTCATTGTTTTGGTTGGACTCTCATTGTCTCATTCCCCACTGTGCACTTCCTGTGCAGCGTTAAACGGCTCTGCTGCTGAATATAGAAGAACTTAACGAAGGTGGAGGAAATGAAGGAGTGCAAAATAAAAAATAAAAAAAAGGAGGGAGATATTGGAGGGAAATAATTAGGTGGCCAGAGACTTTTCTTCAAATGAATGCTGATGTTGCTCTGGTCTACAGTCTCTTTTCCCTCATATCAGCTCTATACGGTGACAGTATGTCAGTGTTGTGCTGCTGTGGCACTAAATGACCTGAGAAACTAACTGTTCTGGTTTAAGCTGATACAGTTGACATTATTCTGTATTTCTGTAATTATTCACTAAAACAATATGTGTCAAAACCAGTCATATACTGTATATTACTATGGCAGACACAACTATGACAAATTCATTTGGTGTTCATGTTTTTAACTTGATAAAAAACATAACTACAAATAAGCTACTTTTTTGGTACACGTGTACCAAAATCTAATCCTATCTAATCAGCCAATCACATGTCAGCAAGTCAGTGAATTCAGGCATGTAGACGTGGTCAAAAAGAGATGCTGATGTTCAAACTCAGCGCCTGAATGAGGAAGAAAGGTGATTTAACTTTGAACATGGCATAGCTGTTGGTACAGACGAGTTTTAAAGAAACTGCTGAACTGCCAGGGTTTTCATGAACAACAATCTCAAGAGGTTTAAGGAGAACGGTTTGAAAAAGAGAAAATGTCCAGTGAGCAGTATCTCTCAGGGTGAAAATGCCTTGTTGATGCCAGCGAGGAGAATGTCCAGACTGGTTTGAAAGGCAACAGAACCTCACAACCAGCATATGCAGAAAACCATCTCTGAATGCACCTCAAAGTAGTGTGGCTCTTTGAAGTGTGACGTGGACCTAATAAAGTGACTTGAGTGTATATAGAATACCAGACTTATTATTCATAGTAGAGATGATTCAAGTGACTTACATCAAACCAAACTGGACCCTGGTTGTGAAGAAAAAACCTTCGATGCTTGAAAAGAAGTAAGCTGTCTTTACACTGTCACTCAGCGTAGTACTTCAGATAACTGCCTACTATAATGGCAAGTGATGACTCACTCACCCCCCCCTCTCCCACCTCTTACCTGAGTCCTTCTCAAAGAAAAGGCAGCAGTGAGTCTGCAGTAGCCATGGTAACACCTGTGACAGATGAAAAGACAGATGACAGATTATAGTACAATACAGCTGAATCACTGCAGGCAAACACACACACACACAGGACAGAACAGCACTCCAGGGACATGTGTTGGTATTTACTGACTCACAACATTTTATGAAAGAAGACGCAGGTCTCCATTCACAATGACACACACACATTCCTGCTTAGTGTGCTTAGTAAGGACACATAGACATAATATATTCCCTCGCCCCTTACCATTACTTTACCATTACAACTAATAACCCTTACCCTAAACTAATCTAAACATAATTCTGTTCTAAACACTGAAACCAGGTTTTAACCAACAAAAAGCCCCTGAAAGTTGTGTGGACCAGTCAAAATGTCCTCACTTTCACAAAATATCCTCACCTCCTATGGTTTATATGATTTTTCTTGGTCCTCACAAATATATGTATATGAATTCAATAGATCTGGCACCACAATGGTGCTCTAAGGTGTCTTATACATCTACAGAAAACTATGTAAAACAGTGGAGGTTGGTTCCTGCTTAATTTATTTTGTGGTTGAGAAACTAAAAATGACTTGAGGCTCATTTTCCCTTAGACTTCAGTTTACACTGAGTTCTTTTTGGCAGCCAGCACAGTCGGCCCCTGGTGGCTAACTTTTACTTCCGTCCTACTTCCTAGGCCTGACCTTACAAAGCAAGGACTACTGATGTTTTTTGGTTTTTTTTACAGTCTATTCACAGTCTTTGAATATGACAAACAGTAGTGTAAAAGCAATGTGAGTGGTCATCAAGACGAGGAAAATTATATATAAATACAGACACATTTTGCATTTAATCAATTAATTTTTATTAATGATGAAAGGATGCCACCCCCTAATTTTTTAAATCCCCATCAGTCATGTTGCTTAGACACACACACACACATACACTTGCATAGCAGTGCCCTCAAAAAGCACTTTTAAAGGGTGACCGAACATAAAGGATCAGCCAAAATGTCCTCACCCCCTGTAGTTCTTTGGTCCTCACAACGATACCCGTACATGTACAGTACAATAACACACACACACACAGCTTTTCTTCTAGAACACTGCACTTACCTCCATTCGTTTATTCAGCCTAAACAAAGCGTTATCCCTCTCCTTAACCGTAACCAGTTAATGCCTAAACCTAAACTTAACCTAACCACAATTCAAATATTTAGCCCTAAATATAGACCGTTGCTCAGAAATGAGATTCTGCCTCATTAGGAGCAGGTTTTGGTCTCCGTGAGGATCTGACAAGGTCAGTGTTTATACCAGAAAATTAGGTCCTGAAGAGGCAACAAATACAAGTACACACACAAACACACATTTCTTGTATAGCTAGTTTCGTGAGGACCCTCGTAGACGGATTCTTCTAGCTTAACCTAAACCTATTTCTAACCATAAAACCAGGCCATAACGCATGGATAGATGTGACACAGATGTCCTTCTCCATATGGTTTATAAGTTTTGGTCCTCACAAATATATACATACAGGTAGAGTACACACACGCACCCTCATTGACAGATCACTGCAGGAAATATCCAGGTGGAGCAGCATCAGTCAGTGAATGACTGAGCATAACTTGAGTCAGGTGAGACACATCACCTGTGCTCTGTGCGCGTTCACCCCGCCACGTCTATCACTTCTCGTGCACGTGCACTGGAAATTAGAGCGATCAATAACAACAATGACAGGCAGCAGCGCAGGCAGGTTTCGCCTCGTGCACAAATACACGTCACGCTCTCTTATGTCTCTCTCCCTCACCTTCTTCAGCGCTGACATCTTCCTCCCCGCAGAAGGTCACCCACTACACGCGCGGTAAATGAAGTGAAAGGCGATCACGTCCCGTGGCTCCCGTGGAAACGCTCGTCGCCGTGTTCCGTGGAAACATCTGCAGCAGCAGCGGAGGAGCAGGAGAAGCTTCCCATGATGAAGGAGACATGTGTGTCCTGGTGCCGCAGCAGCAGCAGCAGTGAAGGTTCACTTCATTATTTAGAGATGAAGATGATGTTGTTGTGGTCAGTGACGCAATACCTGCGCTCATAAAGGCAGCGTGTATCAGACGCCATTTTCACAAAGTGTGTGTGCGTGTGTACCCACAAGCAGAAACAACGTCACATGTAACTTTTACACACAAAGTTTAACAAAATATCACATTAAAAAAGTGAAATCACTCATTTGTTTTCAAAGAAAATAACACAATGCAGTAGTTTATTCCTTATTCTTGGTATAACTATGGGGTATTTTTGTAATATTTTGTAAAAGTCACAGCGTACATTATCTCAAGGCATTGTAATGAGCAAGCACTGTGAAGAGAAAAAAAAACGTCCCCTTTAACAGAAAGAAATCTGTGACACAACCAGACTCAAGGATGTGTGGCCATCTGCCTCGACTGGTTGGGGTGAAACCTTGTATAATAGCTTGTTATACACCTCATATTGTGCTGCTGTAACAAAACATTCCCTGTTTTGTTATCAGTAAAGTAGTCTATAATCTATCTTTCTATAGATATAAATGTGCATATATGTATGTAGTTTTGAGATAACCCTTTCATAAATGATTGAATTCAAATACAATTTGGTAAAGTATATAGTATGCTATACTTATTATCATTGTTCACGTCAAACCTTCATACATAAGCTTAAGTTTAAAAACACAAAAGTAGCACAATCATTTTTTTGTATTGTATCGGAACTGCCAGTCGAACTCATTGTCCCTGTTAATTGAATGCTTGACACTAAACAATGAATATAATTTGAATTTACAGTAAAACGATATTATTATATATAAAAAGCTATGATGTTAAACTATGTCAACTATGTCTCCCTTGCCTTAATCTGAATTAATGGTGTAAAGCAAATGTGAGGCGTCGTTTATCAGCCGTTTTAAAAGAGGAACAAAACTTTTTTTATATTGACTTCGGCCACCAGGGGGAACCACATATCTTTCACTGTGCTCTGTCCGTGGTCCTGAACGCACATGGACATAATAGATTTGTGCGTTACAGAATCAATTTAGCTTTGGGGGGGAGGGTACAAATAATAGAATAATTATGAATGCAGTAATATTATCTGAATATTAACAAATGTATGCGTCATATTAACGCAAACTATTTAAAAAATAACAACAATAATTCCTTTTAACCCACTGCACCTGTACTGTACATGTTTTTGTGTTTGTGGTACTGTATACATCTTTTATATCTTAGGTTTCTATTTTTTATTTTCTAATTTTATTTTATTCTATTTAAATGCACCAAAAACCTAGTCAAATTTCTTGTACGTGTAAATAATAATGTACTTGGCAATACAAACTGATTCTGATAATGCAACTTGTCAGAGAAAAGTAGTAACATATTATTAATTCTAAACTTATCAGTCAATGAGGAAACCCTGGTCATAATATGGTTTGAATTAAAATGATTTAAAATAACTATTTAATGTAATTATTCTTTATGTAATATTACATTTTGCAGGGCGACCTTGGAAAAGGAAGCTTTATCTCAGTTACTCAGTTACTTTTTTTTATTTTATATAAATGAAGACGAAACGCACGCACGAAGAACCCGGATGACGTCACGACAGTTTACCTGTCTGCCAAACACACCTGCTCTTAACGAAACATAATTATCCGCCAGCAGGTGCCGCTGCAGCGTCAGTCGCGCTGGTTTCCCTCCACCAACAACTGCACCAAACACTGTTTGCATGTTTGAAGTGATTACTTTGTGAAAACATTCTCACATTTAGCTCCAGACGATGTCACTGTCAACATTCAGCCCGTTGAGTCCGCGTGCAGCTGCTGCGCAGTTACTTTGTTTCTCTTTGTCGCATTGGATTTAAAGGAGAAGCGCAGTTACTGGATATTAATTTGGGGGAATTGCACTGAAGTTGTTAGCTGTCGATGGTGGCGGCCTCTCTGAAGATGTGTGGTCACTATGGGATGTCGTGGTGAAATGTCTGTCAGTGACTTAAATCGTGTCTTTGGTTGATTTTTGGGAGACGGGACGCAGAGAGGAGGAGGAGGAGGTGGTGGAGGAGGAGGAGGGAGCCGGAGAAGAAACAGCCGAGGAGCAGAGTGGAAGACGTGCAGCTAAGCGACACTGAAGGTAAGATGAATGAAAGTGGAAGGTGACGGTGTGTGTGCGCAGCTACATGCAACATATTTTGCTGAGGAAAACATCTTTATTCAGTAAAAATCACCTTGATTCGATTTGAAGTGTCACTCCGAACTCCATTCACTTAACTGGCATTTTAAAGCTACCTGGCTCATTAAAAACACCGTACAAAGCGTGTGGCTATTTTAAAAAACATCTAACAAATGAGTCAAAAGTCCTCTTTAATTCGGCATAACAATCACGAAGCTGCGCGTTGATTTGCGCAGTGGATGCTGCCGAGATTCTTCGTCTGTTAGCCCCAATCCTTAAATACTTGGCTAAAATAGTCTGCAGTGGCTGCAAGACTGATGTGTGTGTGTGTGTGAAAGGCATAAATCTCAGGAAATCACGTGAATGCCGAATAAATCAGTAGATAACTTAATGGGGTTTGGTTGATTGAGAGTTGTCAGGTGACACCAGTTACTATTTTTGCTGCTGTTTATTTTTTATTTACAAAGTGTTTGTTATTGTGATCCCACAGTTTAATCATGGGATATTTTCTTAAGAGATTTTGCACTCAAGATTTCCTGACATGCTCCTCCTTTTTTCTTTCTTTCTTTCTTTTTCTTTTTTACCTGTCACACTCCTTTTGTTCACTTGGTCACAAGTTTAGCAGCCACTCATGAAAGATTCATTTTTGTCCCCCTCTCTCTTTCCGTCCAGACAGCCTAAACAACTCGGAGGACACGTGAAGGACACTGGCATTGCTCCTCCTGGACCATGGGTAACCACACTGGCAAAGACAGCCATGGCCCCAAAGGTATGACAGCAAACATGTGTGCAAAGATGGCTTTTACATTTGTTGCAGTGATGGGTACAGGTGATTGTGGTGCTGCATGTGTCCAATCTCAGTCATGAATTTATTGTTTTGTTTTTTTAGAGCATCTATTTTTAGATGCCATCTTCCTGGTTATGAGACAGAGGGTGTTTTTTGTTTGAGTGTCTCAGTACGTGTGCTTATTTGTGATGCAGACGAGTCTCATGATCCTTAACCTTGATGAATGCATCAGCTGGAATTGTTGTCCTTGTGTGTCTGCAATGGGAACAAAGACACTAAAACAAACAATAGTTTTTCAGTGCATCCCACCAATTCTGATCAAATAATTATACGCCCCATTGCATAATTGTACATTGTAAATGCAACGCGAAGTTAATATGCACTTAAGTCTGCACTGGTTTGTCCGAATAAAACTCCACTCTGGTGCACTGTACATTGATAGAAACTTTTCTTTTCATGCAGGAAGTGATGACTCAGAAGTGTATCTTGAGGGGATTCAGTGGAATTTGTAGTCAGCACCGTTACATCCTATAATCTCACTCATTCTCTCAGTATCACTTCACTTACAGCTGTCATTTGGCTCATAATGGGTGAGATTGCTCAGTGTCACGTGTTTTGCTTTTTCAAGCTGAAGACATTAAGTCAAACTATAGCTCTGGGGAACTCTCACTTAAACTGTGGCTGTTTAAGATGCCGCTCCTGGCTTTCATCTCTTGGGTGTCCGTGTGTAGGAAAGGATGAGAATAGATCCACTGCTTTAGTTGAACCGGGGAAACTGATGAAGCTGCAGAATCCTGGAGTGCAAAACAAGGACAAGGCAGCAGAGAAGGAAAGAAATCTAAGTCAAAGATGGTGGGAAAGAGTCCTGTAGACATACAGAGAACATACTATCATCATATTAGAAATCACATTGCATGTACACTCACTGGCCATTTTATTAGGCACATGGTACCGAAGAAAGTGGCACCTGCTGTGGTCCATCTGCTTCAAGGTTTCATGTGCTGTGCTTTTAATACCTATCCAAGTTTCTTTAACCCCTGGCATCAACAAGGCGTCTTTTCTTAGAGATCTGCCCTCAGTGGATTTTCTTTTCTTTTGGCTTCTACCTCTTTAGGTGTCGCCACAGCAGATCACCTGGTTTTACGGTAATCAGGACGTTTGATTTGACCTTCTTGTTCTTGACATAACCCTCCCATTTATCCAGGCTTTGGACCGGCACTTGTATACAGTATATGCTGGTGTCAATTTACCATGTCCAATTAACCCAATCAATGTGGAGCAATGGGAATTGGGTACCTTGGCCAGCCCTTGACCTGCCAGGATTCGAATTGGCAACCCTAAGTTCTCTTTCTACTAGGCCATCTCTATGTCCGACTGCCACTCACGCCATCACTCATGTGCTGCGTATTGTCATGTATTTTTCACGTTTTGAAAAAATTGAAATCACATGCTTTGAAGAAGACCTGAAACTAGCAATTAAGATCATTAACTGCTCAGGAAAATGTTTATTGACTTTATCAATCAAGTGAGAAGGTTTCATTTTCATTTTCCCATAGACTTCCATTCAAACTTCTTTTTCCAGCAGAGTCGCCCCCTGGTGGCTAAATGCTACTTCTGTTCTATATCTTGGGGTTCACTTTGTGTCGCGACGTCTACATACAGTACGTTCAATTGCTGCGATGTGATTGGCTGATTAATAATTTGTGTTGGCAATGGCATGTAGTTGAACACCTAAGTGGCCAGTGAGTGTATGTACTAATCTCAATGACAGACAGGTCACACATAAGATAATAATACTGCAGCAACATCAATGTACATTTCTGAAAATCTGTGTATAAACGTGGAGGCACGGATCATGGTTGTAATCGACTGATTACAGTGACAGAAGCTGTTAGACAGTAGATTAGAGTGAGTGAGACTGCAGCTTTCTAGGATCTTGCTACATGAGGGAAAACTGGGAGTGTGTGTGTGTCTTTGTCTTTGTTACCTCTTCAGGACATTTTCTGGCATAAACACTGACCTTGTCAGGACCACTAGTCCTCATGAAGACCAAAACCTGGTCCTAATGAGGCAGAACCTCATATCTGAGCAACTAGTTAATCAAGGTTATGGTCAGGCATTAACCAGTTATGGTTAAGGTTAGGGATTATGCTTTGCTCAGACTGTGGGAGTCAGTGCAGTGTCCTGAGAAGAGTACTGTAGCTGTGCAAACGTGTGTGTGTGTGTGTGTGTGTGTGCGTGCGCGCACGCGTCTCTGCCAAGACACTGGCAGGAGAGGCTTTTTGCTGCATCAGTCTGCCCTGGACAGTAAATAAAGGAAGAGGACACTGAGTTTGTTCTCCTGCATCACAGAACTGGCTTTACTTCCAGCACATTTTACGGGACAGTAGTGCTTTACTCCTTTACCTTTCACGTCTGTCTTTATCCTTTGCTCCTCCTCAGGTTCTCCTTTAGATTTCTACCAGACGCCTCCCACCACTCCCTCAGAGGGACAGCTGACCAGCATGGCCTTATCCCCGACAGCCTCCTCTGATAAAGCACAGACGCCATCGCCGGCCGGCAGCACCACCCCCCCTTCCACCACGTCTCCAATCGCAGAGTGGTCACAGAAAGTGCCTGCTTCCTCAGAATGGGCTGTGATAAGTGTGGACAGCGTCTCCCCCTCGGACACCAAAGTGAGCGAGAGGAAGACGGCAGGCAGCGCTGGCATCCCAGCGTCTCAGCCTCCGTCCAGAGGATCACCTCTCGAGCAGAGCTGGCAGGAGAGAGACAGCGGAGTGGAGCCGCAGGCTGCAGCCGAGCGAGCCGAGGAGGAGATGACTCTGGTTTTACTCAGTCTGATGGAGCATCAGAGGGCCTCACTGGGCCTTACTCCCAAAACTGATGTTATAACAGGAGCAGTAGGTAAGCTGTCTTATCATCTTTGTTGTCTTTTAACTGCTTTTATGGAAACTGTTGTTCTGATGTCACATTTTACTTTACATTTTACTACTTCAAACACACATGTACCAAACCTCTAGCAGTAATAAACCATGACATAAAAGGTGGATTTTGACAAACGTGTCAGCTGGTGAAACCAAATCTGTATTATTTTTCCCGTGTTCTTGAACCTCTTTTGAAATGTGTTGTTTTCTCCTCATAATGTATTGTCTGTCTTCACTTACAATTGTGTGCGATCGTTTTTCTTTTCCTTATCTTTCAGAGCTGCTCAGGCGTTTGATAACTGAGAGAGATGAGCTGGTGGAAGAGGTGGACACACTGAGGGAGACTCTGAGGGTGAGCTCTAACTGGACATCACATCTCCCTCTTTGGGCTTGAACCTTGGTTGAAAGTCGTATACATTTGCTGCGCAGTAAATACTTTCAATTTTGAATTCTGATTGTCTTTGTTTTTTATTTTCGGTAGGTGACGGTGGGTTACCTGATTAAATGGCTTCAACAAAAGAGATACAAGTCATATCCAGGACTCTTAAAGCAGTGTTTCCCAAACTTAGTATATGTGGGCCCACTTTTTCATGACAACAAACTATCATGACACAAATCACCAATATAAATCAGCTAGCTTCTACTGTCCTCCTACAGCAGACCCATCTGTGCAGTCAGACTTGGTACAACATCGTTTTGTCCTGGCAAACAGTTGGCGTGTATTTGAATTAAGTGGCAGGGACACCAGAGTTGATCATATGTAGGTGACAGGAAATACATCCCGGACACATTTCAGTGCCAGGTGTGAACACTCCTACTTCAGGCTGTTGACAATCGGCAACCAGTCGTGATTTTGACTGACATCTATTGGATGATACCAGCTGTCAATCACTCCGGTGTTCACTCATATGTGTCATACTTTATCATCTATTTTCTTCATGAGGACATCGTTTGTGTTCTATTGAAGAGCTTTAGTGTGTGATTAAGACCGTTAACCGTTGTAGAAGCTAATTTTCCCCACAGATTCCACTCAGAAGGACCAGAGAATTTGCCCCCCTGTGGTTAATCATAGCCTCACCCAGCAAAACAGAAGACGACTTCCACTTATGAATACTTTGTATACGCATATGATTGGATCTGTGATTACTGATATATATCATACGGATGTCATTTCCACTTACATTTGGTGCTCATTTTTTCCCTCCTCCACAGACGGAGAGGCTGGAGTGGCATCAGTTCCAGTGTGACCTGCAGGTGGCGGTGTCTGTGGCCGACCGGCTGCGCATGGAGTCGGAGCAGGCTCTGGGTTTACTTCAGCAGAGCCACAGGGCTGTGGAGGAGCAACTGGCCCTGGCACTGAGCCGACAGCAGGAGACGGACAGAGAGCTGCAGAGTCTGAGAGCCGAGCACACAGACGTCTGCCGCCAACTGGAAGAACTCTCCCTGCAGCAGGAGCGAGCTGAGCTGGACACTCTGAGTGACACACGTGCGGTGGAAGACAAAACGGATGATGAAGAGGCAGAGAACAGGGACTCTGAGGAGGGACAGGGAGAGGACGTACAGGAGCATGTGGAGGAAGTTGAAGCAGCGACTGAAGCCAAAAATGTGGAAAAGCAGGAGGATGAAGGAAACGCAAATATAGAACCTGATGCAGATCAGGATCCAGAGGATGAAAATGGATCAGGGGGCAAGCATCTATCGGGGAAGGGGGTAGCGGAAGGATACCTCCGTAGTTTAGCTGCTCTGGAGAAAAAGAAGGGGGACGGACGTGTGCAGAGAGATCCGAGGAGGATTGTGATGCTGTCTGAAAGATCTTGGTAAGTCTGCGTGAAAGTCCATCACTTGAAGACTGGAATGTTTTCAAACATGCACGTTTTTGTCTTTTAGGAGTTTATCTCGTCTCCCGCTTCCAACGGACCCGTTCAGTCAAAGCGGTGCTGCAGACAACACAAGCACAACTTTACCACTATGCAAGGTATAAAAGTAGCAGTGGACGTTATTTGTTTTGACAACTATTAAAGTCTAACTAAACCCACTCTTCTGAGGCCTGATTTTGAAAAATGCCAAGATGTGGGCTGTGAGCTGTGTGAGGGAGTGTGGCCTGGTAGTGAAATCTGACACGGCGTTTATAAAAAGTGGGAGGAGCATGGACTGAGAAAGCCAATGACAAAATTCAAGGGCAGTAGCTAGGGTTTGACCAGAGAGAGGCAGTAGATTTTTTTCACAATATATAATTTCAAGATTTCACAATAAACTGTGAAGCAAATAACATTATTAGACACCGATATACACTAGTTTATACCTGGAGAAGTGGTTTAGATGTTAAGTTACCCTTTAACTTACATGTACTGTCTAAATAACAAGTTATCGGGCCTGTATAGTTATTTTATAACTCTTCCAGAAAGAGCAGCCGACTAAAGGGAGAAGGATGGATCGTATTTTACAGCGTCAGGACAGTTGGTCCAGCTTTTACACAGGTGAGTTTACGTAAAACCCACAACACTGCTATCATGCTTCAAGACTGAGTTTATTGCACACGTGTGTGACTGTGGATGTTATTTTCTTTATTATTCAGCAAAACAGGAGGAGGACCAAAGCTCAGAATCTATCAAGTAAGTTTTAGTGGGTGACTTTTTGATTCCTTCTATTTTGTGACTTAGTTTCCCTATTTCTACATTTTATCATGTTTTCTTGTCATATGTTAACTTGTTTTTATTATTTTACTCTTTATTATTTTGTGTCTGAATTGTTGTTTTTTCACTTCAGCCTGCTTTTTGTCTTCTCAGACCTCAGGATGGTTTCAGTGCTCTGCTGCGGCGTCACGGCGGCTCCCGAAGAAACTCCCTGCTGCGCTGGTGCCAAAGTCGTACGCAAGGTTATAAGGTTAGTCGGGTGTTTTTTCAGTGTCGTCATCTGTAAAAATCAACTCCACACAGGGATGAAAATCATCTTCTGACAAATTAAATGTATATTTTCATGACAGAACATTGAGATCACCAACTTCAGCAGCAGCTGGGAGGATGGTTTGGCGTTCTGTGCCGTTTACCACACATATTTACCAAATCACGTCCCGTACGATGTCCTCAACCCAGAGGAGAAGGTAAAACTGCTGCTCATTCTCTCAATGGAAATGCATGTTATATCATTCCTGAAGGAATAAGAACATCGAGAGCGTCAGTGAAGTCACTCAGTTGTGTAAGATCATGGTCAAAAGGAGCGAAGAATAAGAAGTTGACCCCTTTTTATTCTACAGATTCTTGTGGTTGTCAGACTAAATTTTATCTGATTTAAAGATGAGATCAAAAGGACCTAAGTGACTGATTCAGGCGTCCATGTATGAAAAGTATTATCGGATATCGACGAACATGCCAAGACCCCGGATATTACAAAAATATATACATATATTTAGATATATACAGTTGTGTGCCCCCTTCCTGATTTCTTATTTTTTTTGCATGTTTGTCACACT
This sequence comes from Solea senegalensis, assembly GCF_019176455.1. Lineage (NCBI taxonomy): Eukaryota > Metazoa > Chordata > Actinopteri > Pleuronectiformes > Soleidae > Solea > Solea senegalensis. The sequence continues at coordinate 17,279,857 of NC_058037.1, read as the reverse complement.
TAAATGTTTCAGATTATCAAACTAAAATTTAAATATTAGACAAAGATAACCCAAGATAACACAAAATGCTGTTTTTAAGTGATGATTTTATTTATTATGGGGAAAAGACTATCCAAACCTACATGGCCCCATGTGAAAAAGTAATTGCCCCCCTTGTAAAATCATCAGGTCACTGTGGTTAGTCACATTTTTTGGAAAATTTTACTTGCCACACCCAGGCCTGATTACTGCCAGACCTATTGAATCAACACACGACTTAAATAGAACCTGTCAGACGTGAAGTCGGCAAAAAGATCCCAAAAAAGGAGGACATCATGCCGTGATCTAAAGCAATACAAGAACAAATGAAAAACAAAGTAAATGACATCTATCGGTCTGGAAAAGGTTACAAAGACCTTTCTAAAGCTTTGGGACTCCGGAGAACCACAGTGAGGGCCATTATTCACAAATGGAGGAAACATGGAACAGTGGGCAACCTTCCCATGTGTGAAGAATTACCCCAATAGCGCAGCGACGACTCATCTAAGAGGTCACAAAAGAACCCAGAACAACATCTAAAGAACTGCAGGCCTCACTCAGTGTTCATGACTCCACCATAAGAAGGAGACTGGGCAGAAATGGCCTGCATGGCAGAGTTCCAAGACTCCAACCACTGTTGGGCAAAAAGAACATTAAGGCTCGCCTCAATTTTGCCAAAAAACATCTTGATGATCCCTCAGACTTTTGGGAAAATACTCCGTGGACTGACGAGACAAAAGTTGAACTTATTGGAAGGGGTGTGTCCCACTACATCTGGCGTAAAAGTAACCAACAGTCAAATATGGTGGTGGTAGTGTGATGGTGTGGGGCTGTTTTGCTGCTTCAAGACCTGGAAGACTTGCTGTGATAAATGGAACCATGAATTCTGCTGTCTACCAAAAAATCCTGAAGGAGAATGTGCAGAGTGTGTTTGTGACCCCAGGCTGAAGCGAACTTGGATGCTGCAGCAGGACAGTGATCCGAAGCACACCAGCAAGTCCACTTCTGAATGCTATAGAAAACAAGAAAAAGAAAACAAAATGAAGACTTTGGAGTGGCCTAGTCAAAGTTCTGAATCCTTCTGAGATGCTGTGGCATGACCTTATAAAGGTCAAAAACCCCTCTAATGTGGCTGAATTACAACAATACTGCAAAGATGAGTGGGCCAAAATTCCTCCACAGCGTTGTAAAAGACTCATTGCAAGTTATCGCAAACGCTTGATTGCAGTTGTTGCTGCAAGCGGCGGCCCAACCAGTTATTAGGTTTAGGGGGCAAACACTTTTTCACACAGGGCCATGTAGGTTTAGATTTTTTTCCCCTCCCTTAATAATAAAAACCTTCATTTAAAAAACGCATTGTGTTTACTTGTGTTGTCTTTGACTCATATTTAAATTAGTTTGATGATCTGAAACATTTAAGTGTGACAAACATGCTAAAAAATAAGAAATCAGGAAGGGGCAAACACATATGTATATACATATATATTTTTTATCTCTCTCTCGACACATAAATATATATATATATATATATATATATACATATATCAGTTATTGACAAAAAGTCCAATATCATGCATCCCTGATAATTGTAGTGGATATTTGTGTGATGTGTTTCTACAGAGGGAAAATCTGGACCTTGCTTTTAAGACAGGAGAGAATGTGGGAATCACAGCCACGTTGGTAAGACACCTCAAATGTTTCATGTATAATCCAGGTTACATCAAAATATATGGAGAAAATGTAAAAGTTGCACTACTTGAAATGCCTTTCCTCAGTTCAAAATGATGATTTATTGTAATAGAACAAGCGTGTTTCTAGAAAACAGAGCATCACATGCTCTGATCTTTCTATGTAAACTGTGTGACAGTCAGTGGAGGAGATGTTGAAGGCCGGCGGGCCGGACTGGCAGAGGGTCCTCGGTTACGTCGAAAGCATCTTCCGTCACTTTGAGATGTGAAGTCATCTCCTCCAGCATCTTTCTCATACTTTTTTGTCATTGGTGACTCAACCTAAAAGAACTCACATGTCGTTTGTTTTCCACATGAGGGAGCTCTCTTCATAATGAATTTGTCCAGGTATGTATCTGAAAAATCAAACATATGATGTTTTTAATGTATCGATACTTCACACAGAAACAACACCCTGCTGACAAAAACATAACAAAATGTTTTAATTTTTCTACATATGTTGTGGTGGCACAGAATTTAAAATAGGTGCTGGGTGAGTAAGCACAGACACAAAGTATTTTACAATTTGTTTCACATTTGGTGCTGTTTTACACTGTTTAGCCTCATTTTTGTACAGAGCACTTTAGGATTTTTAAGTGAATGATGAAGGCATTGATGTTTTATTTATCTGGACTGATAACTTGCCTTTTTTAGTCTGCCATGATACAGCATCGTCATGTGTGCATGCACCCAAGAAGTATAAAACAAGGGGACAGATTTTATTTTCTGTAAATGTGATGTTTTGAGACGCTGAGGAGAGTTGCCTTGGAGGACATGTATATATGTAAATGTGTGTAATTTTTTTAAAAACATGGTAAATGTATGATGATGTCGCTGCCAAAGCCTTATTGCAATAATAAAGTTATGTATAATTTAATTTATTTTTTTCATCAATACCACACACATTTACAGAAAATGGTTTAATATTAATATACACTTTTGGACCCCACTATGACAAAAACAAAATTGACAGAATATAAAAACAATTAAAATAATGTAAAATATGGCATTAAAATAATGTTTTACAGTTCAGTAACATGAGGAAATGGTCGCTATGTAACATACTGAAACATTTCAAAAGTAATAACTTAACAAGTTTTGCAAGAAACCATCATGTACATAACGTGGGTTGTTTGTAATGCTGTAGTTTCAAAATAACTTTTCTATAAACTCCAGACTTGATGTCAGAATGACAGAACAGTTGCACAGGTTCAAAGCATTAATAATAAATGAAAGGAACCATGAAAGTTATGAAGCTGGAATGGCGCCTCCTATAGGTGGTGTGGACAGAGGCGGCAGGAGGAGAGACTTGAGTTTAGCCGACATGGCTGCAATTTCAGGGTCCTGGGTTTCGTACATTTTCACCAGTCTGGCAAATTTTAGAACGCCTGAAAGTGAAGCAGGGGCAAAATGAGTCCTGTCATCTACGCTCAATAATGTACAGTCTTTAACCAGAATTTGACAATTGTTTTTCGTAAGAAAATCCAGGTATATGCATGCTAAAAGATCATTTCTGCAGGACTGATGGTCTCGACATGTCTACATGTAAGTAATAGTTATTTTTCTCTTTTTTTTTTGTTCTCCCCGAGAAATGTGATATTTCTATTAACATGATGAAGCTGATGAATCACCAAAAGTCACAACCACAATATACAAAGTATTGTGTTACAATCAAATCAAAGACAAAAGCAAGCCTCACCCTCTCCTTCGTTGTTGAATCCGTAAGCTTTGATAACCTCCTGCTGAATCTGCGTGGCCACCGGCAGCACGAGCTGCAGCATCTTTCCCATGTCGTTGCAGGCACTTTCTCGAGCCTCGTCCATCCGGGCGGCGTTTTCTGGTACGGAGAAGGCCTGGATCACCTCACTCAGCACCACTGTCAGACAAGTATAAAAGACCTCAGTGTGTAGCACTCTGCTTCTACAACACACACATACAGTGTCATTTCCAGGTAATTTGTATTTATTCTGACCACCATAGAGAGCAAAACATGAAAAATGAACTTGTTTAGCTTTCCTCTCACCTCTGGTCTGCTCAACTGTCAGGGTGGGCTGTTGTGCTGGAGCTGAGGCCATGTCTGAAGAGAGGGAACAACCAGATATTCAATAGTAGAAGTTATTATAAACCACCTTAATTGACTTTCAGATTGTCTACAGAAAAAAAAGAAACTTTAATTATAGAGCTGACTGTAAAATTCTACTGCTCCGGTTGTTTAAGTCAGCAGTAGAGAGTTACCATACTCAGCATGTACTTTACTAAAGCTTGAATACTTAAATGAGTTAAAGCTACTTCATAATTATACTAAAGTAGGGCTGCAGCCTGCAGCTAATGATTATGTTCTCGATTAATAGAGTACTTGTTTGGTCTGCAAAGTGTCCGAAAATCTTGAAAAATGTTGATCAGTCTCAACTAAATCTGGAAATTGTGATGTTCTCAGATGTATTGTTTAGTCCACAAACCATAATGTATCAGTTCTAACACACAGTTATATTTAGCAAAGAAACCTAAAAATATTCACATTTAAGCAGCTGAAAATTTTTATTAATTACTGACAAAAGACTCAAACCAATTAACTGATTTTCAAAGGTATTTTCACTTGATGTCACTTTTTAGTCAGTTAAAGGTTACTATTGAAATACTGAATGCACCAGTTCTCTGCAGCAATATGGAGTACGTTAAAGTCAATAATCTTGAAGTACATGTGTCTGTAGTGTACTTTCACACAGTTTTGAGTGTTACATTCTTACACTTACTTTATGGATTTAAATTTTACTGCAACCATGTTATTCATTCATTCATAAAACCGTGATTCCTCAGAGCTTTGTGTGAAAACTGTGCATCACTTTAATCAAATACAACATTTAGCACAACGTACATTAACGACAGTAGTGATTCTATACTGTAATATAATGTACAACATACCATCACTGACAGTAGATGTAGCGTGTAACTTGCACTTGTATGTTTGTGGTGTGGTATTTGTACTTTCACTAGTTTTAGTCTCTGTTAAATTAATTAACTAAACACGGACTAGTCTTCAGAATAACAATGAAGGATTGTGAACGTTTTTCTTTCATCGTTTACTTTCTCTATCGCTTGATTTGACGCTAGTGTTACGCGACGTTAGCTTCTAACGCAGCAACCGACAACAACAACACACACACGCATTCATAAAGTGATTAATAATCCTCTAGAAAATACAGTTTATATGTCGGGACACTCACCGCTGTTGAGAACAGCCTAGCTGGTAACAGAGAGGTGATATTTTGCCGGAAACGTTGTGGATTTTTACGACGACATGTAAAAGTGTTTTACGTCTCTACGTGCTTCTTTCCGATAGACGCTGACTGGCAAAGGTAAACAAACCCTTCGCTTTGCTAGCAGTGCGTTTGAATATGTCAAAAATGTGATTATGAACTTAAAATTAAAGGGAAAGATCATTAATTTAAACTCGTTTGATGGTTTTAAACCTCACGTTAAGTTTTTCAGTGAGTTAAAAGCGGCTGTTTTTGACTTGGCAGATCTTTGGTGAAAAGTGTAAGTCGATGGAGCAGAAGCTCGCAGAGTTCAGAGCCCGACGACAGGCAGTAAATGTTGAGAAAAAGAATCGAGGCGCTGAACCACAGCAACGAGAACAATGTGAAGCAGTCCAGCCTGAAACGACACCAACAACTGAAGAGAAACAGACAGAAAATATCAGCGCATCTGCTGCTCACAGCTCACAAACCGAGGTAAGCTCACTGACAACTGAACTAAGTACAGTTTTAGAGACATTTCAAATTAAATGTCTCAAATTAGAACTTTTAAATTGAAAATATTCTCAACTTTGAGAAGCTAAATTGTCCATAAATTCTGGACAAGACTGACTAGGTTGTGTTCAGGACATCTATGACTAGCATACTGTAAATTAGACATATTATTGTACAGTATTATTTCAGTTAATTGCATGTCTAAAAAGGTTACACAGTGTAATTTACCATTTTAAAAGATTCTTTATATAGCAAATCCTTAAAAGTTGACAAAAAATGTCACTGGATTATTGTCCCAGGATTCCCCTTAATCCCAACTCTGTTTTAGACAATCTGTTTTGACAATTTCAAGCAATTCGATCACAGAAACATGGAGACAATTAAAAGAAAGTCTTCACTAGATATCAGATGTTTGTTTCTGTACAATATTAATTTGGAAATAGTTTTTACTATACAAATGTGGAGAAAATAAAATGTTATTTGTGCTCAGTGTTTGATAATACTGTATAATATTAATTATGTTTATGTTTTCCATTATTTTCTTTTGATTATTTTCTATTGAATCATGTGTCTGTATTGTAATGTAATGTTTCTGACCATCACCATGAATCTATATTTCTGTTGACAACAAACACATTGATTAGCCGCATTAAAACCAGTCACCTGTTTTATTATTGAGGTTGATCTTTGTAATATATGCAATAAACTTTACTACATTCCGTAAACATTGACATCAGATACCAGTTGTTGGATTAGGTTTTACTGTTGAGGCACTGAGTGACCAGCATTTTAATTTTGCAGCAAGTTGAGCTCATTTGTTGAGCTCAAAAATTCAACGTGATGTTTGAAAGTTGAATCTTTAACAATTCATGTTGGGTTAGGGTTAACACACAAACCAAAATGATTCAGTTTGAATGATTTATTTGTTATATGAAGCAAGGAAACCAGAAAATAATCACATTTAATTAGCTGAAAAATCTGAAAACGTCTTTTAATTCTTAAAAAAAAGCACTCAAACCTGACGGATGGCTGAATTTAACTGTCCTCCCTGCAGGACCAAAGAGACTGGCTGCTGGACACCTCTGTGGGAAGATGGTTAGCCTCAAGACACGTCATCATCTCAAACCTCACTCTGCTCAAAGTGTTGCTTTGGCTGGTGCTGCTTGGCCTGTTTGTTGAACTGGAGTTTGGCCTGCCCTTCTTCATCATCTCGCTCTTCTACTGGCTCTATGAAGGTCTCCGTAGCCCAGCAGCACGTGAGCCTGGAGAAATGAGTGCTTATTCTGTCTTCAACCCGGACTGTCAGCCCCTGCTGGGTGCGCTCACTGCAGAGCAGCTGGAAGGAGAAATGGGTTACAGACCTTTGGCCAACAGATGAAATAATTTTGCACATTTGAATCAAAGGATCAGGGTTTGCTTCTTTCTTTTCAGAGAGTTAATATTTTAAATAATTTAAGGCGAAATAAAATTGTTACATCAGTTTATTATGGTGTGAGATTTCTTTACTCTTAACTCATTTTCATTTCTCTTTTGAAGCTTTAAAATTGGGTATTTTATGGTTGTTAAACAGAGCAACAATATTTGTTACCACTATTTAGTTCACATTATTTTCTAACCACATATATCCTTTAAACTTTCATCTACGATTTTTCCACAAATTATAACATTTACCAGATTTTTTCCATGTTCCTTTAAAGATGAATGTGGGTTTTATGAGAAATGTTGCACAGTGTCTTTAGTGGTGGGTTCAGGAACGCATTAATAGGGCTGTTTTAGAACTTGGTGTTTACTTGACAATGTAAGGCTTTTACAGTTAAATAAATTATTTTAAAGAGTAAGACGCCTCGTGTTTTGTTTCAGGTTTCATTTTGACAGTAATTTTTTTGTGTCAATAAAGTAAAATGTTTGATTAAAGTAAGTGGGGAATTTATGTGAAATGTGAAAGTCCTAGAAAAAGTTTTTTAGAGTTGAGTTTTGTTTAACAAAATTTTTCCCTCCGCTGCATGAAACACGACGGGCATTTGGACCCACAAAGTGACATTTGGCGCAAAATACACGATAAACAAGATGGTTCACCCACGTCTTCGTTGGCGTGGACGTTCAGACAACCCAATGTTCGATAAAGACTTATATATTAAGACAGCCCCTTGTTGTTTTATCATTTATTCAAATGTTTGAGTTTGCCAGCAGCTTTTTTATGTGTCTAAATTAAACAATAAGTACCGGATATCCCGAATACTACGAGAAGCGACCGCGCCTTCAGACAATCTAGCTTGCGGATGTTTAGCTATCTATCTTGACTCTATGTTTTGTCTCTTTGGCGGAACTCTTGAAACACACTTCCGACATTTCCCAACTTCACGTTTTCGTCAGTTTTCGATTTCTGTGCATTTCCCGTGGGATTCAGTAAGTAAAACATTCACTTCAACAATGTATAACGAAGTTCGCTCATTTAAAGACGCTCTTTCATTCATTTTATGTTTCACTGGTTGAGGAACAGCTCTGATTTTAAGCCAGCAAGGTACCAACATTAGCGTTCTAGCTAACTAGCTGCAGCTGATTCAATCTGTACACGCTATTTAGTCTTCGTTTAAATGATTTATCGATTAACCTGCAATTTTATATGACACCGCGTGCTGCTGTTCTACTCCAGCAACTGACATTATCATATCGCATTTAATTGAGTTTACTTATTTAAATGCGAAACTACCCAGAAACGTAAGCAATAAAGGTTTGTTGTTTTTGGAATAACTAAGAAAAACACCATTTGTAGGGTTCTTTCATTAAAAGAATAACTTGGAAAGATGTATGTAACTGAAGCCTCGAAAATGCTGTCAACACATGGGAATTGCTGTAACAGTTTATTTGTTAAATTAGTACATGAGACCGATTTTTGCCGATTTTTTCAAACTTTTGTTATGGATTCTAAATAGGGCTCCACAGTTAATTGAAAAATGTGATCGAAATCACAATACACAATAGTTCTTGGAGCCAAACTGTGTGGCTCCAAGCCAAAAATTGAAATGAGCCACACGCATCACATTCTACACACTGAAGAAAACATCTCTGTTTCTCATAGATCTGCAAAAATATCACACAGTAAATCATTTAAAATATGTTATTCAAATGAAAATGAGGATAATTTATGTAAAGATTGCCATTCCCTCTCATATTGCAGTTTAAAGTGTATTCACTTGACTTCATTTTCAACGGTTATGTCTTCGTCATATTTGACTTTTCCAGTTAAATGTGTTCCCCGTGTTTGTCCATCAGCGATGTCGGGAAGTCCTGCTCTGCTCATGCGGCTGGTGGCGTCTGCCTACTGTGTGGCTGAGAAGGCTGGGTCCATAGTGAGGAAGGTCCTTCATAGTGGAGAACTTGGCATTGTGGAAAAGGTATTAATTAACCTGCTGTTAAACCTAAGAGGAGGATAAACATGCTTGTATCAGAAAGAAAGACACAGTTACAGTATCATTTCCTCCATAACACAGACTGGAGCTAATGATCTACAGACACTGGCAGACAGACTTGCACAGCAGAGCATCTGTGCCTCCCTGTCCAGACGCTTCCCAAAGATCACCATCATTGGAGAAGAGGTGAGTGAAAACAGTCTCTGTCAGTCACTTGTGGCTCCCCAATCAATTTCATGTTACTCTCCACTTAATGTCGAGTTATAATTAGTTATTTATTAGTCTGTTTTATTTTTTTTACAGACTCATTTTGCAACATTTATTGTTCCATATCAAAACAGACACTTTTATTTTGAAATTCTATTTTATTCTAATTCTAGAATTTAAAGACAGATGATTACATGTCCCACTTGTTCATTCAGGACCTTCCATGTGAGGAGATAAAGGAGGACCTCATTGAGACTGGCCAGGCAGAGGAAATCCTCCAGAAGAGCTGTCCACCTGAGTACAGTCAGCTGAAAGAGGAGGAGGTAAGTAACCAGAAGTGCAGTCTAATGTCATAGCGTCATAACCCCAGTAGTTCTCCCTGATGAATAATCCTGCTTCACATATTTCTTCTGTTTGTGTTTTTCCGAATGTCAGCTCGTTGTGTGGGTCGATCCTCTCGATGGCACAAAGGAATATACTGAAGGTAGGCTCCATCTGCTCTGCCTCCACAGACATACTGTACTTGAATTTGTTACCTCTAGGACCTTCTGGCATAAACACTGACCGTCTCACGAACACTAGTCCTCATGGAGACCACAACCTGGTCAAGTTTAGGGCTAAAATTTGAGTTGTGGTTAAGGTTAGGGATAACACTTTGTATAGGCTGGCTAAATGAAAGGGAGTCACTGGAGTGTCCTTTGACACACATACACACATGGGGTTTGCACAAGTATTCTTCTGTGTGTGTGTGTGTGTGAAACAATGAGCACTGGCAAGACCTTTTGTTTTCTGAGACTTTTGTTTTCTGAGACTTTATTCTGCAAGAATTTGCTTAAAAAAACATGAAGCACTGAACTGGTTTTACCAGTTTGTACTGAAGACAAAGACGATACGGCAACCAAGACATTTGACCGTGGAAACTCATTCAGAACTTTGTGCAACAGTGGTTTAAAACTGTAATTAAACTGTATTATATATCAATATGAAACTATTTCCTCTTACACTAAATCTTGAGCATTAGGTGAAAATATGTTAAGTTTTGTGAAGCTTTTTTTTGTTATTTGTCAGTGTTCTATCTTAAAATCAGCACAAAGATGGTCAGATACAATTGTTGGGTTTCTTTCTTTCTGGCTTTTGGGTTCACTGTCACTTTCCTCTTTCTTTTTTTTTCTTTGTATATCTGTGCTTCTGCTCTCTCTCCCTCCCTCTCCTTTTCTCTCACTCTCTCTTTTCTGCTGACCCCAGTGTCGAAGTCTGTCCATCAGCAAACTGAAGTCCAGATACCACACACATGGTCGGTCCCCCCTCTGCCTCACAGCACAGCTCTCCGTATGGGTGATAGATAGGAAGCCGTGACTGTTATTACACTTGTTCTGTGCATGACCTTTTCTGTTTTAACGCTTTAATTGTCTGAGTTTTTCCTGTGTGTCAGGAAAATGTTTGGTTTAGTTCAGTTTCCTCCAGCTCAACATCCTGCTGTTTTCAGGGCTCCTGGATAACGTGACGGTGCTTATTGGAATTGCATATGAAGGCAAAGCAATCGCAGGCATCATCAACCAGCCTTTCTACAACTACCAGGTACAGATCGAGTCTCAACGGCGCCCTCTAGTGGCATCTTTGTGGCAAACATGTCGGTTAACTCAGGCTCTTGTCTGCAGCTTGGTGCAGGAGCAACTTTAGGAAGAACCATGTGGGGGATCCCGGGACTGGGCGCCTTTGGGTTTCAGCTGCAGGAAGTTCCAGGTGATAGACGAATCGTCACCACCACCCGTTCCCATAGCAACAAGCTGGTAACAGACTGTGTGGACGCCATGGAGCCGCATGAAGTTATAAGAGTGGGAGGTGCTGGAAATAAGGTAACCACAGCATTTTAACTAGACCTGAAATGTTGCTTTAGACTATAATTTTTTCTCATCCTTCATAGTATAAATTAAAAGGTAATATTTTGGTATCTTGTGCATTAAATGCTCTTAATTTAAATCTATAACACAGTAAATACTCAACTAGAAATTTACTTCTTGAATCTTATATCACAAATGTAACTGCATCAAGTCACAACTATGTTTTAGCCAAATGGCCCAGTCTGACCCTCATGTGGAGGATAAAGCGATACAAGATCAATGAAAAATGATGACAAACTAATGTTAGTTTTGTTCATGTTGGCCAGTTTCAACTCAAGTTTGCTAAAACTATAATTTAATATGTTGGTCTCATATTTTGCATGTAACGTTAACGATAATATTTGACAATATTTGGTCATTTACCGTTATGTACTTTTGTATATTTAACATAAACTTATTTAATATCCATTGACAAATTGAAAGAGAGAGTGTTACTAACCTTAGCTTGAGTTTCTTCTCTGTTGAGGAGAAACGTGTTCACACGGGCTTGACTGTCTAGGGTTCCTTCTTTATTTGAACACATTCCACTACAGATCCTTGTTTTGCTTTGTTTATGGTGAAGACTCTTCTTGATGTCCAGTACAGTTCAATGTTTCTGACATTACGCAACAAACTGACGACCGAAACAGAAACACACTTTCTATATTGTGAATGTACTTGCTGTGCCACTATCAATGAAGGCACTATTTCAATTTAACATGTTTTGATGACCCATCATGGTCATTTTACATCTTAATAATGTAATATATTTATTTTTATCTGCTATTGCGATAATGAGATGTGTCTTCAGATACCCAGTGAAGAGCAGCTGTTTACTGAACCATCTGTCTGCAGATTATTCAGCTTGTTGAGGGAAAAGCATCTGCTTACGTCTTCGCGAGTCCCGGCTGCAAGAAGTGGGACACCTGTGCTCCTGAAGCTCTCCTGCACGCAGTCGGAGGTAAAAAAAATCTAAATTATATATCTTTATAATTCTATATAATTTCAAACCATTTCTCTTTTTTTGTGCAGGTGAACTGACCGACATGCATGGCAACGCGTACCGCTACAACGCAGACATAAAGCACATGAATTCCGCCGGTGTTCTCGCGACGCTGCGCAACCACGAGTACTACGTCAGCAGAGTACCACAGTCAGTGCTGCAGGCGCTGAAGTCAGACTGAGGTTTGTGCGAAACAAGAAAACACAAGGAAGGAAAATCATCTTCTGAATTAAATCAATTTTATTGAATCTTGTATCTGATTTAAACCACAGATTTTTTTTCTTACATAATTGTTTATTCTCCTGTTTTAAGTTTGAACACGGTGATTTCAGACTCCAGGGACAGACGCGTAAACACACACCACACATTCTTGATCAGACACGAGCTGAAAGCAGGTTCTGTTTATTTCACTCAAAAACCACCAGGTGGAAACAGTGTAATATAACAAGCCAACAGGAGGCAATAGCGTCCGGACTGCTTCACAATGTTATGTGATGGATGACGTGCATCAGCACTTTTATTGTTGTTGTATAAATATTTATACAGATAATCAATCTTCAGTACTGTAACCTTGTGTTAGCTCTTCCCTTTTATATACGCTACAATTTAATGTCATCCATCACTACATTTCTGTAGTGTTAGCTCACTGATGTTTACTTCCCACATTTCGACATACAACAAAAAGGAACCTTTTAATACTACTGCTTCGTTTCTTTCTTTCTCGCTATTTCACACCATGATTGGAAAATAATGCTCTTCAACAACTACAAATGCTGGTTCAATGATATGAAGGAGTTAAAAACAGTTTTCAGTGCAGGTTATTTTAGTATCTGAACGTCCTAGTGAAAGGTACACAAGCTTGGCTGGCTTTAATGGCCTGTTGCAATGTTTGTGTTTTGTTTTCTAGTGATATTTATTGCACTTTTATCGTCAAAATCTCAGGATTTTATCGATTTCCTATAACATTCTCAAGTCGAAAAAAAAGCTTACGGTACTGTGCAAAAAGACCTGGGCCACCACTGGCTTTGCCGTTCGATTCTGTGATCTTTGACATTTTGAACTGTGATTGAAAGATTTGGAGCTTATTAATTAATGCTCAAACATGGCAATAGTTGGATAAAGAAAGGTTACTAATAGAAGAGTTCCATTCATTTAGGTTTAAAAGAACCCAGGTCCTGCTGTTCAAATGCAGGGGGAGGACACATAAGGTTGTAGAAATAATTATAAATACTAGTAATGGTGACCTAGGACTATGGCACAGTACTGATATTTTTGCTGTTGTCCTAATTAAAAAGGAAACAATGGCAGTTCTCAGGTGAATTACACACACATTAGGCAGGTTGAGGTCTAACAGTAACGATTTGACCCTGTCGTTAAAAGTTTCATTACCAAAGGCGGAGGGAAAAAATTAAAATCGTGCATGCATTCACAATAGAAGTTGTTAACCTGAAGGCAGAGAAAAAAATGTTTCTTAAACAGGGGGCTGTGTTATAGAAATGAGAAGCTGAGTGAATATACAATGTCATCAAAAAAACGGGGATACCACTTGTGTCCATAAAAATACTCACAAAACAAGCAATAAAAACACTCCAGCAGGTTGTGTTTATATTTGGACAAGCTTACTGAGAGAGGGCTGGAGTGTTTGAGGCAGCCTGCAGGGACAAGGGCCAGAGACCACCCAGGGTGAGAGCAGGAGAGTCCGGACCAAATATTCACCTCTTTTTAGGAGCCTGAGCGGTGCGAGGAGGCGTGACGGGGCGTCCCGAATTCACTCCTCCATACTGGTACTTTGCTTTTTTCTCTGATGGCTTCAGAATCTGAAAGACAGCGCGAGCAGTCGATATGTTTACGTGCACAGTTTAATCGAGCTGAGGCTATAGTCAGGCCACGCCCAAGTATACACTCAGAGAAGAACATGCTAAATTTTCATCTTTGCAAATTTATTTCACACATAAGCTATTTGGCTTCATATGAAGTGTATTGACTTGTTTTCCAAGGGTGCAACTCTGTGAGCACTAAGGGTTAAAATGGCATCTTTTGGGTTTTTATGACCTTTCTAAATCTTACACCAAGCAAACCCTCTCTAAGAACTAACTGAAACTAAATAAAATCCAAAGCTGTTACAATCTTTGTGAATCTCATGATCAATGGATGTTAGTCCAACTAAGACTAGCTTGATTTTTAATCGTTTAACAAGACATTAAGTAAACCAAATTATTGTCTTACTTTTAACATAAACACACTGAGTGAGATCCAAAATGCGTGATATAATAATCAGGAGTAATGTCTGTACCTGAAAGGAGCACATGAGAGACTCGTCCACACTCATCATGCCGCCCGCGTTGTCAAACTCCCCACAGTAGTTAGGGGCAGAAAACAGCGTCACAAGCTGTCGCTTGGCAAAGAACTCATAGCCGTCTTCCACAACCTGTAGTTGTAGAGAGATTAGAGCTGGGATTATCCATGGACCAAAACCGTCATTACAAATTAATCACATTTTTATATTAAAGATCTAAATGTCTACTGGTGCTGGTCATGTAAAGTGGGTCTTTTTGTTTTTCTTACTGAAATTAATATAAAAGGATAAATATTTAAATTTAAATACAAGAAATGTTAATGAGCATTTTCCTCTAGTGACATTTTATTGATGAAAGCAAACATGCAATCAATATTATACGACATCATCATTTCAGCTAAACTATACATGAACTTTAACAGCTGCTATTTTAAATCCTGGAATTCTGCCTCTATAAACAAGTACCTTTGTCTACAGGGTCATCATGTGAAACAATGGCACTGGAATATACCACATTAATCTGTCTCAGAGTTTTGAATTTTGGGTGTAGCAACACCTGAAGATTGTATTTTGTCAGGTTGTTTGCATTTAAGTCAATCATAATAAAAAGTCTTCTGAAACTTGTTTGACTTTGTTTCATTCAGTGCCTCTTGTGACCTGACTTTTCTCAAGGGTTAGGGTTAGGACGACTTACTAACCTATCACATTTTGGACGACATACTATATTGTGACATTTCTGTCAAATTTTGGACGACTTACTGGAGTATGACTTTTGTGTCAAATTTTGGACGACAAACCGACCTATGACTTTTTTTGTCACATTTTGGACGACATACCAACCTATGACATTTTTGACATTATGACATTTTTGTCAAAATTTGGACGACAAACTAACCTATAACTTTTTTGTCCAAATTTGGACGACACATTATACTATGTCTTTTTTGTCCAAATTTTGGACGACATACTAACCTATGTCTTTTTTGTCCAAATTTAGGCATATACTATGACTTTTTGTCAAATTTTGTCACATTTTGGACAACAGACTAACCTATGACATTTTTGTCACATTTTGGGCGACATACTAACCTATGA